>NC_135576.1:90804379-91117648 GCF_965152235.1 Eretmochelys imbricata
AAACACCTTGTCAAAAAAAAGAACTAAAGCAGGGGAAAAACAATTCCCAATTTAATTCACTAAGGCTTAACCACAAGGTTCCACACTGTCATTCTTTTAATATTAGTATTGCCACCCAATTCCCAAAAGGATGGTCACAGATGTTTCAATATCATTTTATTAAGGAATTCTAGGAGAAGGTCAACTTACTACATTCGGCTGCTAAGAATTTAGGTGGAAATAGTTTTCTGAGGTTAAATCTATAATTACTCTTTAGTTAGTAAACATGACAGCAGGTGTGACTACTTGCTCAGAAAGTTTCTTAAAGGTGCTGACATGTGGAACATAAATAGCCCCTGTGGGCTTCACAGCTGCTCGGTTGTCCCTTCGGCCATACCTACTCACAGACACTCCAGCAATCGCTCACTGGTTAAAAACTCTTGCTAATGCATGAATGTCAAGGATGTCTCTCTCTGTAGATTGAAAACCAAAAATCTAAAATAAAACACTTAAAATGGCTGTATGAACTTGTTAAACTTACAATACTACTTAAGTCTTTCTGAAACATTGCTTGCTGTAGACACTGATCTTCCTGGTTTCTGCTAGTCTTCTACTAGCTAGTTGGTCTCCTGAATGCTACCAGGCTTGCCTGTGACGGGCCTTGTATGTTGGCTGATGGGTTCCATATCCCTGTCAATTGTCAGTCAAAGCAGGAGTGGAGACAAAAGCCTTGTTTTAAGTCCTGTGGATTCTGGAGTTGTGATGGTGTATACAGGGTACATGAGTTATCTTTTAAGCTACTATTTTAAAGGTTCACAGTCATGCTTTCTTCTTGCTGAGCTGAATACGATTCCATTGAAGTTACCAGCCTTCCCATCCAGTTAGGTTTGATTTGATCATCTTCATGGTTATCGGGATCTTTCCACAAATTAGCAAATAGTATGAAGAATTCTAGAAAAATTCAACAGACTCAACAAATCTATCACTGAACGTTGCTGACAGTTGACTGTCCATTTAGCAGTTCCAAAATATTAAATTGAGTAGACAAATTATGGTCACAAGATCATGAACTAGGCAAAAAGGTTGAACAATAAAATCATTGACCATCTTACAAAAATTTAAATTTAAAAGGCTATTAATTTTTTTTAAAATTAGAATTTATAAATTTGGAACTGAATCTGTTAGCTTATCACACACATTGAAGCATCCAGTTTTCACAACAGATAAATTTACTTCCTCTAATCTCAGAGCAAGTAAGTAGGCAAATATCTTTAAATAAAAATTTACTTCCCTTTTAATTTTAGCTGATCCAAGTAAAATATATTTGTAACCATTAAATTAACTCTTCTGCAAGAATAAAAAATGTTCTTAATACAAACTTGAATTTAAATCTCACTTGACCACACAAATTGAGTAGTTGTGACACAGGCAAAACTTAAATTAGTGAGGGTAACTTTTAAAATAAAAGTAAGGTTATATTGTGAGACATACATTTCTTTATAAATTTGTCTTTCATAGCCATCGCTGTTCTTTAAGTGGGGAGGATTTGAACAGACAGTGGCAAAACCCAAACCCAGACCTTCATCCCACAATTTACCATGCCAAGGGCTTACTACAATATTTGGCTGCTATAAAACATTTGCCTCTGGTGAGTATGTGTGTTTGCCCAAAATAGGCATTTCAGAATCATTTTAGCTTTTTGTATAGATACTATCTCGCTCTCTCTAAGAGAAAATACATGTATAGGCCCTTGCAACTGCTTCACATGTTTACAAATGAGACTTGGAGGGTTCATCAGAAATTTCTGGAACTATTTCCAGTTGTATTAAACAAGAGCAATGACTGTGGTTAATGCTACAAAAATATTTAATTATAACTCCCCAGTTTTGATTAATTCTTGAGCCTTTCAATACTGTGTATCTAGCATTTGTTTCCAGGCGTTGTTGAGTTAGAGGGTAGAAAAAAGCCTCATGTTCTGAACATCAGAGGGTGGGGTGGGTTTGTTTTGTTTTTAAGGCGGCTGTAGTAACGAAAACAGTTGAATTCACAAAGTTTTACGTGTGCTGCATTGCTAGGTTTGAAATTTTCTTTGGAAATGGTTTAGTTGGAGTTTATAAAACAGCAATTTGGAACATATGCAATATGCCTAAACTTCACATTGGTACTTATATTGTACAGTATATGTGCATAACTACATAAGTTCCCAATCCTGCCGAAATGTGTGCATATACATAATATTGTACTGGTGAGTCATCACTTTGAAACCAATGAGATGTCATTGCAGAATCAGGACCCAAGGGTCAAATCATGGTGTCCCTATAGGGTTTAATGTGGAAGGGAGAGACTGGATTCTCCCAGCCATTTTCGGTCTTCCTCTTTCCACTCTTCCCCTTAGGTTTCAGAGCAGCAGTCGTGTTAGTCTGTATCCGCGAAAAGAAAAGGAGGACTTGTGGCACCTTAGAAACTAACAAATTTATTTGAGCATAAGCTTTCGTGAGCTACAGCTCACTTCATCTTCTCCTTAGGAAGTTCAGAAGAGAGGAGCTCTAACCCTTATAGGAGTCACATGAGTGTAGAGCTCTTCCCTCACTCCATGCACATTTTCAATTTACTTTTCAGTATGCAGTTAAGTTAGCTATGCATATATGTGTAACAAAATCTTCCTTAGTTGTGTGGTTTGAGTTCAGGAAAAATGTTCAGTCCATCAAAAATCTAGTGTGCATGCAGCTTTGAAAGGCTCATAGCTCCATTTCACCATCTTATTTTTAATAGAACACTCAAAGGTACTTCAATAGCAGGATTCTTTTTATGCCAATTTTTTTAACCCCAGCCATTACAGCTGTAGATAAAGTTTAAAAAATGTTAAATAGGGTTGAAGAGTAGTTTCTTTCGCTCTCCTCCTAGTAAAAAATGACTGCACAGATTGAGTAAAATATTAAAAAATAAGAAAAGCTTTGGCAAAGACCAGTTTCTGTCTGACAGATGAGTTTTTCAGGAAATTATGAGCAAATGAGAACAGGAGTTTGAACAACTTAACTCTAGTGATTGCTGCTATTGCTTCTGCTGTGATAAAAATGTTAAGTCATGCACTCTGAATTTGCTGGAAAAAAAACCTATGCTTTCTTAATAAACAGGTTGATTGTATAATGTGCCTTTCATTTGCTAATGCTGGTTTTTTTAGTATATGTAAACGAATGCAATTAGGATGAGAAGTGAGGGAAATATATGATGCTGAGGCCTATTTTAAAACATTGCTTTAATTTCTCCAATTTTTGTAGGTTTACTGTGATTATCATGGTCATTCTCGTAAAAAGAATGTATTCATGTATGGCTGCAGCATCAAAGAGACAGTGTGGCACACTAATGTTAGCGCTGCCTCTTGTGACCTGATTGAGGACCTTGGTTATAGGGTGAGTAAAAGTTAAACCTTCAAGTAAGTTGTGAAAGTATAATTATATCTTGATTTCCTCATGTTACTTTCCACCCCCCCCCCCCCAAATAAGAACAATGTTAATCTGGTCTAAAATGGAAAAGGTGTTTATGTACTTACACTTTGTCAGAGTATTCATCCACAATAATAGGTGGCGTTTGCTTGTCCCTAGGCTATGCCATTCTCTAGGTACAGGAGATGGTGTGGGGCATCTGCAACATACAACAATTTATGCTTTGGGATTCGTGCAGTAAGACACATGCAGGCGCACAGATAGGTGTTCCTGATGAATATAATTTTTGGATCTAAACTGGAAAGTAAAGTTTTTGATTGCTTTTACTTTTCTCTCTGGAAAGCGGCATGGGCAACTTTGTTTCCTTGTTTATGCTGCTCTCAAGTCTGAGCGACCGTGTCATTGTATAGAGTTTGATTACAGTCTCCCTGTACAATTTGCATGCACAGTACAAAAACAATTCCCTGACTTCCATAATATGTAGCAGATTATTTTTTCAGACATTTTTTTCAAATAACTTCCACAATCTTGTATACGCAGCATGCTGCTTTACAACACTCCATGCCCACTTGAAACTATCACTATTTTTATGTTCATGAATGTTCTCGAATATTTTATAGAATAATAGTATTCAACTATAAAAGAACAGGTATCACATTTGTTGAGCTTTTAAAAAAGTCAGTTTTATTATAGGTATAATTACCTCAGTATTTGTAGCATTCCATATGCTTCCCTACTTTTCTCATCCACAGAATACCTCAGAAATACTATACATACTAAGAGACATTGTTTAATTGGTTTCATCATCTAAGACAATTTGGAAGTGTAAGGGGGACTGCTGTCATGGGGGAAGAAAAAAACCAAGTAAACTTCTGAAAACAGAAAAGTATTCTGGAATCTAGGGAGGTATTTGGACAAAGTAATCAGTTATGTTGTGATACTTAACCTGTGCTAGTCAGAGGAATACCCTTTATATGTCAGGGAGTGCCAGACAGTTGGATTAGATTACTGTCATGTAGCCAGGAAGGGGAAACAAAGAAAAACACGCTCTGAGAAGGAGGGATATAGACAAGAGAGTCAACTGTCACAAAATAACAATTAAATAATCCTTCATTTGACATAGCTGAGTGTTTTATCTTTATTCTTCTAATTAAACAAGACAAAAAATTGTCTATTTCATTAAACAAAAGTGAAAGGTAGAAGTAATTCAGCTTTTCAAAATATTATTATTAACTGAACTAACAAACTAAGCAATACTTTTGTAGATTTTTTTTAAAAATGTTAAACTATGAACAGAACTATGAACGCTTCAATATCACTTTCATATAGCAAACACTTTTGTCATACTCTTTATTATTCACTTAATTGATGGATTTAGATCAATTATTACAGGCAAGGCTAGTAGCATTGCCTATTATTAAGGCTGCCAAACACTTCCCATTGTTAGATCCTGTTTTCACTTACTTACAAAACTTTGCCCATTCGATCTGAAATTTTCCAAGAGGATCTCTGCCTCGGTCTTAATTATTTTGGAAAATTTCAGACTAAAGAGTTGAGCCATTTTTGATGATGAAGCTAGGGAAAATATATTCTGCTCATACTAAATTTGCTAGCCGCCCCCCCCCCCCCGTTTTTTTTTTAAAGAAACTCCTAAACAGGAGTGGAGTCTTGAAATTAGTCGGGAGAAGCCCTTTGTGTCAAGGATGTGACTTTGCTGATCCCCCTGAAAATCTGCCCAAGTTATAAATCTCTGAAAGAGTGCAATTTGCACATGCTTAACAAAGACTTGCTAGAGGTTCACAGCTAAATTCCCAGAAGATTCCATGAGCACTGAGCCTGCTCCAGGCTGGGGCTGTGAGGAGATTAGCAGAACTGTCTCTGTAATTGCGACTCTCGGTTGCTGCAGCCTGTGCGAGGTCCAGACCCTGGAACAGAGAGCCGGGAAACTCTCTGGCTCTGTGCCCATTCTGCTGACACCTAGGCAGTGTGGAAGAGGCACCTGATCTGAATGCAGAGGGAGCAAGAGCTAAACCTGGTGGGAGATTGCGGGGAAGGGGAGGACATAGATTGGAATACGGAGTCTGGGGAGAGGTGGGGGTTGGGATTGGAGACTGTCAGGGTTAGGATATGAGGGGAAAACTAGGAGTTGGGGTGGAGGGAGTCTACAGTTGGCTGGGTAATGAGAATCTGACTGGGAGCTGGGTGAGAGGAGACTGGGACTAGGACCCAGTGGATTGGAGGAGACTGAGACCCAACTAGGAGCCAAGTGGAATACTGGCACTGTCTGGGCAAGGAGACTGGGAACACTGAATAGTTGCTCATTACATGAGCACCATTCATCTTGTGCACTGAAAGAGGCAGAGGTCCTGTGGAAAAAGTCGTTTATGATCATGTAATTAGACTGTTTCATACTGCATGCACGCAAGGGGGCTGTATTACGTTTGCATGGGTAGCCTTAATTCTGGCATTTCCTAATTTTTGAGTGCTTGAATTTGCAGCCATAATGTTTTAATGTAATTTTTGCAGTGTAATATTTTTCCAGTGCATTATTACTGCATAAATCCATTTGATAAGGATTTTTAAATTAAGAGTTCAAAATAACTTTTTTTTGCATAGTCACAGTGACTGTAAAACAATCTTTCCTACAAAATAAGTGTCTTATTGTGTAGTTTCACTGCCACCTTGTGGCAATCACAAATATATACAGTTGTTTTTTTCTTTTTACTTTGAGGATGACTTTTTTTTAAGGAGGCCCAATATCTGCACCTGTTTGCATACCTACTTTTTTCTTTACAGTTGTGCTCACTGATCAGGTGACTGTACATGCAAATAGCTAGTTATGAATCTAACAAGTGCAAACAGTTATGCATGCTTTTTGTTGCTCAGACATAAAAAGACCCCCAAACGCTACTGGATTGTTTCCCTTACAATTTCTTAAGTGTCTCTGATTATTTACAATTTCATTATCCACTTCAATCACTTAAATCTTGTCTACACTATGAAATTTCAGATATTTGCACCAGTTTTAGTAACAATGTAAGTATTATAGACCAGCCTTTTGAGTTTTTTGACGAGGGCTGAAATGTCTGCCCTGAGTCTATATCAGCACTTGAACCATTTGCTAATTAAAACAGGTACAGAATTTTTATAGAAGTGCAGTGTGTCCATATTGCTAGAAATGGAGAGAGTAGTCCTATCATATGACCAAACAAATTAAAATAAGTTGAAAACGTATAACTTTTTTGCATCTGTCACATGTAGCAACATATTTTTGACTGAAGTGAAATCATTTCTATGAACTTTCCAAGAGTGAAGGATCAGGGTCAAAGAGAGAGAGACCTGCAAGTGAACAGCTGAAATAAGTGTAATATTTTCCAGCTACTGAAGAATTGAAGATACCAAATGCTGTTTAGCACTTATATGTACACCAAAACCTCATATTTTAAATTTAACAGTTGAGGTTTGTGGGGTGAGTGGTTATCTCTGGCATAATTTAATACAGCTGCTCCCAGTTTTCTTATTTTTATGAACAGATGCCTTAGGAGATCTCCTGATATTTGAAAAGCTATTCTACTATTAGGTACAATTTTCAAATCATGTATGAGAATCACTCTCCAGTATTCTTGTTTAAATAAATTCTACACCAATATTATTTCCCAAGTGGTATAATCCCAAGGCAGTTTGTTTATATAATGTACTCAGTGCTTTAGTGTGCTGGGCTGAAATGTTGCTGAATAGTCTCTTCATAATAGAGCCTTTGCACATATAACTTTTTACTCTGGCAATTTTGACTATTGCTTGTAGTTTATTTGGTTAGAACATTACAAATGATATCATCTGAATAGGTCACCAAGTCAATATCAAATTGATGTGCTGTACACGTGAAAAATAGAGGAATTAATTTAAAGGCACATTTTTCAAATAAAGCCCCAGTTCAACATAAGCCTGATCCAGAGCTTATTGAAGTCTATGGAAAGACTCCCATTGACTTCAGTGGGCTTTGGATCAAGCCCAAATGCTTACACATATGGCTAACTTTCAGCCTATCCCTGTTCGGCAAAGCACTAATGGTAAACTTGCACTGACTTTAAAGATTAAAATTAAACGCACATAGTTAAGTGTGTTGGGCCTCAATCTAGCAAACAATTGAAACATGTACATACACACTGAAGCCTGTGAATAGTTCTATTGAATTTGAATGTATTTACATGCTTAAAGTTAAGTGCTTTTGCTGAATCAATGTCAGAAATACTATATAGTATTTTAAAATCTAGAACTTCCTATACATTGAAACTGAATATTAATCTAAATTACATTTCCCTTTTGCACTTGGCTCAGCTTCAACAATAAAACCAAATTAGTCATGCATAGAGTCAAATCTTTTCTACTAGGCACTTCACTTTCTATTTTTTATGCATTTGACTCTCACACTATTTTAATAATAGGGTTGCAAACGCTACCGGGGAATTTTTAAAGGTGGGAGAAGAATTAATCAGTTGGGGTTCTTGGCTCTTTTTAAATAAAGAAAACATTACTTCGGATGGATTTTGCAAAATCTTCCTAATTTTTTTTTAAACTGGAATTTGAGATCTGAACTGTTTGATTAATATACTGTGGTTTCACATTTTCATAAAAACAAATTGAGTCTTTTTCAAATTACTATCCTATAGACTCTTCCTAAGATTCTCAGTCAGATTGCCCCAACATTCAGCATGAGCAGCTGCAGCTTTGTAGTGGAAAAGTCCAAGGAATCAACAGCACGTGTAGTTGTCTGGAGAGAGATAGGAGTACAAAGGAGCTACACAATGGAGAGCACGTTATGTGGCTGCGATCAGGGCAAATATAAGGTAAAGAAACTAGATGAAGTGAAACCCTATGTGTGGATTGAGTTTACCATTTCCACTGATATCACTTTCTAAAACCCAGCTTGTCTGTTTTTTTAAAAAAAGGTGCATGAACATCCTGCTATAGGGCTTTTTACATTATATTGAAATAGACTGTTTTGCACAATATAATGTAGATTCCTTCATTATTCTTTTGGATCTGTCATTCTAAAAATGTAATGTGTATGTTCTGTTGATTGTCCATATTAACAAGACTATAATAATCAAGTAAATAAAAATATTTATGGTTGAAATTTTAAACCTACAAATGAAGAAATTCATGGTTCTTACTGTAATTTGGAAACAATTATTTTATCAGTTACCAGTACATTCAAGTATTTTAAAACAGACTTCTTGGATACATGACCATTAGCAAGCTTTTGCGATGTGAGGAGCTCTCCTCTTGGTACAGTCTAGAGTGATACACCAGATATTGGGTAATGTCGCCTCCAGAATTCTCTTCCATGGCAGCAGGAGGAGGCAGATAAAGCCAAATATGTTCATGTTACTTTAACAGTTCGCTGTTCAGCAGTGAATAAAAGTAGTTAAATTTTGCCTGCTTTCCTGCCTCCCTCCCACAACTTGGGAACTTGTCTTTTAAAATTTTATTTTCTTCAAAAGTGTCCCAGCAGTGCTGGATGAGAAAATCAGGGCCAGCCTGTGTTTCCAGTGCAGTACAAGCCTGTTGCCTTATGCCTTTTTTTGTGTTACCCAACAACCAACAGTTGAATATTGCTAAAAAGTACAACCAGTCGAAAATAGTGGATGACCTGAAGCCTCCTCCATCTTCTTTCCCTTCCCACAGTGCCTCAAACATTGCTGCAGGCTGAAGCAGAGAGGCAAGCTGAAGCAGGCTTAGAAAGTAAATGACCCTGAATGCCAAAACATCCCACACAGTAGCTTCTCCTGTTTGCAAGCAGACCTCAGCCATGTTGAACAGGCGGACCAGAAGGCTGCAAACCAGGTAGAGAGTGAGGTATCATTATCCTATTCCAGCACGCCAAACCAGGCTCTCTTCGCCTATTGACAAAGCACACACCTCAGCAGGTTTCTCAGTAGGCCCATATAGAGTACATTAATTCCTATTTTGTACTAGGTACACAAGTATCCCTGTGATGGATTAGTTCCGAAATATTCCCTGACCACTTTCTGTGGTCCTGAGGTGGGGATGCTTTTAGGGTTCCTGTTGATAATAATGCATCCAGGAGTCCCACTGACCAAAAATCTTCGGAATACTTTTTAGATACATAAGGTAAAGTATGGGATGCCAAACTGAAATTTAGGAAAATTAACTTCCAAAGGCCTCAATCAGTCCTCAGGTAAAAAAGAGTAGAAATCAAATGGAAAATCTATACAGTTGAGTCAGACTGAGAAATCCGTTATCCAGAAAGGAAAACCCCTTCATGCTTATTACAAACCAACCAAAAAGATCAAATCCCTGCACAATAATCTTTTCTTTGGAGTCAGTGCAATGAGAGAGATTTCCATCTTCCTATGAAGGCAAAGAGGACATCTGGGATGCCTGGCCTCTAGAAATGCCCACACTCTCGTTATGAGAAGGAAATAATGAGATTCATCTGGCAGATTAAGATCAATTGATAGAACAAGAAAGAGGCAAAAGTCTTCCAAGAAAAAGTACAGAGGAAGTATGTTCCTCATCTAACTTGTGTTCTACTGAGAAATGGCACCCAAGTTAAGCTCTTGAAGATGCTCATATCTTACATCAGCCTATTCTGACTAAGGTCTGAGAACAGTGGGGGTGGGAGGGAGAGCACATGACCTAGATATACTACTTCAATAGGCTAGGAGACCTTTGTTTTCCAGTATTTGACATGGCAATGGAACCCCTGGTGAACATGCCATTATAGGAAGATTCTTCTCTGCCAAAGACGACAAACTTCCTGGCCTCTGGTATCTTGAAACCAGCTGCCTGAAATCTGAGTGCCAACAACGAAGTAAAAAGGGTTATTCACCCAAAGCAGTCTCCACCTTAGTTATAGCAAAGAAAAATCCATCCAGCACATTAAATGCTACGTCTGAAAGAAAAAATAATATACATTTGTAAAGAACGGAATATAGTATAAGACTTCATCTAGCCCAAATTCTACTCATCCAAAATTACCTCCAGACAGCTGAGCCTGGGTTTGAAAAGAAACTCGATAATGTTTATTATAAGAATGATATGTAATAGCAATTGCAAAAATTCAGAAGATCAGATTGCAGAATAGACATTTATTTTTCTGGCATCCTCAACGAAACTGTAGCTCGCTCCAACATCCATGTGAAACAATCTTTGGCTGAAGCAGACTTTTGAGTCCATCACTTCCTAGAAATCAAGAGGGTATCCACTGTGGCAATAACTTTGAACTGAAAAATTTTAGAGTTTGGCAACTGTGCAATACTGCTCTATGAAAGAGTTAGGTATGATAGTTTCTATTCATTCTTATTCATGAATTATTAAGAATGAATTATTTATTCCTTCATTCTTGGTAAGAAATTTTGTAAATTAGTTTTTAAACAAATTGGTGTATTTTACTGAATTTTATACACCCGGAATATACTAATTTCTTTTCATTCTGACAGAACTTCCTGAAGAAAATTATTTTAGATTAAAAATTAAATACTGTAAATTCAGTTTCTGTGAAAAATGACTTAATATTCAACTGTTCTTATAAACTGTGATTTAAGAATCTGATTTCTCTTCAGTGCTCCAAGTGTAATCCACATTTGCATTGATGGGAATTAAGCTCCAGCACAGAGGGCAGAATATACCTCTGAGATCCTGAAGTCTTCTAGAAATGGCTGTTCTATCCAAGATTAAAATTAACCTTTTAATTTTTTAAATTCCTTCTTTGTAAGCATTTATGTATAAATTCTTGTCTGCATTTCACAGCTAATTTGGAGCAAAATAAAGTAAAATGTAACAAAATACTGGAATGTGGTTATAAGCTAATAGAGTGTATCTATATTTTATTTCATGCATAGGGGTTGCAGATAGGGACACGAGAACTGGAAGAGATGGGAGCCAAATTCTGTGTTGGCTTACTGCGTTTGAAAAGACTGACCTCTCCACTGGAATTCAGTCTGCCTTCTAGCCTCCTTGACATTGAAAATGAGTTGATTGAATCAAGCTGTAAAGTAACAAGGTAAAACAAATGAATTGCATTTGACTTTCCAAAGAAATAAATTTCCATAGTGTCTAAAACATTAAAAAATCAGGCAAAAGCTTACACATATGAAGGTGTTTAGAATGTGTCCTACTGTCACAAGTGTCATGTACGTTATTAAATGTTGAAAGGTTTTTATTATTTCACATTGTAAAAAAAAAAAAGGTTTAACTGATGACTACATTTGAAGCAAACTGGAATATCAGATAGCTTGAGAGAACAAAAATACAAATTGGTAATTATCAACCAGATTTGTTGGTGTAAACTTGTCTGGCTCCATTGACTTCTGTGGCAGTTTACCCCAGTGGAGGGTTTGGTTCCGTAATGCTAATTCACTTTGGGAGTATATGCTTCAATCACTGTTTACTCTCGGTAAGAGATCTGTGTGGAAGTGTTAATGGATAAAACCCATGGATGTTTCTACAGTTCAGTGGAGGTGCTATAATTGATATTTTATTGAAGTGAATTAGTATGGGGGAAGTCAACTTCACAATTCTGCTGTTTTGCGTTTTGACACTAGACAATTCCGTCTAAGGTTGGGCTGCCAGAATGGTATTACAATGGCTTACAATGAGCTGGTTTCTCTTTGCAAGAGAAAAAGACACACACTTGCTTTCCGTTTTAAACAAAAATACTGCAGAGTACAGCAAAAAGGTGGCAATAACATGTAGAAACTTGATCTGCGCCTCGCCCTCCCCAATGATTTTTTTCCCCCTATACCTGGTATTGGGACAGTCACTTGAAGAATCTTGTTGGATGTATTTTAATAAAAGGCTTTCAGTTTTCTGTAAACAAACTATCATAGTAACAGCTTCTGTGCCTGACCATCTCTGTAGCGGGAAGGTGCAGTTCTTCTATCCCTTAATGAGGGCACACAGGGTGAGATGCTATTCTGACTTTGCTAATGGTCTTAGCAAATGCCTATTGAGTATGCTCATTATAAATAAAGGCTAGCTTTTAAATTCTTCGCCACCCCCCCCTCCCAGTTGTAGCATGGATTACTAGTCACAAACTAGTTTTGGAGGTTGTGTAATGAATTTAAGAAAAGTCTGGAATTTATTGATTAGTTTCATTTCTTTTTATTTGAAAATGTCTTTCTTCCCTCCCCTCATCTTCCCATAACTCAGAAACCTCTAAATGGAGTTTCCTCAAACTTTCCATTTTGAGCTTCAGCTCCAAGGAAAATATTTTGGAAAGCTTTATCCCAAAACAATACTTTTTTTTCATGAAAAGAAATTATAATAAAAATATATTAACATTAATTAGAGCTTTTGTGAAAGCTGTACCTGCTACTTACCTAGTGGTTTTTATTCAAGGGTCTCAAAGTGCTTTAGAATTTGTTAAATCCTGCAGTATCCCTGTGAGGGAGGGACGTATTTTATAATTACAACCATTTTACAGATGGGTAAACTGAAACACAGGGGTTAAGTGATGTCTTACCCACAGTTACACAGGAAATCAGTGGAAGAGGTTTTCATTTGGAAGTATGTGTGGCGATTAGTTCATGTATTATAAAACATTTTTAAACAGAATAAAAACAATAGAAGTAACTTTGTTTGAATATAATCAGTACTTACACAGTCCTAAAGTAACAATAACCTTATAACTAGTTTCAATCAATGAAGTATAATTTGACGTGTAAATGATGTCACTTTGAGTAACAGTTAATAAATGTGTGAAGAAAGAGCATTTATTGGTGGTCTGGTACTCTATAGCTTTGAGGTGCATTTTCCTTCATGAAATATCTCTGCAGATTCCTCTTGTAGGAATTTGTATGCTATGCCTCACAAATCAATGGAATTATTTAAAGCAATAAATTATTAGGAGGTATGTGTATGGATCATGGGTCAAAGAATCTTTTTCCCCATTAATGGTCTTTGTCCACCTGCTAAGCAAAAGCAGTTACAAAATATTGCTTTTAATCTCTTGCTTTGATTGGTGCCTTTAATTTTTTTAAAAAAAGTATATAATGGCTATTAATAGTTTTGTAGTAATTTTCAGTGTTTTTAGTAGTTCATCTAAGGTTTCAATTCTATTCAAACTATCAAAATGGTGCATCTCAAAGTGTTTGGGCTTTTAAAAAAAAAAAAAGCTTTTTGCAATAGTAACAGGTTTCAGAGTAGCAGCTGTGTTAGTCTGTATTCGCAAAAAGAAAAGGACTACTAGTGGCACCCTGGAGACTAACCAATTTATTTGATCATAAGCTTTCTGAATGCATCCGATGAAGTGAGCTGTAGCTCACGAAAGCTTATGCTCAAATAAATTGGTTAGTCTCTAAGGTGCCACAAGTACTCCTGTTCTTTTTACGAATAGTAACATGGTTATCCTCTGACTAGACATGTTAGATACCTGAGGTGAAGGCAATGATTTCAAGAGGGCTGGTCTTTTAATTTTTTACCAGTTTTCTATTACCAAACCGCTAACTGAAGATTTCAGTTGTTTGCTAAATTTACAGTGGAATCTGAAGCTAGTTTTATGAAGGAACAAAGGAGGCAAACTTAAAAGCGACTGGTATTCTCTGATTATTATTGCCTCTCCGATTCAAACTGTCCCTCCCTTCTCTTACTTGGAGAATGCATGTATTTTGCTGAGGTAGAGAGGAACTGAAGACAGGTAGTGGAAGGACAGGCTTTTCTTAACTGCAATTTGAAGTGGTCAGACCAATGGTCAGTTTGTGCATGCCACCGACCTGTTCATGCCTTTAAACAGTTCCATGGCTCATCAATACGCGATATTCTACAGCAGTGGTTCCCAAACTTGTTCCGCCGCTTGTGCAGGGGAAGCCCCTGGCAGGCCGGGCCGGTTTGTTTACCTGCCGTGTCCGCAGGTTTGGCCAATTGTGGCTCCCAGTGGCCGTGGTTCGCTGCTCGAGGCCAATGGGAGCCACTGGAAGGTGCATGGGCAGAGTGACTTACTGGCCGCCACTTCCAGCAGCTCCCATTGGCCTGGAGCAGCGAACCATGGCCACTGGGAGCCACGATCGGCCGAACCTGCGGACGCAGCAGGTAAACAAACCGGTTCGGCCCGCCAGGGGCTTTCCCCGCATAAGCAGCGGAACAAGTTTGGGAACCACTGGTCTACAGTATGGGTCTGCAGAAGCAATATAAAACCTTCCTCGTAGCTGTCTCAAAGTGGTTACAGTTTGAGGTGGATGAGACCAAGAATGCCAGGTCAGGTCATTGACAACAAGGAGAGATTAGGAAAAGGAAAGAAGGATTATTGGGGGAGGGGAGACTATTTGGAAGGAGAAGAGGAGTGATAGGTCCCCAGGGAATGGGAAACTGTTCTAGGGGGCAGCTTGATAGAAGGCATAAAGTAGAGAGTGTAAACAATAAGGAGTGTCAGGAGCAGAAGATGGCTTTAGCAGTGTGATTGTGAATAGACTGGAGAAGGGAGAGATGTAAAAGAGCAGGTCAGGAAGAATGCTATATTGGCAAGGTGAGAGTACACCAAGTTGTGGGCGAGGGTTTTAGCAGTGGGAACAGTGAAGAGGAAGGGTGGACTTGGTACACTTAAGTAAAAAGACTTAGCAGAAGAATGGACAAAGGGAGAAATCAAAGGCTATTACATATGGGTTCCAAGCATGAGAGGCAGGAGGGATAGCAAAGCTGTCTAGAGTGGTGGTGAAGGGAGGTAGAAAAGAGTGATAAGGAGAAACGGTATGTTCAGTTTCAGGGAGAGTGAATTTGATGTAGTACTGGGATACATCTGCAGTGATACCTCTCTTAAGCAACTACTTGGCCTGACAAAAATTGGTGACTTGCTGGGAATGGACATCAAATAGAGATGAAGCAGAACTGTGCTTCAGTGTCCCCAACAGTACTGAATAGTCTATTAAAACAGGAGGTTGCCTAATATATTCCCATTGATTCAGATACCAACCACAGTGAATCCTGTGCATGAGCTGATCAAGAGTGAGTGTAGAGGGAACAAAGGCAATGTGCTCCATTGGATAATTCTGCCATATCTATTTAAATATTACATTTAGAGACTGTTTCTTTATATGTTTGTATAGTGCCAACCACGATGTGGCCTTGATTTCAGTTGGGGTCACTAGGCATGACCATAATATTAACAGTAATAGCAGTGTCCAAAAAGACAGAAACAGAAAAGGAAGAGAATGAGGATTGAATAAAGAAGTAGTCAGCAAGGTGAGAGGCCACAAAAGTTCAGTGTCTTCCTGACTAGTGCTCAATGCTTTTTCTGTGCCATCAAGATCTCTTGCAGGCTGATGGGAGGGAGGGAATTCACCCTTCTGATGGAAACAGCCTGCCTTCCCCAACCTCCCTTTGGGGATCAAGTCAGTGGAGGACTGCATCTTATTATCTACAAAATGCAGTACTTAAACTTAAGATTTAAAATTTACAGAAACAATATAAATCATGTCTTTCATCATGTTTGCTTAATTGTGCAAGACAGAGAAAGGGTTAGGACATAATTGCATGACCTGGAGTGTAGAGTTAATTGCAGCTACAAAACACATTAGAACAGTAGGTCACTGGAAAGGTCATTTAGTCTTTGTCCATGTAAACCCACAGAGTGGCAAATGATATTTACAATCTGTCAGTTTCTAGTTATTTTGCAGTTACATCATTAAAACTACCATAAATATAATGTGTTAGAAGTTTATTGAGGTTTACTTTCCTTTGAACAGAGTACATTTAAATCAGGAGGTAATTAAAGAAAGATAAACCTCTTCAATAAAATGAAACAGTAATGTTTTTATGTTTGGGATGCCTTTATTTATTCTACTTAATTTTAAGTGTTTGCTCTATTTATAACTGACATAATTTCTACAGAAAACATCTTGTAAGATTTTTCAGGAGATTAAAAGTGCAATCGAGTGTGTTAGCTGTAACCTCTAAAACAACTGAAATGATTCTATGCATATGTTTTCTCTGCATGTTAACCATGAAGTAAAAAATTGCAGGGTTAGTTAACCTGTGATAGTCTAATTTATGAGTATGTGCTATGCTATTTATGACACATGTACTATGCTGTCACTTCCTCCACCTTACTCATGAGGGCATTCTGCACCAAAAAATAAATTCTTAGCACAATATTTTAAAATTCTGTAAAATTCTGCACATTTTATTTGTCAAATAAATGCAGAGGCTCCAGCATGGCATTGGGGAGCACAGGCCACTGGATGCACAGAGGTGGGAGATCACTGTGCAGCTTCCCCCTGGGACACAGACTCAGCGATGAGGCTGCCCTTAACCCTGACACAGTGCAAGGACCCGGCCTGCCTCAAAAACACTTCAGAGCCCTGCCCCTCTGGACCAGGTGCACCAGGTCTGGGTAGGCAGGCTCAGCAAGGCATGATCCAAGCGTGGAGGGGCTTAATGTAGGGGGATCCAGGTGTGGGTTTAAAGGGTTCTGTGTGGGGCAATCTGGGTGTGAGTGGCTCAGTGGAGGATCCGTGTGTGGAGTGGATCTGGATGCACAGGGGCTTGTTAGGGGGTTCTGGGTGCAACGGTAATGGGACTCTGGGGGAGGGGGTCCAGGTGAAGGTAGTTGGGGCTCAGCAGAAGAGGTGTCCGGGTGTGGGGGGGATAGAGCTCGGCAGGGGGGTCTGGGTGTGGAGAGCTCAGTGGTGGGCTCCAGATGCTGGGGGAGTGGGGCTCAGTGGGATGGGGATCCAGATGCAGCTGGTTGAGGTTTGGAATGATGGGGGTGCAGGTGGCTTGTCAGGATGGTGCAGGGGAAGTGGGGCTCATCAGGGAAGTTCGGCGTGCAGGGGGGATGAGGCTCGGCGGGAGGGTCTGGGTATGAGGGGGTTTGGATGCACAGGGGTTGGGCGGATGGGGGAAGCACCTCCCTGTACAGTGATCCTTCTCCCCGCAGTTGAGGAGCGATGGGGGTGGAGTGTTTGCAGAGCTTCCTAAGCTGGGGGAGAAATCTGGGGGTGGGTCACACAGCTCCGGATGCTGTGCACGGGAAGAGGAAGTCCCATTCTTTCCAGCCCAGCCGGGACTAGCAGCTGAGCCCAGCGCAGGGTAGGAGCCGCCAGCTGGGTCTTCCTCAGTCCTGCCCTCTGCCCCAAAGTGATTTACCTCTCTACCAGCTGCCCTGGGCACCCAAAACATACTGCTGGGGCGGGGTCACATGACCGCTCTTGTAGCTTCCTTTTGCTTCCCCCATCAGAGAGTCATTTTTCTGCGAGAAAGCAAAGAAATCTGTGGGGGACATCAATCCTGTGCAGAACTCCCCAGGGAGTACCACCTGCACTGGCTCTGCATCCAACTGTGACAAGCAACACAGTTATCTGGTGCATATCCCAAAATGTATAGCAACACAACTCTGTTGCTCTACACTTGCACTCACAGGGTGTTATGGGACAATTTGTCTGCCCACTCCAGGAATTGGGAAGGCAGTTTAACTAAGAGAACACACATGCTTTGTTTTAGATATAGTAAATACTAATCAGAAGATGAACTGAAATGAACTAAAACGACATAGAAAAGCATGAGTCAAATGAAAACAGCCATTAATTACAAAATAGCTATTCTCAAGATATGCATGTTAACAAAAGTGGAGAAAAGAAATTTCTATTAAAACCTTGCACTTTTCTATCTTCATTTAGCTTTAAATGACAAAAAGGCATAGCCAACTAATTGAATAAACTTGTGGTTCAATATTAAGAATGTTCAAGAGACTAAATAACCAACCTCAGCCAAATTTATTGGCTAAAGATGATAAAGCAATAGACTACAGGAAAGACAGAGTTAATCCATTACCAGTCCTTCCCAGGAGGCAGTCTTGCAATGTGTTTGGTTCACCTTACACAGAAGATGTGCTTCCCAAAAGCCCCCTTAAACTCCCCATCTTTTATAGATGGCTGTTTACAAGTTACAGAACGCTGTTCACCATGCTTAAAGTTTAATTGGCGAGATTGTGCCAGTTTTGTCTTTGGTGTCTCCCTGTACTTTCCGATCTTTTGTTTGAATATTAAATTCCAAATGCTAAAAGGCATGAAGGTACTCCCTAACAGAGAACATTCATACATTTACATTATTCATACGTACACAACATTGTACCTTAACACTCGTCCATCTAGTTTTTGACAGTTGTATTTGCTTAAGCCAAGAGCTGAGCTGTTCTTATCCCTAGGCATTGTAGGATGTACGCCTTAGCTTAAGTGTGCAAGAATAGTCATAGTACAGTTTAGCGTGATTACCCCCAGCCCCACTCACAGATGCATTATAATAATTCAATGGGCATAATACATAATGTGTTGTGTGTGTAACATACATACATTGGCTAACAACCTTCAAAATAGGCTAACAAGGTGTTAAATTTCAGAGTAACAGCCGTGTTAGTCTGTCTTCGCAAAAAGAAAAGGAGTACTTGTGGCACCTTAGAGACTAACCAATTTATTTGAGCATGAGCTTTCGTGAGCTACAGCATCCGATGAAGTGAGCTGTAGCTCACGAAAGCTCATGTTCAAATAAATTGGTTAGTCTCTAAGGTGCCACAAGTACTCCTTTTCTTTTTGCGAAGGTGTTAAATGGTTCTCAGCTTGGGGTTTGCTTTGTAACTCAGGGAGAGGTGTTGTCTCACTGTATGGCAATGATAAAAGTGTATGGATGACTGAATGCAGTTACCTCGTGGTGAAGAACAAAGCCTACGTGATACAATGACACTGAGGTAATTTGAGGCACTCAAGCTAACGTCCAGATTTAAATGAAAAGTGGTTTAGGCATTTTCAGTGAAGGGAGCTCAACTCTGGAACTTGCTTCTCCCACTGCTGTTTCAGAGGCTCAATTTATTGATCTTCAAGTCACTCTGCAAAGCTCCTCTCCTTTCCCAGGTTTTTTTGGGAAAAACTGAATGAGTGGGTTTTTATAGTGTGGAGAGAGTCCTGATTTGAGAGGATTTTATATTTTGTACTTTGGTTATAATATGTTTAATATTTTATACTTGTTCCTAGAGTTCCAGGTGGATGTATATTACAATAAAAAGATAACTTCAGGGATATGCAAAGTTTCACTTACGGATTTTTGTATAGAATGTGTGGAACAAATGGTCAGAGCTGATTGTTGGTGGAAGGGTGCATATGTATATGGACTAGAACCTCAGCTGATGTAAATAGATGTGTCTCCATTAACTTCAATGAAGCTACACTAATCTATACCAGTTGAGGCTATGGCACATAAAAGCTTGAAATAAATGTCATAGTTGTCCAAAACAGGTAGATCCACCCCATGACAGAGCTTTAGAATCTGATTTTTAAAAGTGAGCAGGAGTTCTGAACCACAAGACAGTTCTAAATGAAATCACTGGGTGAAATTCTGTGGCCGGTGTTATGCAGAAGGACAAACTAGATTATTTTAATGGTCGTCTTCTGTTCTTAAAATTATATATTTGCTGAAACCAGCTTTTCTAAATTAAATGATGCAGTTGTCTGTATTCTTTTCCCCCATAAGATTTTAGTCAATAATATTCTTAAATTTTTGTCTCTAAATGTTCAAATATCACTACTGACTTTAAGTGCATCAGTTTGGGGGTGCCTGATTTTCAGAAAAAGTCCTGACTTCAGACAGTGCTGTTTACCAGCCTTCTGAAAATTAAACTCCTTTAAGGTGTCTCAGGTTGTGCCCCAAAAATCACTAGTTACTCTTGAAAATTTAAATGAAAAAAAAAATATTACCAGAAGTGCCAAAAACTCTCTTCTCTATTGTTTTATCCTACAAGAAGTTTTCACAGCCAGATTATTCTTCGAAACTCTCTTCAGTGGAAATATTGATTGTTTTAAGCATACTGTTGATATTTGATACCATAACTGTTTTCAAAATGTTACTACCTGTTACAGCTTCCCCATTGTCTGGGTACCAGTCTGTGGCATATGGTCCCAATTTCGGAGTCCCACATGCTTCCAAGCCAATTGCATCTGAGTAGAGTGTATTCACTGTTTCTAGCTCAAGGTCTATAGGCCAGACTCCCAGGATCAGACATTGTCTGTTACCTTTCTCTGGGATGTGGGGCACCCCCACCCTGCTGCCCTAGACCCCAGAAATCCATGTCTAAGACCTACTGAGTCCCTCTCAAGTTGCTGCTTACACATGTTCCCTCAGAGCTTCACTTAGGCTGTGGGCACTCCAGCCTTCTAGTTTAATTCCTTCTGAGACACATTGCAGGTGAGAAAGGAACACAGACTTAGCAAAGAAATGTCTTAACCACAGAAACTTTACTTTTAAAACACTCAGTGGTTACAAATCTTTGAAAAAAACAAACAAGTCTTGTCAGATCTCACCCCTTATGGTGAGTCTGTGGTTTGTCAGTGTTTTTTGTTAGGGTAGGTTTCAGAGTAACAGCCGTGTTAGTCTGTATTCGCAAAAAGAAAAGGAGTACTTGTGGCACCTTAGAGACTAACCAATTTATTTGAGCATAAGCTTTCGTGAGCTACAGCTTACTTCGTTGGATGCATACTGTGGAAAGTGTAGAAGATCTTTTTATATACACACAAAGCATGAAAAAATACCTCCTCCCACCCCACTCTCCTGCTGCTAATAGCTTATCTAAAGTGATCACTCTCCTTACAATGTGTATGATAATCAAGTTGGGCCATTTCCAGCACAAATCCAGGGTTTAACAAGAACGTCTGGGGGCGGGGTAGGAAAAAACAAGGGGAAATAGGTTACCTTGCATAATGACTTAGCCACTCCCAGTCTCTATTCAAGCCTAAGTTAATTGTATCAAATTTGCAAATGAATTCCAATTCAACAGTCTCTCGCTGGAGTCTGGATTTGAAGTTTTTTTGTTGTAATATCACAACTTTCATGTCTGTAATCGCGTGACCAGAGAGATTGAAGTGTTCTCCGACTGGTTTATGAATGTTATAATTCTTGACATCTGATTTGTGTCTATTTATTCTTTTACATAGAGACTGTCCAGTTTGACCAATGTACATGGCAGGGGGGCATTGCTGGCACATGATGGCATATATCATATTGGTGGATGTGCAGGTGAATGAGCCTCTGATAGTGTGGCTGATGTGATTAGGCCCTGTGATGGTGTCCCCTGAATAGATATGTGGGCACAGTTGGCAACGGGCTTTGTTGCAAGGATAGGTTCCTGGGTTAGTGGTTCTGTTGTGTGGTATGTGGTTGCTGGTGAGTATTTGCTTCAGGTTGGGGGGCTGTCTGTAGGCAAGGACTGGCCTGTCTCCCAAGATTTGTGAGAGTGTTGGGTCATCCTTCAGGATAGGTTGTAGATCCGTAATAATGCATTGGAGGGGTTTTAGTTGGGGGCTGAAGGTGACGGCTAGTGGCGTTCTGTTATTTTCTTTCTTAGGCCTGTCCTGTAGTAGGAGACTTCTGGGAACTCTTCTGGCTCTATCAATCTGTTTCTTCACTTCCGCAGGTGGGTATTGTAGTTGTAAGAATGCTTGATAGAGCTCTTGTAGGTGTTTGTCTCTGTCTGAGGGGTTGGAGCAAATGCAGTTGTATCGCAGAGCTTGGCTGTAGACGATGGATCATGTGGTGTGGTCAGGGTGAAAGCTGGAGGCATGTAGGTAGGAATAGCGGTCAGTATGTTTCCGGTATAGGGTGGTGTTTATGTGACCATCATTTATTAGCACTGTAGTGTCCAGGAAGTGGATCTCTTGTGTGGACTGGACCAGGCTGAGGTTGATGGTGGGATGGAAATTGTTGAAATCATGGTGGAATTCCTCAAGGGCTTCTTTTCCATGGGTCCAGATGATGAAGATGTCATCAATATAGCGCAAGTAGAGTAGGGGCGTTAGGGGACGAGAGCTGAAGAAGTGTTGTTCTAAATCAGCCATAAAAATGTTGGCATACTGTGGGGCCATGCGGGTACCCATAGCAGTGCCGCTGATCTGAAGGTATACATTGTCCCCAAATGTAAAATAGTTATGGGTGAGGACAAAGTCACAAAGTTCAGCCACCAGGTTAGCCGTGACATTATCGGGGATAGTGTTCTTGACGGCTTGTAGTCCATCTTTGTGTGGAATGTTGGTGTAGAGGGCTTCTACATCCATAGTGGCCAGGATGGTGTTATCAGAAAGATCACCGATGGATTGCAGTTTCCTCAGGAAGTCAGACACCACTGACTATTACCAGCAGGAGAGTGGGTTTGTGTGTGTTGGGGGGGGGGTGTGTGTGAGAGAGAACCTGGATTTGTGCTGGAAATGGCCCAACTTGATTATCATACACATTGTAAGGAGTGTGATCACTTTAGATAAGCTATTAGCAGCAGGAGAGTGGGGTGGGAGGAGGTATTTTTTCATGCTTTGTGTGTATATAAAAAGATCTTCTACACTTTCCACAGTATGCATCCAATGAAGTGAGCTGTAGCTCACGAAAGCTTATGCTCAAATAAATTGGTTAGTCTCTAAGGTGCCACAAGTACTCCTTTTCTTTTTGTTAGGATAGTTCCTCCTGCTCTCATCCTCTTGCATATCCTCCTTACATATGGAAGTTGTCAGCCCCCACCTTAGCTAGAGCAGCATCCTTCTCTCAAATAGACCTCTCTCTGCCATGTGCTCCACTAGAAAACTCCACTCCAGCCTTCAATCATACATACCTCACCCCTAGGAACCTTCAGTAGGAAGTCTGTTGCCTCTCAACTGTTGGCCCTCTCCCATGGAACTGATGGCCTCAGATTGTGGTGTAGATTACTTCTCAGTAATAAGAGAAACGGGTAAGAAGAAGAGCTATGGGTAAGCTTGAAAGCTTAAACAGAAGTTGGTCCAGTAAAAGATATTACCTCACCCACCTTGTCTCTCTAGTATCCTGGGCCCAACATGGTGGCAACAACAGCACTGCAAACAATTCTCCGTGATAGTCCTTTACACCTTGTTGAAGCACCTTTCCTGGGCATGGCATGTTTTTGCTCTCAAATTCATCATACAAAATGGAGTTTATATTTTGAGATTGAAGTATCCTGCTCTATACCACATGTATTTTGGGAAAGGGAGCCTTAGAGAAATCATTTAATTATCTTAAGCATGCACAGTAGGCCTAAGTAATATTACAAAGAATTTTTGTCTGGAAATGAAATAAAAAGGAATTTTTGATAATGTGGAAATTACAAACTGCATAATAATTTTCCCTTCACAGTTGCATCACTTCTATCTTAAATTCATTAGCAACAAATGTTGATTAAAATATTTCTAGTTGAGTTTGATAGCCAAGAGGATAAAGCTCTTTGTGGGATTGCATTTTGAATTGAATTTGTGGCTATGAATGATATAGCTTTTGTGGTTCCAGATTAGTCCCCATGGTGCACACTAGAAAACAACCACATGTAATTCAACATCATTTGTATTGATTGCATTTTTTGTTTAAGATTGCATCTGAGACATCACTGAGTTTGCATTTTATCTTGGCCCTAGAGGGGGTTGACTTCCCAGGTCACAAATAAAGTTAGTTGTTAGGCTTCATTAATTCATAGATTCATAGATATTTAGGTCAGAAGGGACCATTATGATCATCTAGTCTGACCTCCTGCACAACGCAGGCCACAGAATTTCACCCACCACTCCTACAAAAAAAAAAAACAACCTCACACCTATATCTGTGCTACTGAAGTCCTCAAATCATAGTTTAAAGACTTCAAGGAGCAGAGAATCCTCCAGCAAGTGACCCGTGCCCCATGCTACAGAGAAAAGCGAAAAACCTCCAGGGCCTCTTCCAATCTGCCCTGGAGGAAAATTACTTCCCGACCCCAAATATGGCCATCAGCTAAACCCTGAGCATATGGGCAAGATTCATCATCAGCCAGATACTACAGAAAATTCTTTCCTGGGTAACTCGGATCCCACCCCATCTAATATCCCATCACAGGCCATTGGGCCTATTTACCATGAATATTTAATTACCAAAACCATGTTATCCCATCATACCATCTCCTCCATAAACTTATCGAGTTTAATCTTAAAGCCAGATAGATCTTTTGCCCCCACTGCTTCCCTTGGAAGGCTATTCCAAAACTTCACTCCTCTGATAGTTAAAAACCTTCGTCTAATTTCTAGTCTAAATTTCCTGGTGGCCAGTTTATATCCATTTGTTCTTGTGTCCACATTGGTACTGAGCTTAAATAATTCCTCTCCCTCTCTGGTATTTATCCCTCTGATATATTTATAGAGAGCAATCATATCTCCCTTCAACCTTCTTTTAGTTAGGCTAAACATGCCAAGCTCCCTGAGTCTCCTTTCATAAGACAAGATTTCCATTCCTCGGATCATCCTAGTAGCCCTTCTCTGTACCTGTTCCAGTCTGAATTCATTCTTCTTAAACATGAGAGACCAGAACTGCACACAGTATTCCAGGTGAGGTCTCACCAGTGCCTTGTATAACGGTACTAAAACCTCCTTATCCCTACTAGAAATACCTCTCCTGATGCATCCCAAGACCACATTAGCTTTTTTCACAGCCATATCGCATTGGCGGCTCATAGTCATCCTATGATCAACCAATACTCCAAGGTCCTTTTCCTCCTCTGTTACTTCTAATTGATGTGTCCCTAGCTTATAACTAAAATTCTTGTTATTAATCCCTAAATGCATGACCTTACACTTCTCACTATTAAATTTCATCCTATTACTATTACTCCAGTTTACAAGGTCATCCAGATCCTCCTGTAGGGTATCCCTATCCTTCTCTAAATTGGCAATACCTCCCAGCTTTGTATCATCCACAAACTTTATTAGCACACTTCCACTTTTTGTGCCAAGGTCAGTAATAAAAAGATTGATTAAGATTGGTCCCAAAACCGATCCTTGAGGAACTCCACTGGTAACCTCCCTCCAGCCTGACAGTTCACCTTTCAGTAGGACCCGTTGTAGTCTCCCCTTTAACCAATTCCTTATCCACCTTTCAGTTTTCCTATTGATCCCCATCTTATCCAATTTAACTAATAATTCCCCATGTGGCACAGTATCAAACGCCTTACTAAAATCTAGGTAAATTAGATCCACTGCATTTCCTTTGTCTAAAAAATCTGTTACTTTCTCAAAGAAGGAGATCAGGTTGGTTTGGCACGATCTACCTTTTGTAAAACCATGTTGTATTTTGTCCCATTTACCATTGACCTCAATGTCCTTAACTACCTTCTCCTTCAAAATTTTTTCCAAGACCTTGCATACTACAGATGTCAAACTAACAGGCCTATAATTACCCGGATCACTTTTTTTCCCTTTCTTAAAAATAGGAACTATGTTAGCAATTCTCCAATCATACGGTACAACCCCTGAGTTTACAGATTCATTAAAAATTCTTGCTAATGGGCTTGCAATTTCATGTGCCAATTCCTTTAATATTCTTGGATGAAGATTATCTGGGCCCCCCAATTTAGTCCCATTAAGCTGTTTGAGTTTCGCTTCTACCTCAAATATGGTAATGTCTACCTCCATATCCTGATTCCCATTTGTCATGCTATCATTATCCCTAAGATCCTCTTTAGTCTTATTAAAGACTGAGGCAAAGTATTTGTTTAGATATTGGGCCATGCCTAGATTATCCTTGACCTCCACTCCATCCTCAGTGTTTAGCGGTCCCACTTCTTCTTTCTTTGTTTTCTTCTTTATTTATATGACTATAGAACCTTTTACTATTGGTTTTAATTCCCTTTGCAAGGTCCAACTCTACTTGACTTTTAGCCTGTCTCACTTTATCCCTACATGTTCTGACCTCAATAAGGTAGCTTTCCTTGCTGATCCCTCACTTCTTCCACTCCCTATATGCTTTCTGCTTTTTCTTAATCACCTCTCTGAGATGCTTGCTCATCCAGCTTAGTCTACCACTCCTGCCTATGAATTTTTTCCCCTTACTTGGGATGCAGGCTTCCGATAGCTTCTGCAGCTTTGATTTAAAATTATCCCAGGCCTCCTCTACCTTTTAGATCCATAAATTCTTCAGTCCAATCCACTTCCCGAACTAATTTCCTTCATTTTTGAAAGTCAGCCCTTTTGAAATCAAAAACCCTAGCTGCAGATTTATTTTTATTAATCCTTCCGTTCAGTTTGAACTGAATTAGCTCATGATCACTTGAGTCAAGATTATCACCTACAACCATTTCTTCTATGAGGTCCTCACTACTCACCAAAACCAAATCTAAAATGGCATCCCCTCTAGTCGGTTCAGCAACTACTTGCTGAAGGAATCCATCAGCTATCGCATCTAGGAAATCTGAGCCCTATTATTATTACTAGCACTCGTCCTCCAGTCTATATCTGGAAAGTTAAAGTCTCCCATGATCACACAGTTTCCATTAGTATTTACTTCATTAAAAACATTAAAGAGGGCTCTATCCATATCCAAATTAGATCCCGGCGGTCTATAGCACACCCCAAGCACTATCCCAGGGGAGGCTCTAATAGTTTTCTTCCCCAATTTAATTTTTGCCCAGACGGACTCAGTCATATCCATTTCATCGCTTCTTATTTCTTTACATTCTATCTCATCATTGATATACAATGCTACGCCACCACTTTTACCTTTATTTCGGTCTTTCCTAAACAGCACATACCCTTCAATACCTGTAGTCCAGTCATGACTACTATTCCACCATGTTTCTGTTATCCCTATAATATCTGGTTTCACTTCCTGCACCAGTAGCTCTAGTTCCTCCATTTTGTTACCTAGGCTCCTCACATTAGTGTAAAAATATCTTAATTTTTGATCTTTGGCTTCACTCACATTTTGTACCCTATTAGGCACAGTCATTTTACTACCAGTATAACCTATTAGACTTGTATCTGCACTGCCCTTCCTCCTACCCACGGCTGTATCCACTCTTACTTCATTTTCTTCCCTCTCAATGCTAAATTCTGGTTGGGAGATGTCCAGGTAGTCTCCACGCCATCTCCCCCTAATTCCTAGTTTAAAGCTCTCTTAATCAGTTGTGCCAGCCTCCATCCTAGAAGTCTATTTCCTTCCCTACTCGGATGAAGTCCATCCTGAGAGAACTGTCCTCTACCCATGAATGCCTCCCAGTGGCCGTACATCCCAAAGCCCTCCTTATAGCACCACTGCCTAAGCCATCTGTTGATAGTCATAATCTTGTCACACCTTTGTTGCCCTTCTCTAGGAACAGGCAGAATCCCACTAAAGATCACCTGAGCCTCAATTTCCTTAAGCGTCTTCCCCAGCCTAGCATAGTCTCCTTTAATACTTTCCAGCGAGAATCTAGCCGTATCATTTGTTCCCACATGAAGGATAATTAGGGGATTTTTTCCCGCTCCCTTTAGAATCCTTTTCAACCTCAGGTCTACATCCCGTATCTTAGCACCTGGAAGACAGCACACCCTCCTATTCTCTGGATCAGCTCTGGTTACAGGCCTATCTATTCTTCTCAGTAAAGAGTCCCCAATCACATAGACCTGTCTTTTCCTAGTGACGGTGCTATTCTCCAGTCTATCACCTGTTCCCTCTGGCTGCAAGTTCTTTCCATTCCTATTCTCCCTTGTAATCCTCTTTAACCCATCCTGTATCCTCCTGGGGCTCATATTTGGTGTAATCTCCATTAACTCTTCCACTTTTCGTATAGGACTAGCCGCTCTTCTCTTCTTCCTTGCCCTTCCGCCTTCAGTGACTACCTGCTGAGCCCCTTCTTCATTTTCCAACTCTACATACCTATTCTTAAGCTCTTTCTCCTTCACTAGCCCGTCTTTTTTCCTCTGCCTGGTTCTTTTAGTCACATGCTTCCACTGACCATTTTCCTCACCCAGTCTCCCCTGAGAATTCCCCAGTCCTGCTTCCATCTGCAAGTCTGAGCTTTTCCCTTCAGATACCTCATGTCTTTGCTCCATAATCTGCTCAAACCCCTTCCTAAACTCTATCAGACTTTCCACCTGCATCTCCAAACCTCGGATCTTTTCCTCCATCAGCTCTATCAGACGGCATTTCATGCAGACAAAACTCTTACCAGGTACCCCCTCCAGGATCATGTACATACCACAGCTTCCACATCCAGTCATCTTCATTGTGTCTTCCGCTACATGGGTCACTCCCACTGCTACCTCTGTATCTGTCATAGCCTTGCCACCTAAATCCTGTTAATCTGGGAAACACAAACCACACCAAAACACCACCACCCACAGCAAAACACAAGCACCAAAAGACAAACTCCCCTTTCAAACTCCCACTCATACTCCCCTGTTTACAGCTCTGTTTGCTAGCTCCTGTGCTGCTGCAGCTGTCTGAGATTGTGGACCAGGTTTCCCAGTCTTGTAAGGTACGCGGGGCTAAGTAGTTTTAAAAACAGCCAGAAATAGACATTAGAAAATTTCCCTTGAATAGGGGAATGCTTTGCTGCCTCCTACACTAGCTTCACCTGACCAACACACCTGACCAACACACTTACTGGTGTAAGTGGAGAGGGTGGGGCATGTCATGGGCATTTGAAGAGTGGAATTGGTAAGAAGGGGCATGGTAGAGTGTAGCTGCTTCCATAACACTTTACCACTTGAATTCTCAAAAAATTACAGTCCTGTAATGTGTTCATGAAGAAGAATAGAAATGTAATCATAGTTATTGACACTATTTCTTGTCTAAATTTTTTGTATGTTTTACTATTTGAATAATCAAAATGACACTAGAGGTCCTAATTGATCCTCAGTTAACAGGACTTAAAACTAATTTTGGTGAAGTATTAAAAGGCACTTGTTATCTTGATTGAGTGATAGTGCCAAACATTATTACCTTAAACAGCTAGAGGAATTATTTGTGCTTCAAGAAAAGAAACTTTTTTATAGGTCTGCAACCAATAAATACTGAACATGGAATGCTTCATTACCCTTAAGGAGAACTGAACGCTAGAGGAAAGCCAATAGTTATGATTCCAATTCTGTGTATGTTGTATGCAGGAAGACTCTTAAGCCTGTACGCTGTCCCACTGAAGTCTGTGCAGGCATAAGATGCTCCCCATGTTGTCCTGGGCCTCAGTATTATTACAGAATTTCTCTTCTGTTGCAATTGTCAAGATTTTTGTTTCCAGATTCTTAGAGCATGTTATGAGAGTGCCAAATTATAAAGGTGCCTTCAGCATGTAAAGGATTACCAGGTTCCCATCAGTTTAGGTGGTCTGATGGGATTATAAAAGAAAAAGGGAAGCTGGTACAGAGGGGGCTGTCATAGGGGATGGGTGTGGCCTGTCTCCTCCAAGTTGGCTGAGCTGGAAAGGTGTTTGGTGTCTATTACCCAGTAGTTTGAGTTGATTTGTTCCGGTTTTGAGTTGGTTGGTGGGTTTTTTGGAAATAAAGCAAGACCTGAAGAAAGGATGTGAAGAGACCTGTAGTTGGAACTTTATTTTTCCTTCCCCAGTTGGAGAGTTTGCATACCAGCCTACAGTGAAATGTTCTAATTACTTATAAAACCATAAGGCCAATGTTTGAACAAGTTTTGTGTCTCTTTGTTTCACTGTTTTTAATTACATTTGGAATTCCTTTGACCTCAATCCATGTATAATATAGAAATTCTTCTATTTCTATGAAAATCACTTATTCCCCGCCCCTCCCCCCCCATTGTGCAGTTAAATGAGAATTTTTTTTGGTATCCAGTGCTTCCAGGCTTGCAAACTATTTTCACTCTTGATGTATTTTGTAGTTTGTCACAGGAAATGTTATAAAATTGAATAAAAATATATGTAATCCAAATTGGAGGAGGATGATAAAGTAATCCATTCTTGTCCAGATCCTTATTGGGTAGCATTCATCCCTGGCACAAGTCCTATTCACCATATTTTACACCTGAGTTTCATCCCATGTAAGAACAAGCTATTTTGCAGATGTGCATCATTTAATTCTTTCTGTTTAATTCATATGGAATCTAGCTTTTACGTGCTGAAAGTCATTTCAACGTAGAAGACTTATGGAGCTGATTTCTACTACAAATGTATACAACATAATATAGTGAATATGTTGTGTTCTGATTGTTCAAAATTCGTATCCTTCATATTATATACGGAACCTGTAAGGAAGAGGGAGGGAAGTGGTATGCAATACGAGTGATACACTATTTAACGTTCCTGGAATCATGAGCCTGGACAAGAATTGGTTACTCCACATGTTGTTGTCGGATATTTCAGGGTAGCACAACTACACTTCCTATACACAATTAACTTTTGAAAGGGGAAAATATTTATTAGTTCCAAATAATATAAAACACTTATCACTCCAGATCTTAAGGGAAAGAAAAATCAGAAAACAGTCCTTACGCCATGTCTACACCAGAAAGTCTTCCCAGTAGCATTTGTGCCGATTGTATAGCTGCTGACATGGTAACCTCACTAGGGCATGTGCACACTTAGCTGCCTTTGCTGTTGCATGCATCCTCACAGCAAGAGGTTGTATTGACACAAGACATGATGTCCTGTGGATAGACATCCCAATGTTTCTCATGCTGCTGTCGAGTGCACAGCCTTGTGTGCCACTTTTGAAATGCATTGTGGGACACCAGCATTCCTCTCGAAGAATTGCAGAAACTTTGGGGTGTCAGGTTCCCACAATTCCCTCTGTTCCATCCCCTAAACTTTTTTTTTTTTGGTACTTGTTTGTTTGTTTGTTTGTCTTTAATTCCCACAGTTCCACCCTTCCATCCCATAATCTGCTCTTCCTTGTGTCAGTTTTTAATCTCTCTGCCACTTCAGCAGAATCATGGATGCTGAACAGGTCAGTGGAGTTCTCATGTCTGTTTTAGAGACCGGGCACCTGATTGTTCTGTGTTTGTGGAACTTCAGCGATCACAGCGACTGGTCACAGAGCAGTGAAAATGAGAATACCGAGAAGGAGTGGATTATGTGGATAGTGAATGAAAATTGTCAGCTGTACACATTAGCACAGTGCTTCTGGGCTCATGAAACAAGCACGGAGAGGTGGGACTGGATTGTGATGCATATCTGGGAGCATTGTCAGTGGCTGCAGAGCTTTTGGATATGGAAGGCCTGGAGTAGTATACTGAACTCACCTAAATCTTCCTGTATGGAAATGCCAAAAATGAGAGCTGCTTTGACAGGGGAGGAAAAAAAGTGATTGTGATATGGACGTTTGTGGCCCTGATTGCTGTCTGTCAGTTTGACGTTGGCAAGTTTATGGAGGGGGCAGTAGTCATCCAGGTGTGCATGGCTGTTGAGTATATCCTGTTGCCCAGGATTGTGACTCTGGGCAAAGTTCGAGAAAGAAGAAAGGGATTCAATTCAATGGACTTCCAAAATTGTGGTGGAGCGACAGGAAGCGTATTCTGATTCGCCCTCTTCCCCCTCCCCCCCAACTTTGCTTCTGTATACATAATCAGAAATGGTTACTTTTCCAGAGTATGATGTGATGGATCACCAGGGATGTGTCACTGACATTATCTCTGGATGGTCAGGGAAAGTGCTTGATGTTTGCATCTTTAGGGATACAGGATATTTGAAAAGCTGCAAGCAGAAACACTTTTCTTGGAATGGCATATTTATATCGGTGGGGTTGTAATGCCAACTATGATTGTTGGGGACCCATGCTACCCTTTGTTTTCCTGGCTCATGATGCCATACACTGGGCACCTGGACAACAGGAAGGAAAGATTTAACTATCATCTGAACACTTGCAGGATGACGGTTGAATGTGCATTTGGTAGACTGAAAGTACTCTAGAGATGCCTCATGAGTAGCCTGGATCTCAGTGAGCCAAATATTTCTATTATTTAATATTGTGTTTTACATAATTGCTCAGCAAAGGGGGGCATATTCTTGGCAGAGTGAGGGGGGAAGTGGAATGACGGTTTTTTTTTTTTAATGACTAGCCGCTTATATGCCTAAATGACAGGTTTCAGAGTAGCTGCCTTGTTAGTCTGAATCCGCAAAAAGAAAAGGAGGACTTGTGGCACCTTAGAGACTAACATTTTATTTGAGCATAAGCTTTCGTGAGCTACAGCTCACTTCATCTCACAAAAGCTTATGCTCAAATAAATTTGTTAGCCTCTAAGGTGCCACAAGTACTCCTTTTCTTTATATGGCTAAAGGAGGCCGTGAGAGTGACAGTGTGTCACAGTCGGGCAGCATGCTGCTTTGTTAGTTTGTGTCTCTTCATGAATAAACTGCACTTGGCTTGTATATGAATTTTAAATGAATTGTTAACACCTTTCATGACTTTGAGGGGACTCAGATTTGGTGGAGGGTGGTCACGTCTGTTGTGTAAGACTGTTTGTTTGTAAACCAGGATTTTCACAAAGTAAAACTACTGGGCAGTAACAAACAACAAAAATACTTGTAAATCATTTAAGAACAAAGTGCAAGGTGCTGATAGCTTCTGCATGAATCACAGGGCAGTGTATAAATACAAATAGCAGTTCTTCTTGTTTTCCACTGGGTTCAGTGGAAGTGATACTATGGCATGCTATGCTGGCAGGGAATGAATATGGCCCAGGTCCCAGGAAGATAGAAAAGTACATGCAGTGTAATGGCTGCTGGGGTGCAAGTCTTTCAGAGTTTTGCTCCATAAAACTTTGTAGCACTTGGGTCTGCTGTCTGAGGAGCTGTATAATATCTTGGTGCAGTTTCTTGTGCACCTCTAGGTCCTTCTGCCTTTCCTCAAAAGAGCATTCCCTAGTTTCTTCTTGTCGCCTACTTGATGGATTGGTATATTGATTATTGATTAATCTTTTAGATCATTAAGTGGTACCTGTGGTTAAGGGTTTGGTCTCCTGAGAGGCTACAGCATCAGGAAGATTACCACCAATATTAGATTGGTATCACTCACATCTGCTGGGGCACCCCGGAGTGTCAGACATTATCTTCATCGTCTTTGTCATCACTAGTGGTAGTCATCCTGATGACTCCCCTGGCAAATAGGCCAGGTAATACCTTTTTATAATGAGTTATGCTGATACTCATTTTGGTTCATACATATTCATGTACTTATCTATACTTTCACACCCCACTAAATTTGGGTGCCCTAGTTTTCATAGGCTAACTTGTTTAGTTCTTTTTATAATAATGACGTTACTCAGACACCAAACAACTTGTGGTTAGCATGATGCTGACACCCCAATGTCTGCAAAAATCCCCAGAATATTCTAGCTGGCTTTAGCTGGTACATTGCAATATACATTTCTTAAATTTCAGCATTAGCACATGTATTTACTGTAACAGAACACTTTTTTTTTTTTATGGCTGTAAGATTATTTATGGGTCAGCTGCTCATGCTAGCCTAATTCAGGTCAAAGGCCCTGTTTGGCTAAGCTAAATATCTTACAGACCTGGGGCCTGTAGGTCTTGTGTTACAGCCTTAATCCACCCCTACCTCTTACCTATATACTTATAATAAGCAAATACACCCCTCTCAATATTATACCCAGTACTGCTATCCTCCTTTTATCAAGCCTTATCCTATATCTGTTTTAGTCTTCGCTCCATTGTGCACTGGCCTCAGCCCTGCTGAACAGATGAATGAACATGTCCTTCCTTGTCTGTTTCTTCATTCTCGTAATCAAGGCCAGGCCTGTAGGAGGTGCCCCTCAGGGGTACCTCAGCCAAGGCCACTGATCAACTTCCAGAAAGACATTGTTAGATTTAAAAGGTTAGCAAACAGGAAGAGATAAATGACAAAACTCCCTAAAACTTTACTATAAAGATCATGCAGATATGAAGTCAGGCTTGGTATGGGGCTGTGCAGCAGTCATCAGCATGGTAAGTATGTGAGAACGTAGCCATGAAGCCTGGGGGTAGATTGTAGGGAGTCCCAGGTAATAACTGTAGGGATAGTGAAGTCAGCATTGCTATGCTTATAGGCGGTGATGATTCTGGCTCATGTATCACTCAAGAGAGTGCCCAGAGAGGGCGACTGCTCGAGGTTCCCCGGGTCCATGTGTTGCTGGGCTTTGGTACCACTGGTGCTCATGGCAGAGTGGTGTGGGAAAGTACCCTACCATGGCGGGAGAGACCAAGGCGGCCCATCCTAGAAATGTGCAGTCAAAGAGTAAAGAATGCATGCTTGAAAATGTCATCAGGATTGTGCCAGGACAAAAGGGATGCCCTTGAACTCCACAGTGGAAAAGGGTGGCTTCCGCTGCCTACTTCTGCAAGCTAGTACAAAGCCAAGCCACCATAGCCAGCAGCATACTGTCTGCTTCTTTCTACCCCATAATCCAAGCACAGCATGCAAGAAATTTGTTTTGAATTTGGACACTCATTAGAAAACCAAAGCGCTGAGTTTTTAATGTTTACATAGCTGGGCTTGCACTGTACTTCCCCCACAAAAGCCAAGGAAAGCCAGGATGTCTTTCTGAGATCAGGCTGCAGCATGAGGTTTGCCTGAGCTTTCTTTAGCTGCAGCTTTACCTGGTGCCATACTTGTGCACTGAGGTAGCAAAAGTATGTTGGCAAAGATGGGCCAGAATTCTGTGAACTGGTTGTAAAGGAGGGCCAGTGATAAACAAATGCTGCATGTGCTTTGAGCTATATTAGACAAATTTAGTGTGTGGAAAAAAGAATTTTTGTTGCTTAGAAGGGGGTTTCCAAATGCTGCTAGTACAGGGTTAAGTTTATGCAGCCTTGTGAATTAGTTTATGCTGTATTTTATAAGAAATAGCATAACCTTTTCTCACTTTGTGGGAACAACGCATTGTAGGTTAATCCTTAAGAACGCAGAGAAAGCCGAACAAGAATACTGTTGGTCCATTTTATCTGGCATGCTGCCTTTTCTATTAGCCAATACATGATCCTTTTGAGAGAAGAAAGCAATCCATAACACACGCAGCCAATTTTATAATACCACAGGGGAGGCCCCAATTCCCTGCCCTGTGCTTTATCACTGAATCACAGTATGTCTGTAGTATGTCTCCTTTCAAAAATTACCCTTTTTTTTTTTTCCCCCCAGGAAAATTTTTTTCCTTCAATTTTTTTAAATAGTGAAAGACTATGCTTAAAAGAAGAGGCAGATAAAAGAAACAGCTTAAAAAGTTCTCTACTGTACCATAGAGTATAACTAAATAACTGTTGCTAAGATTTTTGTGAAGAAATTCTTCTCTTCCTGATGTATTTCACAGCTCCTTCCATAGGTACCAAAAATGTTTCCTTCCCATTCTTTATAATTTCTTTACCTATCATTGTTCAACTCAAGTCAATCATTTTCTGTGACTGCATACAGAAGCAGTGAAGTACTGTATATTTGAAATCTTAGTAACCATGGAGGAATTAATTACAAACACTACAGGTCACACCCCCAGTTACATTGGCATAAAGTTTGTCAGGCTGCTTTTAATAATTCATAAATAGCCTCTGGATTGCCACCCCCCAGAATGACAATAGAATTGAAGTGTTGGAGATCTGCCATGTTAAATGCATTCCAGCTGTTCCTTTTACCCCAGCTAATTAAATGAAAACTTGTGGGACCTCACAGGCATGTGACAGGATTGTAGGGCTAGTTTGTCAGACACTGCATGCAGTGGTTTGTTTTTAATCCATTCCGCTTCTGGATAGTGTAGCTGCCCTTTGTGAGCCCTTCATTCTACCAAAAAACAGGTGCATGTTTCTCTACAGTAAAGAGTAACACAACTTCAAGTGGTTATTTGCATGGTGTTTACACTTTGTTAGTAAACTGACCTTTTAAAAAAAGATTACAAGAAACTGTTGGCTCAACTTACAATATCTGTTTCTGTTTTTCTCTTTTTGTTCCCTTTATTTTGATTTATGCAATTGAAAACAATAGAATACCTCTTTACTGTGTTTTACATGCCCTTGAGAACCATTATACACACACAGTCCATGAGAACGCTGCAGACCCCACATTTAAGAACAAATACCTCTAGGTCTCAAATTTGATCTCTTATCCATTTTCAAATGTACAAAAACATTATCGTGATTTTTAATGCCTGTACCAATCCTTCTTTTTCTTAATAAAAAATAATCTGTGTATCCACTATGGCAGCCACATGGTGTACCTGAGGAACTACACAGGTCCTATGATACAAAATCTGTAAACTCAAAATTCCCGTATTTTTAAGTAATAGCCACTCATAAACACCTGTTATGTTGCTGCTGTCACATGAAGAGTGTATGATTCAAAGTTTTGATGAAGACCATACAATATAGTAATCTGTTTGCTAAACGCTTTCTACATCACAGGTGTTATCTCAACTTTTCCAGGTCAGCAGTTAGTCATCCTGCTTCTGTTGGTCACAATAAATTGTACAGAGGAAAACAATTTATTACAGTATTCTGTAAATCAAATAATATCTATATTACTGAATCAAAATGCAACTAGGAAAATGAGACTAGTAGCGATAGTGCAAGAAGCATATAGCACATAGTTGACTGCTCCTAGTCTACCACTGTGCCATGTCGGATAGAGCCTAATCTTTGCTCTTGTCTTTGCTGCTAAAAAAAAGATGGTTACTTCCAGTGCAATAACTGATGTGTGATAGTTCTCTCATTGTAAAATCCCAGCGGAGACAAACTCCCTCCCTGTAGTTTTTACTGTGAGGCAAGCCGGGGAGGTCAACACTATACCCTTCATTCAGGTTTGATATTTATTTTACCTCTTGGTTAAACCTCAGTACCATGTCTCCAGTAGGAGTTTACAGCAGGAAAGCTATCATGCATTAGTTATCTCATAGTAAAAACACACTTTTTAGCAGTGAAGACAAAGCTAGTATTGGATCTGCAGTGTTCTGGAGGTAACAGGCTGGTCTTCCCCATGGGGATGGAGCACCTCACAAAGGTCTGTAGTGACCTAAATGCAGGAAGGTAGGGGGCAATGAACACCTCTTGTCATTCTCTGATGCAACAGCTCTACCTACAGTTTGGGGAGTAACGTTAATGAGCTGTGAGAGAAGTTGCATTTAGCCTTGGAGGAAGGGACAGCTAACATCACTGAAAGGTTGGGAATAAAAGTGAAAATGTAGGTGGTGTGATGGGAAATAACATATGGGAGGTGCTTAAAACCTTTTTTAACCAGCCTAATAAAGTCAAAATTGTAAGCTGTTCCGTAAAATGATGTGCACAGATGGATATATAGTTTGTTGTGAAATAACTGTACTCATAGAATAGTTATAAAAGATGATACAAGCACATAAGAGCTACTGGGTCAGATCATGATACATCCTGCCCAGTGTCCTATCTCCTACAGTGGCGTGTACTAGAGCTTCAGAGGAAGTGTACAGAACAGGGCAATTATGGAGTGATTCACTGTGTTGTCCAGTCCTGACTTCTGTAAACCAGAGGTTTGGGATAGCCCCAAGTATGAGATTGTGCCCCTGACCATCTTGGTTAATAGCCATTGATGGATCTATCGTCTATGAACTTATCCATTTCTTTTTTTGAGCCCAGTTATACTTTTGGTGCTCACAGCATGCCAAGGAAATATGTTCCACAAGTTGTTTGTGCATTATGTGAAAAAGTGCTTCCTCTTGTTTGTATTAAGCCCTATTGCCTGTTAATTTTCTTCGGGTGACTCCTGGTTTTTGTATTGTGTGAAGAGGTCAATAATGGATATCTATTCACTTTGTCCACCCCATTCATGATTTTGTAGACCTCTGTCATATTCCTCCTTAGTTGTTTCTAAGCTGAGCAGACCCTAATCTTTTTAGTCTCTCCTCATATGTAAGCCATTCCACAACCTTGATTATCTTTTGTTGCCCTTTTGTGAACCTTTTCCCGTTCTATTTCATCCTTTTTATATCACTCAACATATAGATTTTGATGGTATATTAAATTTGTGCAAGAATTATTACTACTTTTCTCATGCTTAACTGCTTTTGAAAGAATTCTCTAGTAAAACTCATCTCAGCAGAGTTCTGTCGTGTGTGTGCGTGCGGGTGCGTGTGTGTATGCATCCAGCATAATCTAAACACCTGCTATAGTTAAGGTTGAATTCTGATTTCCCTTCTAACCTTGCTTTTCAGTTACTCATACATTTTTGCCTTAAATTTGAGGAATTTGGAGTGAAATCAGGTGATCTTGTTTTTGAGCTACTTGGTAATAAAGTATACGTTTTGCTCATAAATTTCAGTCAGAAAATTTTGCTCTCTGATAACTTGCAAAGGACTGAGGCTAGAAACTTCAGCTGTAGCTCGTCTTTCAGTGACACCTACAAAACAAAAATCAAGCCAGCTTTGAAGAATGGCTCAATCACTTCTAAATTAATGAATATTTTGAAGTTGGATGCATCTGTAAAGAACCTTTCAAAAACATATTTAGGATTCCCCATGTAAGGTACTTGGTAGAGAGAGTGAGCATTGCAGCCAAATGGTTCTTCACGAAAGGAATTGGGCCAGTTAAGAATGGTTCTGTTAGTGCCACTGGGGCATGGTGCTTCAGTAACTTATATTTCCATAGTTGGGAGCATTTAGATTATGCCTCGGATCAAGGAATTTGAAGCCAAATACTTCAGATTTTTCTCACTTCTTTCATTCTTTTTCTTTAAAAGTCATGGGAAATTAAATATCTTAATATAACATTAGCACTCAAGTCAGGAAATTCTAAATGTTAAGTTGCTTCCATTATGTTCACTTAGTCCTATTGTATTAAAAACTGCAAAATATAGTACTTTCACATATAAACCTGTGTGTGTGTAATATAAAATGTGTGGGGAGCATCCCTTAACTTGTGGAATAGACTGGCTTTTAACAACTTGTTTCTGTCTTAATGCAGCATTAAGACAAATTAATGTTTGTGTGTGACTTTTAAAAACTGCTGTCTATTTGTCATAACCAGTTCTATCAGTGTATATCTTTAAGTCCAATCCTGTTCCATTGATTTCAATGGCAAAGTTTCCATTGAAATCAGTGGGAGCAGATTCAGATCCCCATAGGTACAGGGAATATCTCTCTGACTAAAAAAACTTTCAAACCACTGATTACTGTTTAAGTGACATAATATATGTTGCATCACTGAATGAAAGCATAAAACCAAGTGGGCCCCCTTTTTATAAGGGGGTATTTTGACCTAATCCTTGTACATAAACTGCACAGTCCTATAATATTTCCATTCTTTTGCAAGAAGCAGTTGGTGATATCTCAAATCGGGCATTAGTGGAAAAGTTTCATTTCTACTGTACAGCTTTTCTAATTCATCACTCATGCATTAATGACCCCCACCTATGGAATTTGGAGAAGGTCCAGTGTTGTTCTGAAGGCTTCAGGAGTAAGTCCCACCCTTCATCGCAGGCCCCCAGATTTTCTGCTGCTGTTGGTAGAAAAAGTTGGCAATTCAGTTTCTCCCAACAATTTTGTGTTCTAACTTTAATTTGAATTTTTGTGCGCTAGCAACCTATAATGAGTCATTCCTCTCCTGGTTTGGGTATTTGGCAGCGCAGAAGTTTGTCAACCAGATGTGCCACTTCAGCACCTCACTAGGAGTCCTCTGCCACCCTTGGGCTATGCAAGCACTGCACTGAATCGAAGCAGCATTCCCTATGTGAGGTGGCATTCACAGGCTCTACGTAGGGTGAATTACATAGCCAGCCAGCCCTCGCACTGCCAGCACCCAGGGCTCTGAATTGTACTGGCAGCTCAGGTCCCCTCCCCTCACCTGAGGAGCTACCTCCAGTGCAGGAAAGGTGGGAACGGGTCTCACTGTCTCTCTACCCTTTCCCTACTCCACAGGCTTTGAGTGCACATTAGAGCATAGGGAGCACTTCAGAGATCCATGAGGATTCCACTCCCCGTGAAGTAACACCATTATGGGATTAGAGACGAGGAAGTGAGAAATCCATTCCCATGTTCAAAGTGGCTCCTGAGTAAAGCCCTAAGTTGAACTAGGTTACTCCTATAGTACTTATTTGGGTGCTAGTTAGCCTGTGGGATCAGGCTGGCAACCTTTCAGGTTCATGGAGACATCTAGCAGCTTACTTCTACAAACAACGTATTTGTACCAGTACTCTTCCTTAGCTGAGTATAAACAGCCAGGGGAAGTACCATGCATGCACTAAACACCCCAGCACCCGCCACTCACCCCAACAAACTTTCTGTGCAGGACTTTTCCAGGACAGGATGCCAGTGGCTTGCCAGGAATTCATTAATATTAATAATATATCTTCCCTTTCAAACATTATTTAAAGGTATGATTTTGTATAGATACCACCTCTGAGGATATAAGGTCCAAATAAGGGCTTCTGATTAAAACCAAATGTTAAACTAAAGCATTATGAAATTTCTTTGTTTTTATCTAACATTTTGGGAGCCTAGGGTTGGTGCAGCAGTAGCTCCACTTGTGAAAAAGTGACCCCTTTGGAAAGGGTTTTTCTTCCAAAAGATCACATACACCATAGGAATGAGAATACACTGTACAGCAATTTCATAACCTCAGCAATAACTATTCTGAGCAAAGATTCCTCATATACTTAGTAAGGAAAGACTGTTTGGTGGCAAGCATGTGGCTCATCATCTAGGGATATGAGCCTTGCTTAGAGTGAGACCTCTCAGGGTCTGTCATGGTCAAACCCTTGATGTGATTTGTGACAATAGCAATGGCTTTTAACTCATTGGCTACAAGGAAGCTGGGTTACACAGATACCATTATTCTTCCTACACAGATACCTTGTGCATATAAGCATACAGCGAGAAGCTGTTTGCAAGAACAGTAGAGAAATTAGTAGCTGAGATAACAGTGAGGGTTGAGGCCTCTATGAAAGCCAGCATAAAAATCCATTGGTCACCACCAAGCACCCGGGTATCCAAGAAGGAACTGTTACTTTAGCAGAGGTAAAAATCTGGAGCAGAAGCTTCCAAGAAACCTAATTACATTTTCTACCAAACCAACAAAATTCTCAGCGTGACAACGATGAAACGAGCATTTGTGTCTAAGAGCTCACAATCCCTTCTTTCTGATCTACTTTCCGCACCCAAAATCTTCAGAAGTGGCTAGTAACAGCAAGGTACAGGTTACAAATTACACATGCATAGACAACATACGAATCAGTGCCTTGCCCCAAGGGTGGGGGGGCACTTGTAACTGGAAAGCTGCTAAAAAGGATTAATAGCCACCGGTTGTTTAAAATCCTGAAGAGCTTTGAACCCAATGAATTGCTCATCCAGTGGTCAAAACAAGGATGGCTCAAACTGTAATTTTACCATCATGATGAAGATTTGCATAGATCCAAAGCTTCCTTGCATCAGTCATTTCCTGACAGTGCTCATCCATAGCCAATTATCTCCAGTGGGCAGGATTGCTGGTTTCATCCTGTGAGTGGGTTTCTCAAAATACATCTACGAAAGCTTCTCCTGAGGACATAGAACCACACACCTGATAAAATGCAAAATTAGGTGTCAATCTCAGATCACATCTTAATGTCCTGTTTGTACTCACCTACCCACAAACAACATGATGAAAGCCAACCAAATTTTCACTCCAGAGCTCCATGTTCTCACTATAGAAACAAGCCGCACACAGTAGGGCGTATAGGTGGAAGACAAATTTCCAAAATCTCAGCATATGCAATCTTTCAGTTCATTTTGACAGCTGTTAGTGGTGTGTCTGAACAAAACACACACACTCACTCTCTCTCACATGGCCATATGGGATCAAGCCAGTGATCCAATTAGTATCCTGCCTATGATGCTGGCCAGCACCATTTATGTCAGAAGAAGGTATAAGAAGCCAAACAGTAGGCTATTACAGTGTTCACAAGGAAGTATTCTCTTGCCTCCCATTAGAGGTTGGTTTATGATTGAGGCATGTATGTTGTATCCCTTCCAAAACCAGAAAGTAAGTAGAGGTTGAAGCTTCTCTGTGGCAATGGAAGTAATGCATTGGGCAAATAATTTGTTTTCAAGGCAATTCACATAAAGGATACAGAAAAGGGGAAACCACAGAGAGTTGAAGTCCTCTTAATTCTCTACTGCCCACAAGGCAGGACTTCCTATGCAGCCAAGGAACCCATACTGGACCTACAGAAAAAGACCAGACCCCTTGAAGCGGGACTCCTTCATCCAGACCACGAACACCTATAGTCAACAGCTGGTCATTTGAAGAGAAGTGTAGTTCAGCATGAATTCTCTCTTAGCTTTTGGTATCCAGATAGAACTCAACCAAGAATGTCCTACATTGATCTGGAACATTTTTACATTTCTGGTGAATTGGGAAACATAATTCTCTTTGGGGCAGGGACTGCCTCTTTATTTTTACTGTTCCCAGGAAAAAGGGTCCTGACGTCTAAATGCTACTGAACTGTAAGAATAATAATAATCACAACATTATGGTGATTTCAGCTACATTGGAGTTTCTCAGAATAGTTGATTGGAGTCCTACAATCAAGCATTATGGAAACATGGGTACAAGTCCTAGTGGCATTCTGTAGGTAGGCATGTTGGACTCTGTTTGACTATCATCAAAGGACAAGATTAATCAAATGACCGGTTATACAAGACAAAACCATTTACCTCCAAAAGGCAGGTTGTGAAATTACTTCCCTTGCCTATACAAGAACCATGCTGCTGTTGTCCTAAGAAATGAGGTTAATTTTATAGCTCCAGAAACCTTTCTGTTCATGGAGCAGGTCCTCAAAGAATCAATCTTGAAGTACTTGCATGAGAGGAAAGTGATCAGGAACAGCCAGCATGGATTCACCAAGGGAAGGTCATGCCTGACTAATCTAATCGCCTTTTATCATGAGATTACTGGTTCTGTGGATGAAGGGAAAGCAGTGGATGTATTGTTTCTTGACTTTAGCAAAGCTTTTGACACGGTCTCCCACAGTATTCTTGTCAGCAAGTTAAGGAAGTATGGGCTGGATGAATGCACTATAGGGTGGGTAGAAAGCTGGCTAGATTGTCGGGCTCAACGGGTAGTGATCAATGGCTCCATGTCTAGTTGGCAGCCGGTGTCAAGTGGAGTGCCCCAGGGGTCGGTCCTGGGGCCGGTTTTGTTCAATATCTTCATAAATGATCTGGAGGATGGTGTGGATTGCACTCTCAGCAAATTTGCGGACGATACTAAACTGGGAGGAGTGGTAGATACGCTGGAGGGGAGGGATAGGATACAGAAGGACCTAGACAAATTGGAGGATTGGGCCAAAAGAAATCTGATGAGGTTCAATAAGGATAAGTGCAGGGTCCTGCACTTAGGACGGAAGAATCCAATGCACCGCTACAGACTAGGGACCGAATGGCTAGGCAGCAGTTCTGCGGAAAAGGACCTAGGGGTGACAGTGGACGAGAAGCTGGATATGAGTCAGCAGTGTGCCCTTGTTGCCAAGAAGGCCAATGGCATTTTGGGATGTATAAGTAGGGGCATAGCGAGCAGATCGGGGGACGTGATCGTCCCCCTCTATTCGACATTGGTGAGGCCTCATCTGGAGTACTGTGTCCAGTTTTGGGCCCCACACTACAAGAAGGATGTGGATAAATTGGAGAGAGTCCAGCGAAGGGCAACAAAAATGATTAGGGGTCTAGAACACATGACTTATGAGGAGAGGCTGAGGGAGCTGGGATTGTTTAGCCTGCAGAAGAGAAGAATGAGGGGGGATTTGATAGCTGCTTTCAACTACCTGAAAGGGGGTTCCAAAGAGGATGGCTCTAGACTGTTCTCAATGGTAGCAGATGACAGAACGAGGAGTAATGGCCTCAAGTTGCAGTGGGGGAGGTTTAGATTGGATATTAGGAAAAACTTTTTCACTAAGAGGGTGGTGAAACACTGGAATGCGTTGCCTAGGGAGGTGGTGGAATCTCCTTCCTTGGAAGTTTTTAAGGTCAGGCTTGACAAAGCCCTGGCTGGGATGATTTAACTGGGAATTGGTCCTGCTTCGAGCAGGGGGTTGGACTAGATGACCTTCAGGGGTCCCTTCCAACCCTGATATTCTATGATTCTATGATTCTATGTTCAAGATAAATTCCTCCTTCCACAGTGCCTGGGAAATAGTCCAAGGCCATAGTGTCCCAGTTGCAATATTTGTGGTAAATAAGGTAACAGTTACTGTACATACTTTTCTGAAGTTGCTGATTGTAATATGTCTGAGAGAGTCTCCTTTTTAAAAGACAAAAGGTGTGTGCATTCAGAATCACTGTAATTAATTAAACAAATAGTATAGGTAATTACACAAGACCTCCTCTTCCTTAACTTGGGATAAAGAGGACAGGCCAACATTTTAAAGTACTTTTCAATATTTCGTTACATCTGGATGTACTTACCTTAAGTTAACCAAAGCATTTTCAACTGAGTCAGCAGCATGTTTGATTTACAAAAAAGAAAGCAATAACTAGACTTATTTCCCTCTGGTAATGCACTTTAACATTTTAGGCGATGAATTAAACATTTAAATTATTTATTTTCCTTTAATTATTCTGAACTCTTTTTCCAGTATTTTTCCCCCAGTTTCCCCAAAGAGAAACCATTAGGCTACATGTAATAATGGTCCTGTAGTAAGAATTATGGTTGTGATGCTGACGGGTTTGATGGGCTCTATGAATGCAATGAAATAAAAACATATGACTCTGGTCATAACTAGTGGGATTTATGAGCATTATCTATCTTTGTCTGATGACTTGACCTTGTTCAGAAATTCTGGTGCCTTGTTCAATTTTATAAGGCTCACACAGTATGTTCTAGGTTAGTGGTTCTCAACCAAGGGTATGCAGAGGTCTTCCAGGGGATATATTGACTTATCTAGATATTTGCGTAGTTTTACAACAGGTTACATAAAAAGCACTAGCGAAATCACTACAAACAAAAATTTCATCCAGACAATGACTTGTTTATTCTGCTCTATATACTATACACTGAAATGTAAGAACAATATTTATATTCCAATGAAAAAGTAAGTGATCAGATATAGTGTGCTGTGATACTTTTGTATTATGTCTGATTTTGTAAGCAAGTATTTTTTAAGTAAGGTGAAACTTGGGGGTACGCAAGACAAATCAGACTCCTGAAAGAGGTACAGTAGTCCTGAAAAGTTGAGAACCACTGTTCTAGGTTATCCAGTGTTTTCATTTTATAGATTTTGTTTAATTATAGCAGACACAGATTGAGCTTTAGGATTTCTCATATTACTTTCTCATTAGAGTTAACAAAGAGGAAATTTTGGGAAATGGCAAGGGGGAGACCAGCTCTAGAAATGAGAGGAGACGGAAACCAGCTACAAATGCTACCTCCCCATCTCACTTTGTGGGAAGGTTGATGGCACCCAGCTCCTTTTGATTGTGAATAGAAGTTGGACACTGAACTGCTTTTCAAATTTGTCCTTTAGATCTTTCCTTCTCACACAGGAAAAACCATAGAAGGGGAGAATTACCCAAGGGAACTCCATAAGCAGATGTAAGTTGAGTTCCATGAGTGATATTGCCTTCAAGGGAGGAGATTTTTTAGCTACTGTAGGAGCATGGCCTTCCAATAGCTTGGATATCTGGAGATCTCTGGGTAAATTCTAAGGAACTGAGGACATGGAAAGCTGGTTCCTTTACACTACTCCCTGTCTCCTCTCCTCCCACTTTTACTTCCCTGTCAAAACTCCTTTGGCAGCAATCACTGGTTCCTTGCCAATTGTTTTTCTGTCTCTCGCTGATACCATGTGGTGGTGTAACTTTCAGTCTTTGGGCAGAAACTCTCAATCTCTTCTTGTAAAGCACTGTAAATATCCTAATGTAAGTGTGTTTTAATAAGTTATAGAAAATTTTTGCTTCCTTCAAGGTTGACTTCTCCTGCAACTGAAGCATTTGAATAATGAAAAATGAGACACATGTTTTGTATCAGAAAAAAACAAAACTGGAAAAATCATGAGTTCGTTGTGGCAAAAATAGCCATTTTAGCTGGGGGAAAAAAATCACAACTTTTTTCCAAAGATTAGTGTATTTTTATTGGTAAGTGTACCAAAACATTCATTCAAATAGGAAAAAATATAGAACATAAAATATTGCCAAAATTATTTGAAAAATTATAGTAGGTCTTGTTTTGATACAGCATTTTATGCATTTTTAAATTACATGATTTTCTGGATACCCTGTCATTTCTAAACATATTTTTGTATAAAGGAAGGGTATACTTTTGAAAAGCACTATTTGTTTGAGAGTCTGAGTCCTGCAACACTCATAAGTTAAACTTCTCAATGAAAACTAAGTGTATCTTCACACTTGTAAGGGTAAAAATTAAATTTAAATAAAATATATGAACACTAAAGAAGTTTTAAAGGGGTCACTTGAACAGCTGTGACTTTAAAGAAAGCACACATTATGTAATCCATGACAATCCACCAGTCTTAATAATAATAAACCAATTTATTATTAATTTTTGTTTTAAAAAGAAAAGCAAGAGGTGATGGGGGAGGAGGGATTATTGAGTATGTTAATTAGAAACAACTCAAGGGAAAAGTTAGGAAATTAAAATCCATAGAATCAGCATGGAAGGCAGCTAAAAATACATTGAGTCCCAAGACATGTCATGATATTAAAAAAACAAAATTGATTAAACAGCAAGGTTCAAGTGTTCGTCACCAAAAATGTAGAAATCCAGCACAAGTGAGAACAGTGGAGTAGAGTCTAAATTTTGTTAGATGCATTCTAAAATACAGATTAAAGAGGGCTAAGAAGAATTTCGAAGAACAAATATCAAAGGATGATATGATAAATTCACTACATCAGAAATAGAGCCGTGGGAGGGCCTGTTGGCTGTTAACTGTACCAGACACTCGGATACCTTTTCGATGGGTACAGAAGGAAATGAAACATGTAGACAAAATAAGCACAACCTAACATATTTTATTTCAGTAGAATGTGAATGGGCAATAATAGCATAGTGGGTGCCATGGAGAGCCAGGTAAACTTGTTAAAATGAAAATAATTTCAGAGCCAGACTTAATAGGGGCAGATATGTAGGCAAGCTTCTCCATGTAGCTTTGCTAATCCTGACCTGTAAATTAACTCTTCTAGTACTGGACTTCTCCTGAGTGGAAAAAGATAATTATTGTATTGATAGTTTTATGATTAGTAAAAATTTCACCAAAGATTAAACTACCCTTACATTTCTAACCTGAGATTTGAATGCAGATTGGCAGTTGCAAATGTCTGTGGTGCATTGTATTACTCTGCTTTGTTCTCTGGATTTTAAAAAGATGATCATGTTAAGATAAAAACTTGACATGCCTAAGTGTTCCCTGATGCCTCTTTTGAGACAAAGCTGCAGTATTGGCTTGTTTTTAATACTACTTGCTAGTTGTTGACCTAAAACGGAGTTAAAATAGCAATAATTTTCCGTCTTGTATGCGTATTGCAACTGTCTTGTACGCATATTGCAACACAGAATTCAGAGTGGTAGCCGTGTTAGTCTGTATCAGCAAAAAGAGTGAGTGCTTGTGGCACCTTAGAAACGAACAAATTTATTTGGGCATAAGCTTTCGTGGGCTAAAACCCACTTCATCGGATTTATGCAGTGAAAAATATAGGAGGAAGATTACACGCACGCACGCACCTTATACATAGATTATGCCCAAATAAATTTGTTATTAGTCTCTACGGTGCCACAATACTCTGTTTTTTTTAGAATTCAGAATGTAGACTGGGACATAGTCTGTCACTTGGTAAACAGAATGTAAGCTCCTAGAAGTGAAGGTGGCTTGCTGAAATGTCCAGTTCTCTGCGTAATCATTAAGACAGTTGCAACATGTTCTGGACTGTGTATGTGTAAAATAATTTTTTTAAAAACTACAGTAAACTTACCTGATGGAGAGAGAGTATCTCTTGCAGAAGACTCCATTGCATTCTCTGTTATCCTAAGTTACATGCAACTAAACAAATCAATTTTATAAGTGTCTATTGTAATACATTTTTATACGTTAACTTCATGGTAGCACTGGCTAGAAAAACATGTCATTGGCACTGCAAAAATTAGTTTTGTGAAACTTTTCAGTTCTCACAACTATGAGTTAATGAGGGCAGTGTTCAGAATTAATGGCTGCATTTCCTGTGAATTGAATTACACAGAATATCCTGTTTCAGAGTAGCAGCCGTGTAAGTGAGCTGTAGCTCATGAAAGCTTATGCTCAAATAAATTTGTTAGTCTCTAAGGTGCCACAAGTACTCCTTTTCTTTTTACAGAATATCCTGCAATTGCAGTGGGAACTCCTTGTATGTGTAATCTAGCAAATCAATATCTGTGTTGAGTGATCCGAAGCAGAAATCCCAGAATAGTCTACACACTTGTTGAGATGAGATGTGTTTTGAGTGTGGTTTCTTGCAGGGAGTAATTTTCCAAAGAGATGAATGAAAATTTCAACCTATTTTCCTTCAAATGAAGTAGGTGTTGGTGGATTATGATTTTCTAGAGGAAGGAATACAGTCACATCATTAAATCACGGGATGGGGAGTCAGGAGATCTGGCTTTTGTTACTGGCCCTGCCATAGATGTTCAGTGCCATGTTGTATCCCTATCTGTAAAACAAGGATACCTTGAAGACTTAATTCATTAATGCTTGTGAAGTGCCTTGTGAGCCTCATGTAAAGGCACTAGAATAACAGTCTTGTTATAAGTTTATTTGTGCCAGTCAGAGTACCTGATTGTATCCCTCTCCTTAACCCTTCATATGTTGCTTGTCTTTTTGGAATGTAAACTAATTAGGGTAGACACCCAATATATGTATGTTCAACATCTAGCATAATTAGCCTTGGCCCTAGTTGGGGTCTGTGGGTGCCACCAAAATATTAAATAACAATTGTTAAACACATTTAGTTTTGTATTGCTTTTCTTTTTGTGGTATTTAGTAAGCACAACTAAGCTCTTAACCCTTATTCTGAAAAATTTAAAGGGTAAATGTAATATACAGTAGCCTATTCTCTCTCTTTTGTGTGCGCTAATTTAATTTGTTAGGCCTTTGATTTTTAGTACTTTTAAAACCTATTTTTAAACTAAAAAGTCCAGGTTTTTTGGTCATGTTCCCAGTATGTGAATCTTAGCTGTCAGTTGCACACTTCACTTGAGGTTTGAAGGTACAGAGAATACACTCAGTGAAAAATATTTGCACCAAATTTCAGCCCATTGCAAATTATAATGGTCCTTTGCTTACTCTTTAAAAGAGCTTTAGAGTGGAAACAGTAATGAAATTAAATGCAGAGCTACTGTCGAGATCCTATAGTGTACCTCAAAAAAAAAAAAAGTTGTAAAAATTCAAATGTATAACTTTGAAATACTTTGTTTAATGATCCTAACACAATAACCCAAACCAGACCACCTTACATGTTCCTAACACACCTGTTGTGTTTTTATGAGTTGTATCTGGTTATTATTGATTCCTTAGTTCCAGCTCTTCCAATGTAGAAACATTTGGCAAACCTAATGGGGAATCTATATGATTTGATTATGAATTTAAAATGGGTAAGTTGCAGATCCTTTCTAGGACCTCATCCGAACTCAGAGCTACTTACTTTATGAAATATTTAGAAGCATTTAGTGCTTTTAAGCAAATAGTTTTATTCTGTGTCCCAAGGGACAATAATAAACCTGGGTACGAAAAATTCAATTTTTATTTTTTCTCATAATAGGAAACTCTGGGGTAGTGAAAAAGGCCTATTCAGTCTTGGTTTACTCTAATGGTAGATAATCATTTTAGAATCTTGGAAGAAATTAGTTTAGCACATTACTCTAGAAACCATTTAGAATATCCCATAGTCACTTACCCAGCTTCTTAAAGTTAACTGCTGCCTGTGAACTGCAGGATTTAAGATAAGATGTTCAAAAACTAATCTATGCAAAGTATGAATAAGTTTAACAATTTTCAAATAACCTTGATAATTTTGCATACAAAAGAAGGCTTAACCCCCTGCTTTGTGAGTACTTAAGCTTTCATTTACAAACTAGTCAAAAGTGCTCTTTGTAACATTTTTCAAACTAATTAATAACTTTTTTTTAATTAAAACATAAGTTTACAATCTGAAAATGAGCTTATAATTTAAAACACTAAAGTTGGAAGCTCTTGACAGCAGGGTCTACGTTTTCTTGTATCTGTTCAGTCCCTATCACAGTTAATACATATTCTGTATGTTATATAGTAGCACCTTGTTAGGGTATAGATATTCAGACCTGTCTGTAAAGCCCTTTACTCTAAGAATTTAGGTGTATTCTTATCACTTAGCTAGTTATAGAGGTATAAAAGAAAATCAAAATCGCTGTCTGCTGGTGTAAGGGCCTGCTCTTACTGTGACAGTCTGAGGCTCTGTTCTTAGGCTAAGATCTCTGGCTAAGCAGCAGAGGCAGCCATAAGCTGGGACGCGTATGGTCATATCCTCACATTCCAAACTAGTCACGTTGAAATCAGGCAATCTGGGGCTGTTAGAAAGGTGATCTGATCTATCACCTCCAGAGAAAGGGAAGAGCCTAGAGGATGTAAAAGGAAGTTTAGTTTGATAGTTTTCTGTTCAGTAAGAACTCACTTATCAATAGACACAGTTGGGAAACCCTTATGTCTTTATAGATGTAGTTGTGAAATCCTCACTTCTGTATTATTTTGTCATTATAGTTCCCACTTTGCTATTGTTTATTTGCCTGGTCTCTGTCTGGTTCCGTGATTGTTTCTGTTTGCTGTATAATTAATTTTGCTGGGTGTAAACTAATTAAGGTGGTGGGATATAGTTGGTTAAATAATCATGTTACAATATGTTAGGATTGGTTAGTTAAATTTCAGGAAAATGATAGGTTAAGGTATAGCTAAGCAGAACTCAAGTTTTACTATATAGTCTTCAGTCAATCAGGAAGTAAGGGGGGGGAATGGGAACGGAATGGGGGTGGGGAAATTGGAATCATGTTTTGCTAAGGGGCGGAAATGGGAGCAGGGACACAGGTAGGCTCTGTGGTGTCAGAGCTGGGAAGGGGGACACTAAGGAAGGAAACTGGAATCATGCTTGCTGGAAGTTCACCCCCATAAACATCAAATTGTCTGTACCTTTGGACTTCAGGTATTGTTGCTCTCTGTTCATGCAAGAAGGACCAGGGAAGTAAGCGGGTGAAGGAATAAGCCCTCTAACATACCTAAAAAGCTAACTTACTCCCGTTCAATGACTTTTAAATTGTGTATAATTTCTTTATATTTTACATATATATCCTATGTAGTGTGTGTCTATGATATTAATTTGTTAGCTTTATAAATGTCATTTTGGCTCACCGTTTATATGCATTATTCAGGTTAATTATTCCTATTAGCCTGATTTTCTTACATTAAAACGAGTATCATTTTGAATTATTCATTTAGCTCAAGATAAGGAAGTACATTGTCTTTCTGACTGTAGCTGAATTTAAATCTTTAAAAGCGATTAATGCAACCTATTGTGTGTTGTCTTTCTACAGCCCCACTACATATGTTCTAGATGAAGATGAGCCTCGCTTCCTTGAAGAAGTTGATTACAGTGCAGAGAGTAATGATGAGCAAGACATTGAATTGGCTGATAATGCAGGCGATTATGAACCCTCTGTTCCAGAAGAGGGGCTTTCTGACTCAGAAATGACAAGGACACACCTGCCTTGAGCCATCTTTGTAGACTCAAAGAAGAAAATGAATATCCTGGTTTTTAGTGGACAGGAAACAGGGAAGTATCTGGCTCTCAAGAGGGTTGGCTCAAAGAGACAAAAGTAATTGAAGTCAGTTTAGCTGAAAGACAATAAATGTGTTTCTGATTTATGATAATATTGGCATTTGTTTTATTTAAGGAATTCAGTGCCTTCATTTGGCACTGAATATATCAAATAATTGCTTTACCATTTCATTTTCTACCAAATATTGTTGCATGGCTTTTTGTGTCCTTAATCACCAACAAATGGATTATAAATTGTAGTATGTCAGATACAGAAATTAATATTAAAATGCCTTGTGGTACAGTCCTTTGAGTTTCTTCCTGAAAAATACATATGTACAGGTTTTTTATTAATTTGTGTGTTTATTGAGGTTGAGGTTTTTCTTTAGAATTATGTTAAATGCTCGATTTTTTTGAAGTAATGCGGAGCTTGCTTTGAAACAGTTTCATTCTCTAGTTACTAAATTAAACAAAAATGAAAATTTGATCAATTGTTGTGCTTGTTTCTTGATCCTTTAATACACTGAGATTATAATTTTGCAGCAGCCATAATTTAAAATATACAATGACATCTAACTTGCCTTTTTAAAAAAGAAAGTTATTCTTGCAAGATTACTGTTAGTCCACTAGTCAGAAGTGTTTTATGGTGGCTCCGGCACCTGCACCTACTATGAATTGTATGTTTGCATAAAACTCTTCCCTGAAACACATCATCTCAGTGAAGAGAGAGATGTTCATCTCCACAATCAGTTAATTTTTAGCTTTGGAAACAAGTTTACTCAGTGACAAGAAGTGGCTAAATGTGTATACTGTATGTATATTTTGCTATGTATTTTTTAGCAACTTATTTAATATTCTTGTCAAATTCTTGTATTGTCAAAATGAGTTAATTTCATTCTGGGCATGTTTTTAAGGGGAAAGGTGGTATCCATGTTGGTTTAGAGTCTTCCTGTGAGTCAAAGATAGTCATGTTTTGGGAATGAACAAAGTCCTTTTGTACCTCCCCTACACCTCTACTGCCCCATTTTTGCTTAGAATAAGATTTAATGTGGAGCTGAAGTTACTGCCAAATATTTATAAAACTGATTTTTTGCTACAGCAAAAAGTTTAATTATCCTTGTTTGATGTGACCCAGTTCTGACTCTTCTTTATTTTTTTGAAAAATGCTTGTATAACATAAGGGGACATCTAAAAGCATCAAGCAGTATCTTTCGATACTGCAACAGGTCCCTAACTAAAGAGATTAAGTGTCAGCCATGCAAATGAAATTGGGGTGTGTGTGTTTTGTTTTTCTTTCTTTTTATTTGGTGCATGAAGTAAAAACCATAGAGAGCAAGATGGCTCAGGGGATCGTCAGTGGAAATGTGAAATCTTTTACCAATAACTCATTGGTTCAAATCCAGTTTAGGTAGGTAGCAACAGTCTGTGCCATCTTGGTTTTGAAATTGGGGTAGAGAGAGAAATGCTGGCATATTTGCCGATGAAATAGTAATGGCTTGCTCTTATGCTTAAATTTTTAAAAAAATTAAATGATCAGCGGGGAGAAGTAAGGGAATGGTAGAACCACCTATATACTCTCTCCTCCAACTTTTTCTTTTTAAGGACTGATCATGTTAATTGTTCTGTGACCTATATTGAATGAGTAGGCAGGCTCAGTCCACTCCCTGGTGAGCAGGTGTTCAGACAGCAAAGTGACCATCACAATTGGCACTTTGGGCAATAACCAGAGACACCAGGGACTGAACCTGCTACTCTCTTATCCCCTCTTATCACCTAGAGGTCATTCCTCTAGATCAGGATTAAGACGCATTAGCAGGGCAGTGTAGGGAAGCTCATATTGCTCCCACTGTGTTGTACCCGTTCTGGGTATAAATAGTCCTCCAGTCTCTAGAACTCTTACTCTAGCACCCTTCATAAGTAATAAATTCACTTAAATTAACTTTCTGTATTAACACAGCAAGTAAATTAGCATCTCTGTGTAGATTGACTTAATAGTAATATAGTATCAGAGAGGTAGCCGTGTTAATCTGTATCCACAAAAACAACGGAGTCGTCCGGTGGCACCTTAAAGACTAACAGATTTATTTGGGCATAAGCTTTCGTGGGTAAAAAACCCACTTCTTCAGATGCATAGATGCTTATGCCCAAATAAAACTGTTAATCTTTAAGGTGCCACCAGACTCGTAGTTGTTTTAGTAGTAGTATAGATTTCAACATTTTAATACTGTGGCCTGATAACATGAGGAATGTATTAATTCAATTTAAAGAACTCCATAGTCTCAATAGTGCAGTATCCTTAATGCCCGTCCCAAGTAAGTGTGTGTGTGTGTGTTTGTGTAGAAGCTCTGTTTGGACTAGTGGTTCTGGAAGATGATCCAAAAAGGAGTTATGAATGACTACTGAATAAATATTTATTCAGGGCGTTTCTTACAAACAGATACTTAAATACAAGTCTGAAATGTAAATACAACAATGTTCATTTCTATCTAGGTTTTGAGAGGCTGAATCCATTGTGCATGAGAATTTCAAGAGCATGTTTTATATACCGTACTGTACATGGCTCAGTATCTTGGTGCTAGTTATGACAGATGAAATTCTAGTCTTAATTCTAAATTTTCTTGATTTTTATGACTCAAGGTCCTTGCAACATGTTTTTGGTATTACATGATAGCTTTAATACAACCATGACAGATTCTTCATAAGGAAAGAGGCTATGCCTTTGCCTCCCTCCAAAATAATGATGAGTTTTAGTAACATAAGCATTTGATTTTGGTCATGATATTTACTCTATGCTTCTGAAGACTGAATGCTTTGCATTGCTAGATAATGAATTCCAGTATTCCCCATCCAGGTGTGATACAGAGACTGTAACACAAACTTGAAACTCTTCCTTCAGCAGTGACATCTTTCCTTGAATGTAATGGAAGCAACCTTCTTCATGTAATGTAATTTTCAAAGATTGCCATTTATGTCAATTTGTATGTGATGGTTTTTGGATGTGAAATATTGTGCAAGTCTAACTGAACAAAGAGAACCAGTGTTCGTTTCAAATAAGGCAATAGTAGCAGTAAAAAACTTCTTACAAAATCAAAATTCAGGTATCAGATACCTTTTCATTGTAATGCTGTACTAGACACAATTGTGGCAGTATTATTGTGCATGCATAGATATAAATATATTAAGAAAATATATAATAAAGGAATCATTATAATCGCCTTGTTTCCCTACACATTTTATTGGATTGAAAATAGAAATGGTTAATTTTGTGGTATTTTCCTTTTGCCAGGTATATTTAATGAGAGCATGTATGGTCCAGTTTTCAGTGTGAGCTGGGGTTGCTCAGTGTTTCTAAAAATGAGGCAATTAATATTCTAATTCTGTCAGTTTTTAAAAATTTAAGAAGCCAGCATGCTGCATTGTGTTAAGCTTTTCATTCACAGGCTAATGAGTAGAATCAGTTTTAGAAAACTGATTGCTTTTGGTGCTTGTAAAAAGTGCCAGACTCACCAAATCGGAGATCACCATTGTACAGATACAGCAAGAGAAGTAACACTGAACTTTTTCCCACACTACATAACTAAAATGTTTCTCTCCTCATTTAGGGGAGCCCTTGAGGTGTATGGTTTACTCTCTGCCTCTTCATTCCTTGGCACCTCAACTGAGGCTGGAAGGGAGAGACCCAGTTAGTGCCCACTGAACATGTTTTTTTTAATATCAATTGTACTTTTATAATTTTCATTCAGTATTAAGAACAAAACCCACAAAATGGTTTATAGGATGGAGTCCTAATACAGCATAAGTCCACAACTTTCATGGCTATGCATTTGAGCTAGTATATGAGGGCAGGTAAGGGTGTTCAAGAATTGGCTATGCTATTGTTTCACAAAATAAATACATAAATAATATACAGAACCACATCATATATATTCCTTAAATTATATCACTTGCAAGATCCCCCGTACCAGCTCCATGCTTCATCATTGTCTTTGGTAGCAGAGAAGTCCCTACGATGAGGAGAAAGAGAGCCAGGAAAGCTATAAGGAAAAAGGATGTTGTATGATCTGAATGCCTGCCTGACTTGCTAAAATATGGGGCATTTGGGGAAAAAAACTTCGATTTTGTTTGTTTAAAAAACCCTAAACACCCGCAAAGCAACACGTTGACATCTAAAATACTAAACAGCTTTGACAAGTGGTAAATACTATGTAATCAGTCTGAAATTGTATTATTCAATTATTTTTGAATAATATCAAGAGACTGATTTCATCTCTTTGAGAAGCTTATAAGAAATTTAAAGTAAATACCCTTAACCACCTCCTACAATTAGACAAATTAACCAAAGATCAGTTATTCTTTCACAAAAAATGAAATCTGCTCCATTGTTTGTGATGACTGGAGTTCCACTGAATTAAATAAATGAGATAATTTCCCATTCTGTAAGTCTAAGTTGAATCAACTCAAGAGGGTTCTGTGCTTTATGTGATAACCATTAGCCAGTCAGAGAAATGGTTGCTGTTTAATTCATGGTACAGCAATATTAATCAGGAACTGTAAAATTACTTCAACAGTAGAATAGCACAGGTTTTTCCTTTTTATTGCTGCTGGGGGAAAGTTATCTCCAAGGCAAATTCAGCAATGTAGTCAAAAGAGAATTTCAAATTACTAATATCAATGCTTTGTAGCACTTGCAGCTGTATATTATTGAGTACTGTAAATACAGAATTATTAATCTCCCCCAAATTTTAGGTATTTAAATTTTGGTAAAGAGAAAATGAAGATACGGGTGTGAGGAAATGGAAGCAAATCAGATCCTAATACATCATATGGCATACCAGGCTATGTTACTCTGACCTTATCCTCCCACACTCATGCATTAGTTTCATAAAATTAGCTCCAAACTACTTAATTTACATATATTTAAGGTAACTTTTTAGTTTAGAGTGATTTAAAATAAAGAGAGAATGAGCAGTGGTCTGGACACAGGACTGGGACTCAAGAACTGAAGGCAGCTAATCCTAGCTCAAACTGGTTCCTTCTTTTTCCTTGAGAAAAGTCACTTAATGTGTCTGCTTGTATTACTCCACCTACAAAAAGAGGAGACGAATAATAAGCCTATTTTTCAAGTGTATTATGAGTATACTTTTATACATCATAAAAGTATATGATGGCTTTTGTTGGTGTTGGACTCCAAACCAGAGGGAGAGGATGAGCAAACTGAATCTATGGACAAATATATTTGAATGTATTCCCAGTTTGGAGAAGTCATTTGGCAGCTGATGCTGAAGTGGCATCCTTGATAGAATGTTTCTGACTTGATATCACCCTGATTCAATTAGTCTGTGCCCCTCTCCTTTCAAATATTGGATGCAGTTCAAATTTGTCCATGATGCTCTGAGTCTGGCCATGTCCCTTTGCCCTCCCGCTACGTTCTCCACCTCCAGAAGCACAAAAAGTGTAGCAGTTCAGTGCTACTGTTTCTTCTAGCATCCTAGGTTTTAAAATCGTATTTTGGGGCAGAAGCAAGTAGAATCTCCCCATAGACCAAACTTACCAGACCTGTGTTCCCCTAACAGGGGCCACCTGCTGAGCAGCTTCTCTTCTGTAGCTCCATCCCACATCATGGTGGAGCAGGCAAAACAAAGCAAGCTGAAGGCCAAGGGCCATTCCATCTGCAAAGAGATCATATCAAGAACTGCAGAAGGGAAACTCCACAGCTGCTCAAAGCCTATGCAACACTAGCAACAGACTCAATCTGGACAGCATGCTGTGTCCTCTTCCCCACACCAGACAATGAAGCTAAATCAGTCCTCTTCAGTAACAAGGGCTCAACAAACTCTTAACGAGGATTCTTTGGACTAAATCCAAAAATTCCCCCAAATCTCCTAGTCCAATCCACTTAAAGAAAAGAAAAAAAAAAAAAACACCAGGAATCTTTCTCAAGTGCTTAATGAATGAGTAAGTGAGCCATTTGGCAGGATGTCTGTTCTGCTATTTGCCTGCTTATTCCCAAGGGAAGGATCTGGGGTGTTACAAGGATCTACCTGCGCATTACTCCTTCAGTTGCGTATCAGAGGCTTAGGACCACCCTGAAGTTAAGTTCCAGATGGGAGCCCCAACTAACAAAAAAAGGAACTGGTGTTCTGAAAGGGCTGAGGAAATAAAACCCTTGTGTAATAGACAAAAGTAAAGTCAAACACCAGAAAACACAAGAAAAAGTCACACAACGCCCTACAGCTCAACAGCACAAGCTCTTTCCCCCAGAGCAAAGGAAGGTCTCTGCTTTGGTCACAGTAACTGCGCCCCCCCGCACCACACCATGCCAAGGAAGCAGAAGTGTTTTAAACTCTGGGGAGAAAGATGGTGGCTTCTGTTGATGTTGGAATCCAGCCAGAGGGAGAGGATGAGCAAACTAAATCTAAGGGCAAATGTATTAGAATGTATTCCCATTTTGGAGAAGTCATGTGGCAGCTGATGCTGAAGTGGCATCCTTAATAGAAGTGGCATTTCAATTTCTATTGAGGCTGTTTTCTTTCCCAAAAAACCCTGCAGATAGGAAGATAGAGAGCATCTTTGTTTTGTTTGCCTTCAGAATCTAATTGGAAGACCACCAGTTCTACCAGGACCATAATGTTCTGATGCACTGTCCTTAGGCTTTGATTTTTTTAAAAAAATGGTTGTCTAAACTTAGGCACCTAAGCAGAAGTGGCCTAAGAGCAATGGGAGCTTCTGGGCATTAAGCACTTTTCTATGTAGATGCCTTAAAATTGGCTACTTAGATCTACCTAATAATGACATTGAAGACCTGATTGTAGACACTGGTGGCATTTCTATCACATCTGTCTACAAACTGCCATACAAATAATTCCAAGTTTACTAGTCCACATAACCTCAAACGTGACAAAATGTGGGTGATTGGTGACTAAGTCACAGTGTCAAATAAAGCTATAGCATAACTGATGAAAATGGTGAACTAGTTGAATCATGGGCAGATGCACATGCTTAATTCATGACCACAAGCTCCCCAGTTCTTTCAACAGCAGCCAAGGGAAACCTGGCTATAACCCTGATATGGCATTTGTTTGCAACAATGTAACTGGTTCATGTAACAAACTTAGTACGGGTCTGATTCCAGATCAATGCACCCTTAACACTGAATTCAGTACCGGTCTGCTAGTGCTTTAGTTTTAAGAAAGCAGAATGGAAGAGCTTCATCAATGGCCTTGGTGCTGTTGTAAGCAAGACTGAACCAATTCCAGCACGTTGTCTTGAAGAAGCGTACTCTGTGAGGCTGCAAAACAAATTATGTGCCAGGACTAACATCCAAGTTACCAGATCAGAATACAAAATACAAGCAGAAGTTTGAAGCAGACCTATTCTCTGAGGATACCGTCACAGCTCTTGAAGAACTGGTCTCTGCACTAAAGGAGAAAAAACAAGTCATGGCAGAATCTCATTGAAAGCGTGGACATGACCAACATCAGAAAGAAAACATGGATAACCATCCAGAATCTTAACAATGACCCAAGGAAGGCAGAGCAACATTACAATATTACTGTAGATCAGTTTGCACACCACTTTCTACAAAATTGTGGAGCACTGAACAGATAACCCAAAGCACTGCTTAAGCAGTAAGAACACCGCAAAAGTTACAGTTTTGGGGCACAGTATACAGTGACCAAATTAATCTCCTCAATTAATGTCCTCAAGAATAGCAAAACCACTGGTCTAAATTGTATTCACACTGATCAAAACAAACACTTAGAGCCAGCAACAAAGAACTGGTTACTCAAATTGTTTAATACATGTTCAGACACATACAAACTACCTACGGTCTGGTAACAAGCATGGGTTGTGGCACTCCTGAAGCCAGGGAAGGATGCAAAAGAGTGAAAAGCTTCAGGCCTATATCACTACTATGTCATCTCTACAAGCTGTATGGGCATCTCATCTTAAACTGCCTATGACCACTCATTTAAAAGCACCTAATCCCAGAGCAATCTGGATTCCACCCAGGCAAGTAATGCACCAATCAAGTGCTGAACATCCCTCAGTACATAAAAGATAGCTTTAAAAAGGATATGGTACCATGCCATGTTTATTGACCTATCAGCAGCATACAACACAGGGAATCACAGAAGGCTCTTCACAAAAAAATGCAACATGGAGAAAGATCACCTCATTTGACTGAAATAATCTCTCTTAGAGAACTGATGTTTTTACACTGAGCTATGTGGGAAGTGGAGCCGATTGGTGGCACCAGAAAAATGGCCTACCACGAGCATACTCTCACCAATACTCTTGAACATCTACATGAATAATCAACCAATCCATCTTGATCACTGATGGCTACCCAACTGGAAATCTGGTGCACAGGCTTCGAAACACTCAATGAGGATGTCAAATGCACATTGACTTTGTTGACTGCCTTCCCGCAGATGCAGAGAAGGATTGGTCAAACTAGAGGTGTTTAAATCACTTCCAAAGAAGAGTTGGCAGGTCAAAAGTCAATATGCGAAAGTGGGGCTACTCCAACAACACAGATGTCTGACTGTGGTGGAACACAAATCATGGAACATCTGTTGGTCTGTGGCTCCTGGAGGAACCAGGTACCAAGGAAGAACTTGCCAGTGCTACTGACCGAGCCACAATGTGTGCCTAGCATTAGAAAAACCTTTGACTGGGGTAGGAGGACAGGAGAAGAACCAAGGTATGATGCAGTCAGAAGGACAAACAGATGGAGGAAAGGTTCAACAAAATTTCGACTATGACTGTTCACATCATTGCACAAGAAGGTGCTATCCATCTGTCTGCCAATCTTCTGGGTGAAAATTTCAAAACTGAGCATTGATTTTTAGATGCCTTAATTTTTGAATGCCCAACTTTTTGTCACTTCAAAGTTTCCAGATTTTTCAGAGGTTGGATACACAGCACTTACTGAAAAACAGGCCCCTTTAAGGTGTCTCAAGTTGAGCACCCAAAAATTAAGGCACTCAGATTCACTGGTCACTTCTGAAAATTTTGGCACTAGTCTCTTGCATTGATTACTACATTGATCAGACTGGGATTCCTCTTGGCCCATACCCAACTAAACCTACAAAGGAAGGTGAAAGTACCATGAAGGGGAATTTTTCCCTTAGTTGATAGAAACAGGAGACCCACATAACGATTATACTTCCACAGTCCAGATCCCAAATCTTTGATTGGATGCTAGCCTTTCAGGATGGACAGCATGCCTGGGACATCACAAAATTCATAGAGCATGGTCAAAAGTCATAGAGGCTTCAGAGCATGTCTCCTCAAAATGAGTAGTTCAGCTGACATTCAAGATTTCCAGAAGCAACTGATTGTCCACCTCCTGACCTAATCAGGGAGCACAACATATGTGAATTGGCAAGAGGGTGCAAGAATCTTAAGTCTAAATGCCAAAACAATGCAGAATCTCTTGTGGGTGGAGGGTCACCTAGCTTCTGTTAGGCAGTTCACAGAAAAGTGTCACTGAACACAGAGGCAGACTATCTATGTCATCAGCAGATAGATGACCTTCTGTCCCACGGTTGCCTCTGCATCCCAATGCAGATTATTTGAATATTACAGCTTGGCTATTGAATGAAAAGTCCTAACCAAGGTGAGATACTATTCCAAAATAATATATATTATCCTACCTAATTTCTGAACAATTATGAAGAAGAGTCTCAAATTCGTGTCAGGACTGGGAAATCTACCTCCAAAAACTAATGTTCCAGATCTTCTGCATTTCTCATGATATAGCTTTAACATGGACCTCTGTCCTTCCACTGTTACATCTCCTGTATTGTCATGAAATGGTGTCATAAACACAGGCTCATCCAAATTTCCAGTGGATCACTCAGTGATATCAAGATTTTTTTTTTAAGCCAGTACTTCTAACCAAACTAATAGGCTTAAGCGCCTAACCAGTGGCATCTTCCCCCCACTGTATGTCCTCTCAATAAACACATGCTTCCTGCTTCAATTGCATCAGCAAGAAGAGTCTCTTAAACCCCTCCTTTTATTAAACAGAAGCCTTACTGCATCTTCCATGGTAAAAGATTTGTGGTTCCATCTTTACCAAGGCTAATGTTTAATTCCTGAAATGTGTTGAGGACTGTGTTCAAATTGCAAACTATCACTTTAAGACATGTGCAGGTCAGGGGTGGTCCTGGTCTTGCTTGCAGGCTACAGGGTTCTGTAGCAAAGCTTGCAATTGGAGTCAGTCCAGAAAGAGCCATCTTAAAGCAAGGTGGGGTGCATCATACCTCTCTGCCTTAGGAAGCCTGTTTTCTCTCTGCTTTGGGCTCTTGTGAATTATTATTCTGATTTTCCTAAGACATAAAGTAGTGTTACGTTGCATTGTTCCAGCAAGAGTGTTGGTTTTTCATTTCTCTGTGTGTATGCTGTGCACGTAACCATTCCATACATTGGAAGAAATATATTTCTTCACTTTACCCAAAGCCTCAACCTCTGAAGAAGGATGGCATATGGTGCGAGAAGAATTGCTAAAATTTACTTTAGTAGAACTAACTAATTCAGGTAAATATTATCTGTATTCATTTCCTGTCACCCTAAATACCTAGACCTGAAAGCACCTGAATCTTGGTGAAGTTAAGTGGATCAAGTGTGGAACTACTGAAGCACGTGTAGCTGCAGATAAACTAATTCCAGAAGGGATCACAGCTGCCAACACATTCCAAAGCAGCCTCCTTAGTGGAAAGGGTCTCAGTCCCCACAGAGGAAACCTGTGAAGCTGGAGTCATCCATCAAACATCTCTGTATTAGCATTCCATGCTTGAGGCTAATTTCTCTCCTGCATCCCTACTCTGCTCCGCACAGAGAGTGAGATGGAGGAGTCAGAGAGTAAGTTATGGCTCCTTGATTTTGTGGGTCAATCTATGCTGGTCCTGACCCTGGCTTTAAGAGTAGCCCCTACTCTGGTTAACTTATTCTATTGGCATATGTTCCTTATGAGATCATATTCCAGCGGAAGATCATCATAGCAAAGTGGACATCCGCCACACGCTCTCTGGTCTCTCCATTCACAGGGCTATGGGAGGTGACTGGTATAGGAACTAGCTTCTCTAGCTTTGGACCAGTGGGGAGAGTCCACCACCACCAGGGCAATTCTCTTTTGGAATCCAATCCTTTCCAGTGCCTGAGTGGTGCAAATCGACTGGTTCATAATCAAGAATCTAACTTTTAGTCTCCCATCCACTACAGTAGAATCCTTTGTCCTGAACATGCTCTATGCAGGGATACTAAATAGATTAGAAATATTAATTTTTAGAAATTATATAATGCTAGATAATGGAGTGCCTTCTCTTTGCTTCCTTACTAATTTTTTCTGATTGCCAATGTCTCAGATTGAGGAAAAGAGCAGACTCCATAATGGAATAATGCAACGTATTACTTGATGCCTTATCTTGGGTTGGCTGAAATGGGGAGAGAGAGGTTCACCAGTGGCCTCTTTGATTCACATACATAGTTATCACAGTTGAATAAGATGATACTATTAAGAGTTTACATTTATCTACTGATGTGAATTCCATATTTTGACAAAGCTTTGGAAATAGTCATCAGATGTGAAGGTGGAAAGAATGTGGCAAAGCTCTGGGGCTTAATGAGTAAAAGGAGCTCGGTCCAGTGTTTATAGGAAGAGACTTGGCCTAAATGTTTCTGACTGGAGGAGAGGTCAGTGTCAGAAAGGAAATCAGGTAAAAAATTTTCTTTACCAAACTGAAAAGTGCTATCTGCCTATAACTGTTAAATAATTAAGCAGCAAGTAAGCAGTATGAAGAAAAATCCATATAGCTCACATGTTATGCATTGCGGTGGAGAAAAAGATGACCCCAAATATTATAAATGTACTTGTTCTGACTCTTCAAAAAATCATTTCTTTATTAATCCAACTAAATGGCTAGTTGATGAAGTTGTGAAATGGTAACATCTTCAGAGTGTTTTATCGAAGTGAAGAAATAACAAAATCCCTTGGAGGTAAATAAGTATTACCTACATTTTATAGATAGGGAAACTGAGGTAGAGGAAGCCAAAGATTACAGAGGAAGACTGGCCATCCCAAGAATACAGCCTAGATTTCCTGGCTCTCTGTCCTAATCAGAAGTCCAACCTTCTTCCCTTAAAGGTGATGTCCTTTTAATTCCTGATACTTAATATAAGTAAATAACTTGGGAGAAAAGTATAGTACACAGTACTGAGAAAACAGTGCCGTTTTCCAGCCCACAGTTTGTAAACTGATGAAGTTAGCTGTATTACACACTCATGCAAGGGTATAAAATATTGATTGCCACAATAAAAGCTTACAATGACTGTTAATATTACTTGTGTACAGGATACCCAGTTCCCCATGATGCCAGATCTTGGAGTAATCCCTTGAGAAGTGATGTAAAGACATTGAAAACCATTCTATATGTAATATATCTTATGCAATAAGGCTCTAGTGGTATGCTTAACAAAAGCTAATATCTCATATATCCATCCTAAATTTCAGCTTTTCATCATACAAAATTGACTGCTTGTATTCATTTGCTGCTTCATTTTTCTAGTGTGCATGCCAGGAGTGTTAAGACGACATAAACCAAATAGAGCACACATAGACCAACCAAATCGAATAGAGCATATGTTGTAGCTTCAGATGTTTTGGAATGGAAAAACAAATGGTCTATTCTATGGGTCTTGATTGGAAGCTAGAATCCTTTGAAGGCACAGACCAGCTGCTGTTGTTAGATCGTATTTATCATGTACTATTGTTTTTTCCTTAGTCGGCACCTGTAAACTGTGGTGAAGTACTTCAATTAGCCTAGTGGAGAGGTGCAGAATACACCTTTCATAAATAACATTGAACCAGAAGGTGGCCAACCCAATGGTCATTCAAATAATATCTTCTGTACTTTCTTTGTGCTGAAGTTTTATTTTTTGTTAGTGTTGCTGTTTCATTCAAAGGCAATTGGTAGTGGCTAGAGTAGCTATATATCTGGTAAGCGAAAACACCATGGGAGGCTAATCATGTTACAGAAATTAACAAAAATACCTATTTTCAGTAACTGGAATAGTTTTTGGTTTAGCCGTTTTCCTTCCATTCATACTCACATAGGAACATTAGAATTTCCCTACTGGATCAGACTAGTGATCCTTCTAGTCCTGTATGTTTTCCCTAGCATTGGAATATATGATGTCCACTTATTTCTCTCCTCTGTCAGGTAAACAATCCCAATCTTTTCAGTCTCTCTGTTGTATGAGAGTTTTTCCATGCCCTGGATCTTTTTTGCCACCCATTTCTGAAGTCTCTCTATCTTCTGTTTATCCTCCTCTTGAGAATGCCATCCATTATTTAAAACAAAAAAAAAAATACAAATATTCTACAGTAATAGACCAAAACACTCCAGTATCACTATTGTAAATTGTTGTGTTTTGGGCCATCATTATTGTAGAATGCTTTAGTGCCTTTAAAAAGAATTTTATGCAACACACCAAAGATTCATCATCCTAGAAAACAAGTTTCAAATGAGTCTTGGAACTGAGAATGCTGGGCTAGCTTCATTTCATTTCAAAGTTACCTCCAGTCAGCTTTCCATAGAAATATTATAGAAAATAATACTGCATATTTTTGATCAAAAGTGTGTCAGAACAGCCCATATAAGTCTTGCTGTTCCTTTTGTAAACACATACAGCTGATGATATCTGGTAAAAATGCATAATGGTTCTACATGTAACCTAAAGACACATTGTTTCTCTTTGATGTAATGCACCAATTGCATATGAATATACGAAACACTGATTTTTTTTCCTCTCCATTTTTATTAGTGTTCTATTTGTGTATCTCTTTGGCTCTCACTTCAAAATGGTTCTTAGTTTGCACAAGGGCAAAACAGATGTGGAGACAAGATGAGGCTGTCTTGAAAGCATAAACACGAATATTTCTTAGAAACAGTTACTCCTTTATGTTTATGTTTAAGTTTTTATTTGATTTAAAAGGTTATTAAAATAGGGTGGATTAAAAACTGATTTCAACTTTTTAAATCTGATTTCTTTTTCACCTAAAGTGAATACATTATATCTTTTAAAAATAAACTTGTTTAAAGTTAGGTTGTCATAATTTCAACTTTATGTTAAGGCCTGAATTCACTGTAACCTTTTAAATTATTTAAATACATTTTAAAATGCTGCCTCAATGAGCCATCCTCAAATTTTAATGAATTAACGGGTGCTGCTTTTTAAATTGTATACAGGATCAGGAGGAAAATATCTTTAACTTTTGAGGTCTACTCAAGCTTTATAAATACATCACAGTCATAGAATAATAGAAGTGTAGGACTGGAAGGGACCTTAGTAGGCCATCTAATACAGTCCCCTGCACTCGAGGCAGGACTAAGTAATAATAATTATTCCTGGCTAGTGTTTGTCTAATCTGTTCTTAAAAAAATCTCCAATAATGGAGATTCCACAACTTCCCTAGGCAATTTATTCCAGTGCTTAACTACCCCGACAGAAGTTTTTCCTAATGTCCAACCTAAATCTCCCTTGCTGCAATTTAAGCCCATTACTTCTTGTCTTATCCTCAGAGGTTAAGAAAAACCTCTGAGCGGGGGTTGAGCAGCCCCAGGGAAAATTAGAAGCTGGCGCCTGTCCTGGGCACCACGCTTTAGGAAAGTTATAGACAAATTGGAGACACTCTGGAGGAGACCAACTAAAATTATAAAAAGTTTAGAATTCCTGACCCATCAGGAAAGGTTTAAAAAAACTGGCTCTCTTTAGTCTTGAGAAAATAAGACCCGATAAGTCTTCAAATATGTTAAGGACTGTTATACAGATGATGGTGATCAATTGTTCTCCCGGTCCACTGAAGGTAGGACATGAACTAATGGGCTTAATCTACAACAAGGGGGATTTAGGTTAAATATTAGGAAAAACTTTCTAGCCATAAGGGTAGTTAAGCTCTGTAACAGGCTTCCAAGGGAGGTTGTGGAATCCCCATCATTGGAGGTTTATAAGGGACAGGTTGGACAAACACCTGCCAGGGATGGTCTAGGTGTACTTGGTCCTGCCTCAGCACAGAAAACTGGAATTTATGACTTCCTGAGGTGCCTTCTAGGCCTACGTTTCTATGATTCTAGTTTTAGTGCAAAACTTGTTTTGATAAACTTACTTTTCCACCTTACGTATCCAGAATATTTAGGCAGTTTTATTTACTAATAAAAAAAATTTAAAACGCTGGTTTGGACATTTTAACTGAATTCCAATTTCCATCAATATGCAGCCTGATACAAATTCAGAGTAAAACTTTTATTTAGTACATAAGAAATGCATCATTCACCATTTTCTAACATAATTAAAAATGTGAAAATTAGGAATCTGAATAAATGTATGTTAAGCTATTCAACAACTTTGTATCCTCCAGAATAGCAAAAAGTAGTACCAAGGGCTATAGTTGATTGCAAATCAACATGTTTTAATAGTTATCAATCAATGAGAATGAACCTTTCTTTATGAAAATAGGTAAAAGTGTAAATGCAGAATAAGATTAAAATCAATTATTTAAATCAAGGTTTCCTGCTTGCTGTTTTAAATCGTGGTTCAAATTGGCTATCTACATCACTGTGATTTAACTCAATCCACCCTATTTTAAAATGATTACATTTCAGTTAAAATATTTTTTTCCTGTAAGGCAATATAAAAATGGGAGCAGCTTTACCAGTCTACTTCTATTTTCTGAATTTTATGGTGTTTTAAACATTTGAATTCTGAACAAATGCTGCAAAGTTTTTAAAAAATGGAGAAAAGAGGAGATTGTAGTTATTTGTTTTTGCAGGTTAGGAAAATTAGCCATTGTGATCACATCTTAGGGAAGGAAAGTGATTCATACAACAATGGGCGGGAGAGTTGGTGGTCCCAAGAGAATCTGTCTATTAAAGTGTGGCCCCACGCTATGGAAAAGCTTTAGGATTCCCTGCCTTAGAGCAAGACATTCTGAGTTCTCTGGCTGATTCTGCTAATGACTTGATTGGTGACTTTGGACAAGTCACTTATTTCTTCTGTTCTTCATTTTACCCATCCAAGTATATATATCACTATTCTATATATTTATATATTTACTAATGTACATAAGATACAGATACTACAGTGAGAAGCATCAGAGGAAAGCCTCGAACAATAATAATAATCCGTCTCCATGCAAGTCATTGTCATTGTAGTGGATGCAGCAGCAGTAACAGTGTCTCTTGGTTCAGTTTAAAAAGAAAATTAAACCTCAACAACCAGGATTATTTTAAGAATATCTAAATGCAGCAAATTAATAATCTTGCAGAGACAGTAACAAAAAAGAATGTCTAATGACAGATGGAGACCTGTCTTGTCCTCCTTGTGTTGGGGCAGATAACCCCTGCAGCAGTGCAGAAAGGCTAAAGAACTCCTGGGGTCCCAACTCACTGCAACTGTGTGGCTTGTCAAGCCTGGGAATAGACCCATAAAAGAGGGGAGCTAAGATCAGTTATGGTGGCACCCTGACACAGGTAGAACTAGCATCCAGGATTCCCACACCATGGCACCTAGTTACTTGGGAGCACTGCCAGCCCAAGCTCTCTGCGGGGGGAAATGACAGACCTGTTTCTTTTGTTAAAATCCCCCAGACTAACTCTGCTTTTAACCACACTGGAGGGTGGGAGTGGAGGCTTTCTACCGGGTGTGAAAGGCTGCTTCCACTCCTTTGTATGAGGAAGGGGGCTTGAACTGTGGCCCTATTTAGCTTTACGTTTGGACTGTTTTATAACTCCTTGTGGAAAGAGGTGTACTTGCTAAGAGGTACAGCTGGAGGGCCATACCTCATAGCTCTGGACTGGACCACAGGACTGCCTGTAGCCTGAGGAATGGTATACAAAGTAAACCAAAGGGGTGACCTCGAGACACTACTAATCACATCCGAGCCCATCAGGAACAAAAGGTCCCATTGTAACCCTGAAGACTAAAGTCCTCTGTTTACCCCTACGCATAGAACAGGTACAGCACAGACAGCGGCACTTTATGCTTCCTTGCACTGCCCCTCCTTTGTGCCTCTCTCCTGATCTGGAAGGATCATTTTTAGGAGTGGCCCTTGGGCTGTCTGTGAGTGTGCTAGCAAGGATTTTTATACTAGTTAATAACTCTGCACTGATAAATCTGATGCCCTAGGGGGCAGCCTCATGCTGTCTGTTGCTTTCGATAAGATTCAGCCTGTGCGGGTGACAATGAAGAGCTACAGCAAGTTCAGATAACATACAAAGTCATGGTGCATATAGAAGTGGATTTTCTGATGTTGAGACAGGTTGCCCTGCCTCCCTGCTGAGAGTCACAGACCTTGGGTGTTGGAATGGGGCAAAGGCTCATAAATCTCAACACAATCTGTACTGGGACAGTGTAATTGAATAGTTTTCACAAACTTAAAGGTGGCTTACATAGCAACCATAAGGCGTGCCCCCTTGCAAGTGTACCTTATGGTCAGCTGTCCTAAGGTTTTATGGTCTTCAGAAGACCACAGCTTTATGCACAGACAATGCCATTCTATTCACAGCTCTTTTGAGTTCCCCGCTATAATACAGTCCAAGGTCTTCTGGCTAGAGTGCCATTTTCTCTCATTTATTATAAACCTTACCATGGACTTTCAATTATTTGCTCAGTATCACGAGTTACTGGTACTCCATTCTTGCTTCACATGACTTTTCTGCTCACACTCTTTTTCAATTATTACTTGTTAGTGCATCGCTTGCAATGGGAAACTCTCTTACTAGTGTTAGTGATTTACTGTTTTAATGGGAAGGACAGCACAGTCAGAGAAGGGCATAGCTACAAGGCGGGTGGCTCTATAATCTGAGACAATTGTATGAAATTATAATGGTAGCGTTTGTGATTTACTGTTTTAGTAGATTGGACGTTACAAAAGGACTTGGGGGTTAATCTACTTAACAAGCCAGTGGCCCTATATTGGGAGTCACAGCAATCGCATGGGCCTGATGGTAAAATAGGTGCAGAAGGTTTTTTTGTTTTTGTTTTTTTTATGGGAGAGTGAGATCTGTAAAATTCAACCAAGTCATGTATTAAATTGTATTATTCCTTAGTGCATCATAAGGGAAACACTCTCTTATTAGTATTGGTAATTTACTGTTTTAATGGGAGGAATATATGCCCAAATACCCTTGAGGAAAACTAAATAATCCCAGGTGATCATATTAGTCCTGCTCATTTGAGCAGAAATTACTTTACCGTCTTTTAGTGTGTATATATACTGGAGAATCCAAACCCTAATCCAGTTTGCAATACTTTATAGCAGCCATTTCACCAAGGAGACTGGAATCAACTGACTTTAACGGGGCCAGGATTTCATCCCGTATTTACAACATACATGAGGTAGGTAAATGAAGATAAACTAGAGAATATTTGTAAAGTGCTTGGAAATGAAAAGTATTTTTGTCTCCTGTTGGCTGATTGGGTAAATATGGTTCAAGAATAAAACAATAGATAACTGGTTTTTATTTTAATATATTCTCTGGGTTAGCATCCGTATATTAATAGCTGTAGAAACCTAAATAGCCCCACCGCACTTAAGTGCATTAAAACATATATATATTTATGCTATATATGCTTAGCAAATGTATCATCATGAACTTTTCTGTATTTCCTTTCTTATAATTCCGATGGATTATGCTATATGTGTGTTAAATATTCTCTCTCTTTTATAACATATCTTTCCTGACTAATTCATTCAGCGGTACTGCTCCAATTTCTCTAGCAGTAAATTTTGAAGTCACAGACATTGGCTTTTGACATCACTGCAGAAACTGTGGAGGAATATAATTGGAAATGTGAATACTCCTGTTTCACAAACAGCTTGGTAGTTAGCAGTTATGGATAAAGTGATTATCTAGGAAAGAGTCTATCCCTGTCCCTCATTTAGCAGTTGCTTTAGAATTACTTCTGGGGTTAATGATCCAAACAGTAAACATTATTTGAAGCCAGTACTTAAGGCATCATCAGATGTGCTTGTTTTTAAAGTTACAACTGACTCCTTAACCCAGTAATTTTCAAGATTTTTCAGCGTGAGTGTGGAGTCCAGTTGCACTGTTCATGCTAGAGCTCAGTCACAAATGCCTTTACAGATGTGAATGTCCACTGGGATTGTACAGAGTAGACTAGTATCACTTCTTGATGTTTCCTGTCGGCCTATGAACTGAACCAGATAATTTACTATTCCCGGCTGTCTTAAACCAAACTGAAACAAGCTGCAACGTTGTCTTGTTTTTTAAACAAGTCTTTGTGGTGGTTGACTTATTTTCTTTGTGATTCCGGAATAGCCTCTGAAAAGTATGCTCTCTGTCCTCTAGCAAGAACTAACCAAATATTTCAGCTCACATTCAGGAAAGAAAAGGAGTACTTGTGGCACCTTAGAGAATAACAAATTTGGGAAACAGTTCATGGCTGACTATTGCTTACATGTATCTGATGATGCACTACCAGTTTCTTCATTTTCAGTGTTCTTCTTGGCATGTACTGTACTGTGGAATAGGATTTAAGAGGCTCAATAAATGGATTAAGGTTGTAGAAAATACCTTTTGGCTTTTTCCTGGAAGGTGTTGTAGTTGAGAGCACTAAACCTCTTTGCAGAATCTTAATGCAGAATGTCCTATATTAATACTGGGCAGTGTAGAAATTTGGCCAGAGCAGATGATCTACAGGATTAGACTGAAGGACAGGGAAAAGGGAGTGTCCAAGAGCCATGATAAGTACTCAGGCTAGCTCCTCTCACTGCACTCCTTTAGTGCACTAGCTTGATCAGAGCTATTGTAGGTACAGCTAGGTCTGCTCAGGCTGGAAATGACACCTTCCAGCTCCCATGTGGGCATACACTTAAAGCCTGATTTTCAGAAGTGATCAGCACTTACAACTTTTGTTGAAGCCAATGGGATTTGTGGGTGCTCAGCACCTCTGAGAAATTGGGGCCTTACCTTTTTTCCTCCCCACTTCTCCTCCATGCTTCATGTGGAAGGCTAAGAACGTGATTTCAGCTAGTGACAGGTGAGCGATGGGTTTGGGAGCTCAAATATGCTTTATATACTATTTGCCACGTTTCTTGTGAGCTGAAATGTTACCTGTAACGTAAGGACTTCACAATATTCTCTAATATTCACAGTAATCTCCCTTTTGAGGGGTAAAGAGGAATCCATGCTACATAGACAGATGTGGGAGAGGCAGATAAACACCAGTGCCTCATTCACTGGAGCAAATTTGGGCATGTATGATCCCAGATGCAAATGATTATCATCCTTTCTGACTTATTTACTGATTGGACAACACAAAAACCAAATGTAGCACTAAGTAACGAAAAGGCTTTTTAATGTAGTGTTTCACTTATAAAAATCATTGTCCTCACATGGCAACTGAACAAGAGGCCTTGAATGAGAAACATTAAAATAAAAAAAACCAAGCTCTCAACCTTCAGCTGAGCCCTTGTTGCTATGGTTACCTCAGATGCATTGTTTTCCAGAGCAAGTTGAAAGTCTGCTGCAAAACTGCTGGGCTTAAATGACTGCCAGAGCGGTTACGCTGACAGTGTGGAGTAAGTGAGGAACTCAGTAACAGCATGGCAACCTGTTCCCTGTCACAGGGTTTGAAGAAACATAATCCATATCAGGCAAATGCGGCCCTGCCTTTAAACCTGCACAGGTCAAAATTTGGACAATTGTATGCTAAGAGAAATTGATTCGTTCAGGTTAGGATGACCTCTTGTCATGCAGCAGTCTGGAAATAAAAATGTCATCATCTCGGCATGTAAATGGCAGACTATTTAAACCAGCCTGTGTGTTTGTGTAAAAGAAATTTAAAATGTGCCGTTAGTTAAATTGCCTTATTTTGAAAAGGTGACTAAGCTGCTGTGTCTATAGCTTTTTATTTTTTCTAGCTTGTAAAATAAATGTTATGAAATCAGAGAGGTGGGGTTATGGAAGATAAAGTCAGGTTAATAAATTGAGACTAAAGATAGGAAATAAAGATACAAAATCATCATTTGGTTGAGAGTCCTTTCAGGACTGTCGGCGAATCTTAAATTACAGGGCCAATACAGGAATAAATGTCCTTTTAATAAAAAGTCAAATCCTTTTATTGTTTTTCCAGAAGGTGGCCATATTTTACTGCTACCCATTATAACTAAATTCAGATACTCCGCAATTGTGAATCTTGAAGGTCTGACATCCTGTTTCTATCTTTGAGGAAGGGAGGGAGAAGTGGAAAGTGAACAAATATCTCCAAAAATGTTTTGCCTCCCTCCAGGGGGCCCTCGCCTCTAATCAGGAAATTGCGGTCTGATATGCAGATGAGTAAAATCTGGATACATTCCACACATTGGCTTGAGGTTCAGGAATCAGCCTTCATATATTTTGTTGTAAGACGTCCAGTGAAAGAAGAATGAATAAAAAATATCTCTTGGCTAGTAATCACAGAACTTCTCAATGTTTCTTTTGTTTGTTGTGCTTGATGCAACTGGTTCTTTGTAATAAGGCATTCTGGCTTCCTTAGCACGAAGCATAAGTGCGTTTGCATTGTTTAAAATTCTTTTCCCCCCCTTGTGGGGGTTTGTTTTTCTCTATTTGTTTATAACTCATTGGATATTGGACAGCTGATTGTCATATCATGGGAAAATAAAGAATCTGTTAAGATAAGCTAGGACAGGGCGGGCAAACTTTTTGGCCTGAGGTTTCTGAAATTGTATGGCAGCCCGGTTAGGGGAGGCTGTGCCACCACAAACAGCCAGGCATGGCCCGGCCCCCACCCCCGATGGCCCCCTCGGGACTCCTGCCCCATCCAATCCCCCCTGTTCCCTGATGGCTGCCCCATCCAATCCCCCCTGTTCCCTGATGGCTGCCCCATCCAATCCCCCCTGCTCTCGGCCCCCTGACCGCCCCCAGACCTCTCGCCTCTAACTGCCCCCCACCACCCCATCCAACCCCCCCTCTCCTTCCTGACTGCGCCCCGGTCCCCCTGCCCCATTCACCCCCCGTGCCCCGCCCTCTGACCGCCCCGACCCCATCCACGCCCCTCACCATCCCCGAACTTCCCTGCCCTCTATCCAGCCCCACCCCCTTACCGTGCTGCCTGAAGCACCGGTGGCTGGCAGTGTGGCCGCACCAGGAGCGGCAGCCATGCCTCGCAGCACAGAGCACCGGGTCAGGCTGGGCTCTGCAGCCCCACCGTCCAGAGCATTGCACCGGTGGTGCGGCAAGGTGAGGCTGCCGAGGAGGGAGGCAGCAGCGGAGGGGCCGGGGGTGAGCCTCCCGGGCCAGGAGCTCAGGGGCAGGGCAGGATGGTCCTGCGGGCCGGATGTGACCGGCAGACTGTAGTTTGCCACCTCTGAGCTAGGATGAGAGGATTTCTGAAATCCTGCTGATGAGCACATGATAGATGCCAAGATAACTTCAGTTCTAAAACTTTTCTGGAAGTTTATAGGCTAAATGAAAAGGAAGCAGGTAGATTATAGAGGGCATATGGACATGCATGGCTTCTGAGTGCTTTTTTTTTTTTTTTGAAACTAGAAAAGGAAGATGTCAAATACTTATGAGCTGCATGTGAACTACATCAAAAATGTACAGTAAATATGGAATGTTGACTGCATAACTGTTCAGCTAACATCACTGTACTTTTCAACAGGACAGACATAAAGCAGCTCTGGATCTCAATTTTCCCGTATTTTGTGGCTTTGATTTGGATTTCATTCCACGAGAAGACTCAGTGAGTAGGGGCACAGCAGGTTGCACCCTGAGGCTGAAAGGGAGATAGATACTTAAAGGGTCTGTGTGTGTGGTATGGAGTCCCCCTGAAGATGAGTGAGACCCCAGTTTAGATTGGGGGAAGAGAGCACCACCTACTTGCCCCTGAAAAAGTCTCCGTGATGGAGAGCAGTAGTTGACTGAATAATAGTCTCCTCAGATCTTTGTTTGACAAGACCCAACGTTGGTTTAGTCCTGCCCTGCACAGGGATGGAGTAAGAGTCCCCCACTGTAGCTTTCAAGCCATATGTGACTTGCTTCTGTGTCCAGACAGAAGAAATCAAGTACTAAAACACATTTTAAAAATCCAGATATGTTGCTAGATTACACTGATTATAATATATGAATGTGTTCCATTTTTTATGATAAATGAATCAAATGTTTCTAGAAATGGTTACACACAGCTTTGAAAGCTTGCCAGGGCCTTAGATAATGCCATGACAACTACGTGCTATCTCAGTATTTCAGGACTCTAGGAATTCATTTTTTTTAAGTATTTTTATTGCAGTAGTTTCCAGAGGCTCGGGATCAAGGCCTCAGTGTGCTGCACAAACATGTATGAAGACACAGGCTCTGTTCCAAAGAGCTTACAATGTGAGAAGACATGAAAATATTTATAGGGTGGTGAGGAGAGGGACACAATCCAGTATACATAACTTTAATATACTTGTGGATACTTTGCCAAAGTACATATAGGGAAGGTGTATTTATTTATCTAAGGCAACCTTAGAAAATTTTTAAGGCTGACCACTGTATTTCCAACAGCAAGCAGAAGGGAAAGCAAATAGAAATTGCAAACAGCAGCTAAGTATGCACACTGCATCTGCATGGCTTGCTTTATCATACCGTAAAAATTGTTTAATCTATTTTATCAAAATTAACTGGGAAAAATGTACTTTTACACAAGATTGTGATTTTTAATATTGATAAGGGATCTTTCAACTTATGTTAACCATCTTTGATCATTTCGCTGTATTGACATCCGTCAATACGATTGCCATGCTCCCAAACTTCCATTCTTTCTGCACATTTGTAGAAACAACAACATAGTTTCAAACTCACTGAGCAAGATTAAATTCACTTGAGACATTGGGGCACACATATCAATAGGATCTTTACAGGATGGTTATGAATAGATATAAAAATGATTTTACCATAAAATAATACGTGTGTGTCATTTACTCTGGGATCAGAAATGGAACCTTTGTTGTATTGACCAATTTTTGTTTCCCTTTGGTGTAGTGAGATTTAGCTTAGTCCTATTAGACCTGATTCTCTATTTTGCACAGCAGGTGCCCCCAGAGAGCACAGTTAGTTACAATAGTGGAGGTGGTCAGGAACTAGATTTTCCATTTTGCTGGAAACTCTGCAAACTTAAACATGTTTCCATTCTGGAACTGAATAAATATACAATTTTTTCTGCAAAACAAAATTCTGAAAAATAATTCAGATCAATTGAAACACTTTGTTTTGATAAAATTTGAGTTGTAGGAGTGACATTAATTTTTTTAGAATAAAAATTTTTAAAAAAAATCAACTCCATTTCAAAATATCAAAACCAGAACATTTAGACCTTATGAAAATGTTTTTTTCCTGAAACAAAATTTTGTCAAAATTGACACATCTGCAAAACGTTTTTTTTCAATGAATTGGCATTTTCCTATAAAAAGAACCTTCTGCTGGAAAATTGCTGACAGCTCTAGACAGCAGCTAGGATTTAGCAGACTTTTTTAAAGGACTTGTATATTGAAGAAACCTCTGGAGGAGACTTGCTGCCAGAGATAGAAGTGGGCTACCTTGTTGCACCTTTCCCCCAAGAAAAATTGCTACCGCAAGTAAGAAATGATGGTTGGTGGGAGGTTAGCTAAACATTTTTGAACTTGCAAGGTTTGGTTCAAGTTTAGTTGAGGGGAGATTTGGGACAGTTCTGATTTTTTTTATCTGAACTAGCTCATCTATATCCACAAACCAGCATTGTTCCCCCTCCCCTCTACCCCATAGTAGTTCAATTGAATATGAAAAGACAACATTCCTTTTCCAACTGCTGTGTTTGTGGATGGAGTAAGTCTGCTTTGCTTTGTCACATGTGAAAAAAAATATTCTGTTGCTAATTAACCGTGTTCCCCAGGTATGTGCACTATACATCCTGTTCATTATACCGTAAGTCGAGTGCTGCCATGATAGTTCAGGGAATTGGTAATGGGTGAAAGAGCCCTTTTTATATAGCTCATAGGCCAGCAGTCCATTCTCAGCAGTTATGGAAAGTTGATACTATCAGATAGCTTTTTGGTAGCCTCTGTCTGTGAGATAAGTTGATAGCCTCAGTTCAAATTCCAGTGAGAAGGGTCCAGATGACAAAAACTATCCTCCTAGCTGGCATCTTTGCCTGGAAAAGGGGATTCTAGTCTGGATAATGGCATTTTTGAGAGGTTGAGAAAATTGCTAAATTCAGTTTGTAACCCAAGGAAAATTGGCAACAATGCAAAAGTTAAAGGAAGCAGTTCAGTTAAATGTTGGTACTGTGATTAAATTGGCCGCACGCACACAATCCTGATACATTTGTGAAGTGCACAGAAATAGGTCGACACTGGCTCAATCACAACAGTTGTTAGACTAACATGCTAATAATTCTAGGGAATGGAGGAGCTAAAACTGAACTGCCTACTGGTCTAGGAAACATAAACCCATCCAAAAATGAGGAAAGTTGTCTGAGTTAGTAGCAAAAGAAATAATAGTGTATCAATGTAGAGACCAATTATATGAATTTGAAGATTTGTACCGCATTTCTTGATTCATTTGGATAATGACGGACTTCAATTCCACCCGCCTTCTCTGCTCTTTCCTTCCCTCTTACCCCCCAACCTTGCATCTTCTCTTTTCCCTTTCCCTTTTTTTTTGTGTGTGCGCCTATTTGTGTTCTCTCTCTCTCTTTTTACCTCCACCCTAACATGTTATATTTGTACAATATTTGACAACTTGTAAAGTTGCATAATCACATGATTTTATTGGATATTCTGTGAAATGTGCAGTATTTGGGAAGATATACAGCTGTAAGTCATTTACCTTTTTGTATTTTTATTGTTTGTTTCTTTATTAAAATTAATACAAAAATTAGTCACAAAAATGGGGGAAAATGAACCTGTGGAATTGGAGGACAAAGTCTGGATATCCAAGACAGTGGATGAGCTAATAATTGTCTTCGATTTCATCCTGGATAACAACTGTAATAAATGCTGAGAAAGGTGTCTTGCAAAGTCATTCTGGGGAAATCCCCTTTAAAGATGTGGCTGAGGTGAAACAAGTGGGTTGTAGGCTATTTGTTTCCAAAGAGCATGTCCTACCTCCAGGGCAGAAATCATTCCATCAGCTACATGTTGTGCTAACTTTTCTGCAAGGAATAGATGTGGAGTGATTAAGACCCCCAGGGTCTCAGGGGAACTTTAGCTGTTAACGTTCTTCTGGTTTTGAAGCAGAAATGGTTCCTTGTTTCTTTCCTGAAAGTTTCTAACAGAATATAGTAAAAATAATAGTAAAAAAGGAACTATTTCAGTAATCCCCAGAATGTGATTTAGCATTTTCAGAGTTGGAAAAAGACCCTTATGACTGCTGCTATCTTAGTTACTTGTGTTTCAAAATGATCTTATCGTAGACACAGATGCTAATGTTTGTGGGAAATGTTGACATGAGAACAGAAAGTCCATCTGAGAAGGTGCCAGGGAGATAGAATCATAGAACTGGAAGGGACCTCGAGAGGTCATCTAGTCCAGTCCCCTGCACTTGTGGCAGGACTAATTATCTAGACCATTCCTGACAGGTGTTTGTCTAACCTGCTTTTAAAAATCCCCAATGATGGAGATTCCACAACCTCCCTAGGCAATTTATTCCGGTGCTTAACCACCCTTACAGTTAGGAAGCTTTTCCTAATGTCCAACCTAAACCAGGCTTGCTGCAATTTAAGCCCATTGCTTCTTGTCCTATCCTCAGAGGTTAAGAAAAGCAATTTTTCTTCCTCCTCCATGTAACAACCCTTTACATACTTGAAAACTGTTATCATGTTCCCTCTGTCTTCTCTTTTCCAGACTAAACAAACCCATTTTTTTCAATCTTCCTTCATAGGTCATGTTTTCTAGACCTTTAATCATTTTTGTTGCTCTTCTCTGGACTCTCTCCAGTTCACATCCTTCCTGAAATGTGGCACCTAGAACTGGACACAATACTCCAGTTGAGGCCTAATCAGAGCAGAGTAGAGCGGAAGAATTACTACTTGTGCCTTGCTTACAACACTGAATGTCAATTTGCAAGCTCCCAAAGACTCAGAATGTGGCTGAGGTTGGGAGAATTGTGACTGTAATGAATTCCTCATTCCCCGGAATGGGCAAAGTCCATTCCCAGTTAGCAGATTCCACAGAAATAGACATATTATATGAGACCAATGAAAGTGGCTCTTCTGGGTTGCCTGAAAGGAAACTGAGCAGGGAGAGGAAAACTCCAAGGAAATTTGCATGGGAGTAGAATTGCCTTGGGATGGTGACATGAAGTGTCATGACAGAAAAACTCTATATGTAAACAGTTAAGCTTGCATAAATTTTAATTATTTCATTTCTTTCTATCATAAGTCATTCGGGGTGTTGTCATCTTAAACTCCATTGAGGACAATGGGCAGAGCTGAGATTGGGGGGGGTTGTTATACTGAAAGGTGTTAATGGCTGCCATCACACCCGTGCAGGGGTGTGTAAATGTGTTAGATACAAGGACAATCACAAACCTCATTAAAACCAATGAGTATGCCAGACGCACTCTTTCAGTCTCAACAGAAAAAGCAATCAAGGCCTTTATGTAGTAAGAACAGCAGCAGGTTACATGGCAGGTCAGAGCTAAGCCATGTAGACTGAGGGGTTTCCCTGGTTGCAAACACAGGGACTAGGATATCTATTACAAGAACTGTGTGTTGGAGCTTAAGGCAGAAAGCAATAAGCTATTGTGAACATGGCCCTGAGAAGAAGCAGGGGCATGGGACTTCTTGGACACAGAGCTTGCTGGAGAGGTAGGCGTGGGGATTTCTGAGCATGGGAGTGCCTGCTCGTGATTTTTTCTACGATGTTCAGGGAAATGGGACTTTGTGTACGTTCTTTGTAATTATACAAGTTTACACCAAGAATATATCTGACTCAATGCACCAGTTTCTTCTCCTAACAGAAAGAACCCCCCCAAATTTTGGCTAACCGCTCAAATCAAAGGGGTAACGCTTCACTGCGTCCTTTGCCAATATATAATATGTCAAACACATAGGCATATAGTCTGGTAGACATCAAGTATAAACTTCAATTGACTATATTTTTAATAAGTTTGTTAATGGATTTAATACATAGCTTTGGAGCAGCTTGACTTTGAGCTGTGACAGAGTGAAGTAACCTTTTGCCCAGATGTGGTAACCGTTTTCCTATTTTATTTATGAGACCTTGTCCATCCTGAGGAAGTGGTAAGCATAAGATGTATGACTGGGTAAGGAACCACTTTTGTATTTCTGTACTTCTGTAAGTCAAAGGACAATGGGTCATAAGTTATGACCAAGATGACAACAGGTCCCTAAAGTCAAGGGGCCTTCATTCTTCTGTCAATGCTAAACCAGCATTCACCAGAATGTGCTAAGATATTTTCCTCTTCAGTGAAGTCTATTCTCCTACATTTCAACTCTCTCCCCCAATTCTTCTTAGCAATATAGCTGCACAAAATAAATTCACAGACATTATTTGAATTGGGGAAAGAATCTCCCCAGCTTCATTCTCAGTCAAACAGATTTAACCCCCTCCCTGCCCCCCAAATTTTTCAAAACACTTAATTTTCAGGCGCAAATAAAACTTAGGGAATTTGAGTTTGAAAATTAAAAGTTTCAGAAAGTTTGGAATAATTGAAAACAGTGGGTTATAATGAAACACTTCAGCAACTTTAACTCTAGCTGTAGTTAGTGCTCCAAGTAAAGTATTAGTAAAGGCATTGTATTATATTGTATTGGAGTATCCTGAGAGACAATAGGAGGCAGAGCAAGATAACAAGAAAGATAGGTAAATGCCTACATATAATTTTAAGATTACTGCAAAGGAGTCCCTTTAGTACCGAGAATGAAATAATATTAGTTCTTTTTTCCATCTTTATTAGAAGTTTTGTGTGTTCATAAGAATTTCTGGTTTGATCCCAGGCATGCTGATTATTCACTCTGGGGGTGGGGGTGTGTGTGTTATCTACAGTTCCGGGAAGAATCATGGGAATATTTTATTTGTCAATAAAACCTGAGATTGACCTTTTCCTTTATTGGCTGTAACACATGCAAGAGAAGTTGCAGTCCTGTCTCAGATGCCTCAAGGGGGAGAACTGGGATTTGAGTCTAAAAGAGCAATTCAAGAAAAATATTTTAAGGGTCTTGTTGCCAGGCAAGGCTGTTTAATTTAGAACTTGGAGTTACAGCAGTTTTCAACAGGACACTTAATGAACTGGCCGTAACAAAATAGCAATATATTTCTTGGCCTGCTTATTGATACCATCTCTGCTGAACTGACTGCAGTCATACATGTGTCCCCACTCTTTTATTAGTCCAAGTTAAGAGCTAAGTTGTGAACAGTGTCTAGTGGCAGCTGCCTTTTCCCAAATTATGGAAAACCTTGAATTTTTTTCAAAAGTTGTTCCATTGTTTACAGGCTCCACAGGTGATTTAAATGTTCAATCACTCAAAAAAACCCTCTGTGTTTTTATTTGGTATAGAAAAACAAGTATTGCTAGAATTTTGCATTTCCCACTTCTAGCACTAGCTAGCTGGTAGGGAACAATGGCTAGCATAGGACTGAGTCACATTTGATTTCTATTCCCTGCTCTACTGCTAACTTGCATTGTGACTTTAGGCAGGTTAATTAAGCTGTCTGTATCTGTTTCGCTATCTGTAAAATAGTGATAATTCTTCCTAAGCAGATCAAATAATGGACAAAGCTATGATCTGATGAAAAGTTGCTAAAATTCACAATGAATTTTATTAACAAGAACAGATTTGCTCAGTTCTAACACTAACCTAACTCAAAGGAGAGTTAGTGATTAGTTAACATTTGTACAGCAAATATTAATGCTTGCAATGCTTTGGGATCTTCAGAAGGAAGGTTCTAAAGAAGTAAATAATTGTTTTATTTTCTCCTTGTGGACCTTTGCAATGTGTGAGATGCAGCTATGCTAAGGTGTTATTATGCAGAATGTGAGTTGGTAGGAAAAATGTGGTCATATAGACTAAATTACAAAAGAGGAAGAAAATAAGATCCTGATACTACAAAGACTTATGCATGTGCTTAACTTTACGCGCCATGAGAAATCCAATTGAAGTGACTGGAACTACTCTCCAGTGTAAAATTAAGCACACACAGGTCTTGCCAGGATCAAGACCTAAAACATGCCTCCTTCCTCATGGGTAAGTGTGATTGGCCAGGTAAGAGCTAATAAGCTGCTGTGGGCTCAGCCAGCCCTGCCCCGCTACACAGGCAATAGAGCCCAGCTCAGTTAGGTGCTAGGGTTTCCACCTTTGAGGTACAGAAAACGGGACATCTAGGATGATCCTGAGCTGATAAAACTGGACAGCTGGCAATGACTACTGAGTACCCTCAGATGTTTCCCAGGACAGCTACCTCAAAAAAGGGATGATTTTGGGAACGCCTGGACAAGTGGCAACCCTATGTGCTGGCTGACAAGGAGAGCAGGCCTCCAGCTCTTCTTCTGTAAGAGAAGCTTGGCTAGGGCCAGGAGCTGCTAGAGAGACTGCTGCCTACCAGAGCAACTAAGATAGGCCTTATGCGGAACTACTCTTGTGATTTGCTACCAGTGCCTTGCCTGTTGCTGGGCAAGACTCCTGCAAGTGGTGCTACACCTGAAGGGTACAACAACTAAATAAAAACTTGTGCTCCTGACTGTAGTCCCAACCAGGGTCAGCTGCAGGCCCAAGAGCGACCCCATCACAGTAAGTATATTCAATGTTTTTTTCAATTAGTGACATAACAGTAAAAAATTGATGTGGAAGTGCTGGTGGAAAGGAATTTGGGATGCTATTACTATGCTTGAATTGTACTGAGCACCTCCTACAGGATTACTGGGTACCCTCCTATTACAGTCAACCTGAAAAGATTGGGCTTGTTCTAGGACAAGTGTTTCATTTAACTGAGTGTGTTCTCACTTACCAGATTAAAGGGAAATGTCCAGATTAGTATGCAGAAAGGACATACGCAAATGCTTTTTATCACAATGTGTTTATTGGAATGCTCTGCCATTGCAAATTTAAAGCAGCCCACGGAAGGAAGGAAGGAATGTCAACATGAAAGCAGTGCCTGGTGCACAAAAATACCAGCGCTAGAGAGCAGTTTCCTAGAAGGATGGACAATATGGGTCTGATTCTACATATTGCTAAGTGCTATCAATCCCTGTTGACATCAGTAGAAGATGAGAGTATTTGCCATCTGGCAGAATCAAGCCCTACGTGACATTTCCCCGGCTGATAGCAAACCTCATGAAACACAAGCATAAGAAAAACTGAAATATAATTTGAGAAGCACAAAACCCACCGCCATACCTATAATACAAATAATTTTCTTTTTTTTATTTAGTCAGAGGAATAAGTTATCTGACAGCTCATACGGACAATAATAAGCAACATGGTTTTTAGTACGACAGTCTTTGATTCCTCTTCTAGTTTGCTGTTCATGCAAGTTCACATGACCGAGTCATTTGTGGTGTGTGGAGTGGCGAAGTTTTGAGCTGGCTGGTGAAAGTCCACAAGTGTTTTTTTCCCAAATGACATGAGAATGTGCAGGTTTGTGAAGAGTTGGTCTTTTGATCACAATGTTCCCTTTGTAAACCCATTCTGAAAACGTAGATCTTTATAGCTTCTCTGTCGTCTTATGCTGCACCCATCACTGTGATATCTGGGTCCGTTTCCGGAAGCAGACAAAGGTTTGCCACCAAGGTGACAAACTCCACGTCCCTTGAAGGAACAACTTGGGGAAAACTCTCAAGGGGGAACTTATAGGGCATTTTCACCTTGGGCCCCCTCCTGTGGGTTTTTCTGTGGAAGGGGATGATCGCCTCCTCCCTCCCCTGCATTGTGATTGCTCAGACTCTCCTTCCTCCTCTCTTTTTTTTCTCTTAAATGTCTTTTACAGCAGCTCTCTATATACTCAGTAAGCTGGAGCCATTGATTATCATACACAACAGTGTATCGGTGCAGAGAGGGCACAACTGGGGTATCCACTGGTCCCTTGAAAATAAAGCTGAAATTTTAGCAGCAAAAGTGAATAATGTATCTTTAGTTCAAATGAATGTTGTTAATGCAGATGGTTTCGGGAAAAATATCATCGTTGATGCGGGTTTTTATATGCAAAAGAAAAATGAAACTCTGGAAAACATCTGCTTAAACTAAAACTTGAGATATTGGGTTTAATCAAAGGATCTGGTGGAAATAGATGGGCTTAACTCATTGGCCCAAGTTAATTTCTTCTTTAACTGTATTGATCTCCCTGGAGTTAAACCAGGGACAAGTTTGCCTTTTGATTATACTTTTGTTACCTGCAAGTTTGGAGCTAAAATGTTTCTCCAAAAACTTAGAAAAGATTCCAGGTTCTTTGGGAGAAATGTTGTCATACTTCCATAATAGCATCAGAAGGCCAAACATCTGAGGAACAGATTTGGTCAGTAACAAAACCTATACTTTGATCATTTCTTTTGAAATGATCTATTATGAAAAGAGTAAATTGGAGGCAAACAAATGAGGAAGAAGTGAAGTTAAAATTTCAGAAAATGCACATTTCCCCATTTGGCAAGTTTGACTCAAACACATAGCTGAATGTTTGTGGTACTAGAATACACATTTTTAAGATTAATGCTGAGGTGGCCATATCCCATCCATGTAAAATGAAAATATTCCAAATTTGAAACACCACATGTTTCTTAATTACAGTGATGTAAAGAGTAGCTTGGACGTAAATTGAAGCTTAGATGTAAATTATTTCAAAGCTGTGATAGACAAAGACTCTGGCCTTGATAATGAATCCATGATTACTCATTTGCTTGTCAGAGTGTATTTTGAAATTATTAGCTAATTTCTTGTTATAACTCATGACAAGAATGGTTATGATTCAATTTGAGGGGTGAAATCCTGGCCCCTATTTAAATCAATGAGAGTTTTGCCATTGACATCAATGGATTTCACCCAAGATGTTTGTTTTTCCTTTGATGTTCTTATAGTTTCTCTTTTTGTGTGTGTGACTCATGGAAGGGAAGGGAAGGACCTCGATCCCCAGATTACTTATACAGTATAAGAAAATACAGTATAGGTCCTATGTGTAGCTAAATATATTTTCTTCCTTTTTAGGTGTCTCTTAATACAAAAATGAAATTGAGTTATGATACTTATGACTGTGATCTTACATTTTATGGACTGCCACTAACCCATATAGAACCCAAATTTCATTGGACTTCTCTTATTGTACAAACCACTTTATATATTGACTGATAATAGGTGAGAATCACACTTCCTATAACTTGTACTTGCTACAAGTATTAGCAAATACACAAATATTATACAAATACACAAATATTATACAAATACACAAGTATTACAAATACACAAGAATTTTAATCTTCAGGTCTCGGAGCTCTTCACAAACATTTGTATTATCTCTATTTTACAGATCAGCAAACTGAGAAACAAAAAGGTTGAGTGATTTGCCCAAGATCATAAAATGATCCAGTGGCAGAGTTTGGGAGTAAAATCTGGGTTCCTGATTGAGGGTTTGTCTATATGAACACTTTGTCAGCGGCAAGCTGCATAGAACTCTACCACCTGCCACGCAGTAACTGTCCATGTGGACCCTGCTTCCAGGTTCCATAGTACTCTTTGATCTACTCTGCTTTGAAACAGGAGTAGGTCAAAGCACACTACAACTTTTTAGTGTGTGGCAGCCAAGTCCGTGTGGACAGTTAGGGTGCGGCAGCCTAGTGCAAGGTAGATTTTACACTGCAGTTTTCTGCACACTACTTGTTCATATAGACAAGCTCTTAGTCTCTCTGGCTCTAGCTATTAGTGCTGCTTATAATCATTATTCCCACCAATGAAATGCTGTCACTTCTGGATTGAAAAGCAGAAACTGTTAAACAGAGCATAACCACACTACTTGACAATTGGAACAGGAATTGAAAAATACCATATCCAATTGAAACAATGGTTAGTGATGGTACAGAATTAGAATGAACCATGGCTACTAGTAAAATTTTTGATCTTTGTTTCTTCTGTGTTTTTTAAAATAGAATATTAACGTTTCCTCTCCTCCCCACTGAACTGTGGAAATTGCAGAACAGTTAGGGCCATTTCATTTTACACATTCTCCCTCTCTCTCTCTGACACACACTTACCCTCTCAAAAAAAAAAAAAAAGAATTGAGAAATATAAGGAGGATATCTGTTTGCTTATCTTGGTGCTGTGAATGTGAAATTTGCTCTGGATAACAGTGGGCTGTATTCGTTTAGTATTCATTTTATGATGGATGGTTTTTCTTTTTCCTCAACGAACTATTCATCTGCAAAATATGCCCTGACGGCCATTTTCTCTCCCTTTTCTCAGCTGAGAGGCAGACTTGCTGGTGTCAGCTGTGAAACAGCAGTTTGGCTTCTGCATGGTAGAATATTAAATTTTTCACATGGTAGCTTAACTGAATGCAATTTCCTGTCTGCTGAACGCACCAAGACTGGGACCTTGCTCCCACTGAAATGAAAGGCAAAATGCCCATTGACTTCCATGGAGCAAGATCGAGCCATAGATGCCAATGAGCTGAAATGGAGCCCTTCTAAAATAGCCTGTATATGAAAATAATATTAAACTTTCATTTGAGGGGTGGTGTCATTTGTATTATGAGAGTGCTTATGGGTCCCAACTGAAAACAGACCCCCATTATGCCAGGCACTATATATACGCAGCAAGAGGCAGTCCCTGGCTCAGTATCTAAATACACAATACAGACAAAAGGTGGGAGGGGTGGAAAGCAGAGAGAGCTGAACTGACAGAGCAAGGTTGCATAGCAGATCACTGGCAGAATGAGGACTAGAACCCAGGTCTCTTGACTCCTAATCCTATCTTAACCATTGGACTGTACTGCCTCTCAGTACCTTTAAGGGGAAGGCTGGTCTTTCAAAACAGAGTGTGCCCATCATAATTAAACACATGGTAGTTAAATGTCAAACTGTGTTTTCAGGATCTTGCCCTAAGTCACTTGTCCGTGCTCGCACAGGAACCCTATGGCAGGAACAGAAATAGAACCCTGCTCTCTTGATTCTGAGTCTTTTGTCTTAACCACAAAACCATCCATCTTCTCAATATTAGTCAGCACATGTTCGTTATATTATTTTAGCAAACCACAACCCTTCAAGTTCTTTCCTTCTCTATTAACTCTTATTGGGAAAGAGGATGATCTCTCTTTTCTCTATAATTTATCATCTTCCTAGTTTGGCATAATCACAATTTGGCTTTCCCAGTGCCTACCTTCCTCTATATCAGCATCCTTCTGGGCTGACCAATCATGGTTGGGAATAGGATTGAAAACTGAGGCATCGGGAAGTTGAGTCCTATGCTTCCAAATTCAGGACAAATTCCTTGATATCACCAAAGATAGTCTACCTGGTAGCATACAGTCCCAATGGTCCAGGAGGAGCATCTTTCATATCTATCTTCAGTGAGCACTTGTGATGTCAGTGGAAAGTAATGAGGCCTCTCTAAAGTATCTATTCTCCTCTTTGGCCTAGAAGAGTTGCTAATGTTGAGGGCAAATTACTGCCTCTGAAGCTAAGAGCCATATGCTCTAAAATGCATCTACATAGCTGGACAACAAATTCACAAAGAAAATATTTGTTTGTGAGGTGTCAAAAATATGTACAAAATGGAATAAAATCCTTGAACATTCATTTTTTGATGAAAAATTCATGTGAATCATGTGAGCCTTGAAGCATCCAATTTCTAGAACGTTCTGGGTTTCCTCTATCCCAAGGGTCGGCAACCTTTCAGAAGTGGTGTGCCGAATCTTCATTTATTCACTCTAATTTAAGGTTTCGTGTGCCAGTAATACATTCTAACATTTTTAGAAGGTCTCTTTCGATATGTCTATAATATATAACTAAACTATTGTTGTATGTAAAGTAAATAAGGTTTTTTAAAAGTTTAAGAAGCTTCATTTAAAATTAAATGAAAATGCAGAGCCCCCTGGACCGGTGGCCAGGAGCTGGGTAGCGTGAGTGCCACTGAAAATCAGCTCACGTGCCGCCTTTGGCACATGTGCCATAGGTTGCCTACCCTGCTCTATCCTAAATTTATGTGGAGTTTGGCTATGTCAAGGTTGGTGTATAGCCTGCTTCAACTGTATAGGAGCCAGTGTACAGTGAGTTTTAATATGTTAATTGTGGGATTTGTGTATTGCTCCCCTTGCAGTCCTCTTACAGCAGTACACAATTCACAAAAATCAGTAAAGCTTTGGGGAGTTACACTAGTGAGGAAAATGCTATTGAGGGAGAACACTGGTGGGATCCTGATGAGAATCAGTCTAGCTTATCTGCTGCCACACCATAAAAATAGTAGCAATAACTGTTATTCCCAGTCTTCAACTTGTCCTCATCCCAGCTGCCCACAATTCTAGTTTAAAATCGTGCACACCTTCACTGGCATACGTGAGATGCAAGGGGAGCCAGATGGCACATGTCCCCAGCTATTCCTATCCCCAACTGCCCTGCTGCCTGTGGTTGTGTATGGGTGTGTAAATGCAATGTGCTATAAGTCTGAGTGACTTCTTCTCACTGTGTTGTCTCTCCCTGGCTTATCTCCACAAACCAAAATGACCAGGGATGGCTGCCAGGATCCATTTTGTGCAAAATTTCAAATGCACTAAATTGCAAAATCATGATATTTTAATGTATAGACTATCCTGCAAGTTGCTGACCATTCTGGCCCCAATCCATCCAAGTACTTAAGCATGTGCTTAGCTTTAAGCAGGTAAATAGTCCCATTGAAGCAGTACGTTGTATTGTTGAATGCTGCCTAACACATCTAAAATAGACACACAAACATTATAAACACATCACATCTGCTTATCGTAGTGACCAAAACCATTTTAAGATTCTCCCTGGCATAAACACTCCTACAGAGAATCCTGAGTAAATAGTTAAACACTTTCCCCACCAATATTTACTTCAGCAACATTACTGAAGTAATTTGATTATACTTGTTCCTCTGGGTGTATTCACTTCCCATGCGTTTTACAGCTTACAAGTTTGGTAGCAAAAATGGTTAGGAAAATGATGACATTAAAGCAATTATTCAATATTTCTATGAAATAAATCTCTAAGTCATAAATGAGCATGGTCATCCAGAAAACCTAATTATAATACTGAAGCATATCCAATAAGGGAAGAGAAGATCTATGTGGCCAACCAAATCTAAACACCACCTTTCTAATTTCTGAATATTAAATACACCCTCCAGCTACTTGTGAAAAGTCTGTAGACCAAGAATTTGATGCTATTATTTGTCAAACCCTTTACAATAATATATGTGAAAAGAAAGGACAATCTGTTTGTGGGCAGAAAAAGGTAAAACTCATTGAATAAATTATTCTATGCTCTTTTGGTCCATTTATGCTGTAAGTGGTTCCATTTTGACAGTCCCTCCCTATTCAGCAAAGCTCTTGTGCATGTGCTTAAGCCTCATTGACTTCTGTGCAACCTGTGTGCTGTGATCAAAGTTCACCTTAAGTACTTTGCTCCATAGGGATGGACTTAAGAATGTGCTTACATGTTTTGTTGAAGTGGGGCCATGTTTCTTTATGGTTTCACTCCTTTATCTGGAGGGAGCCTTCAGAAGGAATGTGTGTCACACTGGGGGATATATCTGTCAACTTATGAATTCCATTTTGGTTTTGTGAATGCCATGTTATATTTCATTCTTCCTTTTGGATGTAACTTTTAGTGTGGCTTTGAGCATTCGTTCTGTAGCAGGAATCTGACACCGAGTGCTGAAGCTATGTTTGGAAAGCTGGGACAGAGCAGTCAAGCACCATCAATGTTGACCACATGCAACAATTTAGGGCTGACTTCATGCATAGCTTCAGATGGTTGCACCTGCCCAAGTCTAAAAGATTTGGATATGGACTGGAATTGGGCTGAAATCAAAATTCTGAATCCAACCATCCCCATAACTTGAGGCCATTAAAAATCTCAGCCTGGATCCACATTTTGCAGAGGTCATATGTTGTGCCTGGCCAAAGTACAGTACAAAGACCTTGTACCTGGGTGCCCATGGCTTTTGTAGTTTGAGCCTACCTCTAATATGGACCTGTGTAATATATTTAGGTTGCTGCTGCTTTAAGTTATAAGCCAAACTCTTACTAATAACTTTGACTGTATGACCGTTGTAGCAACTGTGGTTCATTTTCTTCATTTACCCAAAAAGAAACAAATACTGCACTAGATGGAATAATAACTTTTCTCTCTCTTATTCACAGGATTCAGACAGCCCCTGTGTTCACAGCTTTCGTTAGTATGCCTTTTATTCAAAGAAAGTAAAAGCGTTTTGTAAAATTGGGACTTATAAGAGAAATAAATCTCCCTATTGTTCTCTTGGGGCACAGCTGTTCTAAACTGTAAGCCTGGGAATTGAAACAGGTTTCCTCTCACAATAACATTTATATTTGTTTCCTGACATTCTATCCGTTATAATGTGAGCTTCTTCAGCTGACAAAGGGAAAAATTAAAATTGCTGAGGAGTTCTGCCGTTACAATATTGCTCTTGTGGCATGGCTTGGTTGTCGACTAACACCAATATTGGATAAAGTATTTTTTAAATCCCTTTAATATGTTACTTGATGCAAAGATCCAATGTGTCTAACCCTTATCCCTCTTCCTTCTGTATTTAATTTTCCTGTCCCCCACCACTTTCTGCCCTCTGCTCTCAAGCTCCTACTTGTTGGCCTTGTAAAAGGGAATCGTATTAACAGTCTTATCTGTTTTTTCTTAAGGACTGACACAAAAGGATGGATCAGATGGTTTGAGGGAGAGGAAGAAGGAGCTTGTAGGAAAGACTGGAGGGAAGACTGGGAGTCAGGAGAACTGAATGTTTTCCCCAGCTCTTCAATAGACTTCTGTGACTTTGGGCAAGTCATTTAGCCTCTGTGTGCTTCAGTTTCACTGCCTGTAAAATGGAGATAATTCCCTATCTCACAGCAGGGTAGCAAAGCTACATTGCTTGTATGTCAGGCTGAAATTCTTTAGCAGAAGGCTTTAGAGAAATACAAACTAGGGATTCAAACTGCACACTCAGTTGTATGGGTATGAATTGTGAATAATTCCATTGTGAAGAAGAGAGTTACTCCAGACAGCCACATGTGTAACTGAGAACAGAGTTTGGCCCTTTATTGATAGTAGATATTTCTCTTTCTCTAATAGCTGTGATTCAGTCAATTAAAAAGTTTTAAATCCAGAGTGCCAAAAATGTCACTGTGGATGTGAATAGGTCAGACATACTCATTGTCGCTGTCATAAGAATATACAGTTCCAGTGGAGATAATGTGGCAGATTCAGATGTGAAAATCCAGGAGTGGAAGTTATTTTTGCACTGTTTATTTTTGCAGTGATAATCATGCCATGTTCTTCTGCACATATTGCAAATGATTCAGTTGTCATTCAGGAAAACCACTTGTATTCTGTATTAACTTTTCCTTTGCTTGCTATGCACCTATGTATCATACCTATTCTAGGAGGGTGGTGAAGCACTGGAATGGGTTACCTAGGGAGGTGGTAGAATCTCCATCCTTAGAGATTTTTAAGGCCTGGCTTGACAAAGCCAGGGCTGGGATGATTTAGTTGGTGTTGGTCCTGCTTTGAGCAGGGGATTGGACTAGATGACCTCCTTAGGTCTCTTTCAACCCTAATATTCTATGATTCTATTCAGTGAAGCTGAAGAGCACTGTGAGCTCTTGCTAGGACAACCTGGTCTTCAGCATACAAGAGAATTCTGTACTGAAGCTGTAAGTAAATAACACAAGGAGAGGCAAAGCACCAGGCACGTGAAGAGGAAGAAACAGGCATGTGAAAATGGCCATCTGCTGGACGCAACAACAGGGTAAGCAGCTCATGTGAAAGAGCTGCCAACAGCAGGAACATCTGTAAGGGTCTCTGTACTGTTTCAGAATCACAATGTATTTGTTGTTATACACTGAAGAGTATTTTTGGCAGAGTTTTGTCACAGAACCTTGCAGAATGGACTCCCTGGGGGCAGAGTAACGAATCTGCACCGAGGATACCTGACCCCCCCCTTGTCAATACCTGCAGAAGTGACACAGAGCTGCTATTCTCATGTTTTTTCTACATTTTCATCTCCTTTTGAAATTAACTTTTTCTGTTGTTTTAGGGCTATTAATATTAAGGTAATTCCCATGCTCTAGTAGTCATTGGCTGTGGATAGCGATAGACATAGCCTCTGTCTGGACTGCTTATAATCTGAGAACGCAACAGCTAAAAAGACAGGGATAAAAATAAATACAGGTTTGAAACAGAATTGACTCTTAGCTGTTTGTTTACCTCAGTATTGTTAGGTGGCTAATTTCTTGAAAGCATCACGGGAAGAACTGGGTCTAGAGGAAGGATCTGAAGGAGCAAAGGGTTAGTGGCCTTACAGTGTAGTTCAGGATGGGCATTCAATGCATATGGGGCTGGGTAGGGGGGAAGAAAGTTGGGGGGCAGTTGCAGGAAAAGTGGACAAGCACGAGGTTGAGGCTGGCATTGCTGGAGCAGGGTGGGCAATACAGTAAGAGACCAGAGTGGATAAGCTGGGAGGCGGAGATTTATGAAGGGCTTTGAAGGGGAGCGTAAGAAGCTAAAGGTAATGCAGTAGTGGAGAGAGAACCAGTGGAGCAATTCAAAGGAGGCGAAAGGAAATATGGTCAGAGTCAGGCAAGATAAATAACGTAGTACTTGTACTTTGTACAGTCTGGAGAGCTGATGGGGGGTATCAAGGAGAAGCTCCCATTGACATCGGGGAATTACTGAATTCTTCATACTTTTGAAAACCAGGCCACTTACTAAGTACCCAAATAGGGTCTGAAGAGCCTAATTTCAGGCACCCATTTTTTTAAAAATCTTGGTTGTGCTCAGAAACTCTATAGTAGACAATATTTACCATTAGATTTCATTGTATCTTTAAAAACATATTGTATAACCATGAACAATATATTTAAGGGCAGCTAGGGGGAAGAGCCTGGGACTGGAAGAGCCAGTTCTGCCAGTGACTTGCTATGTGACCCCAGGAAAGATGTTTAACCTGTGTGTTTGTTCCTCATCCATTAATAATGGTTTTCCGACTTTGAGGTCTACAGATGAAACCTCTAGAGAACTGCAATGTATTAGTATAGTCCGAGCCCTACAGTTAGTTGCCTTAGTGTTTCAAAAAGAAACCCCAGTTTTGATTCATTCATAACTTTCTGTAATTCTGACATACCAGACTGAAATTTTAGACTAGGTCTCTGCCCAATGTGGATTATTTTTTAGAGGTTGAGTGAAAATGGTTACGCTATTTTTGAGTGTAAAGAGAGGTGTGTGTGTGTGTGGGGAAATACATTGTCCCCATTATATAAAATGAAAAATGGGGTCTTTCTGATTAAACAGTTAGAGGTCACAGGCTGAAGTTCTGCAGACAGAGAAGACTGAGTGTTCCAGTGAAAGCTGGCTACATTTTGATCAAATTATGAGCCTTTGAGACCATAGTTTTCAGTAGTTCCAACCTTAATGGTGCTTTTCATCATGATCCACCAACATTCCAGGCGCAGGCCGGCTGCACTGCACATGTCTGTGTGGCTAATTTGGCTGTATAATAAAAAATATGGAAAAATTAAGACAATTGTCCATTAATTCAAAAACTTCTTGCTGTTCTAATTTTGGCCCTGGTGCTACAAATGACCTGAGACCTATTTACTGTAAATTACAATAGGATTGCTTATGTGAGTAAAGTTATGTAAAGTAGTGTTACAGCATTAAAAGTTTAATGATTAAAATAATTTAGTTTATTATTTATAATGTGTGCAGTTTATCTATGATACCAAGGAAATGTCTCTGATTTTAGAACAAAAGTGACGACACTTCCCTTTCACCTCAGACCACAGGGCTCTAATCATGGAGGGCCAGCGTTATCTGATTTGGACTGAACATGAAAAGGCAAGATCCTGTCTGTGGGCCAAATTGTATCCTTGGATGCACACACAGAATTTGTCGTGACTTCAATAGGATACTCATTTGTGTATCGAAAGGCAGAATGCTGTCCTCATGTTTTTGGTTAGATTTCCATGGTGGTATGCGATGAAGGAAAAGTGTATCTCCTTTATGGTTCAGAGATGCCCAGAAATCAGCCACCCAACCACATGCTGAAAATTTCACCTCTGTGCTTCCAGATTTGTATGGAAAGCAGTGCTTCATAATCTCTGATTGTTTTAGTCAAATTACGAAGGAGGGGAAAAGTTCCTTTTTAATTGTCTTGCTTATGTTCCAGTTTTTCATAAACCCAGTCCTTCAAAAGTCTTCTAAGAAATGTTTACTTCAAGTTACTGAGAGGCATAATTTCAGTGCTTCTGTAAGGCACCAGCTTGATATCCCAGGAAACTGCAATCCTTGCTCATGGAACAAGTACACAGTAGGTACGGTGTCAATGCAAGCTTCCCCATGCGGACACACACCCGAATACTGGATTCTTCTCTGAACTCAACCTCTTTTGAAGTTCCCCCATCTCTGATCAGGACATTTTACTATCAGGGAAAGGTCTAGTCAATATGAAACATTTTAAATGCCAGTTTTTATTTTTGAAATAGTGTGGTGTCTGAACAAATAGATGTGAAACAATGAAAAGTTCCAGACAGCTGTGCTAACGTGTATTTTAAAAATTTTTTTAAAGTCAGGATGAAAATGACAAGAGCATTGTTTATTTTTTTTTAAACCTTTCCCCCTCTTTGAAGTCTCACTTCCAGTGATTGTAAAATATTATACAATACTCATTTATCAGAGTCTTGCTCTTTGGGGTCTTTTTGGAAATCTAGTTGAAAAACAAAGATTAAAATATTTAGTTTGTGGGGGGAATACTATGATTTCATTTTATTACGTCTTCATTTGAGCTGTGCTGGCAACAGTGTGAAAGATGCTCATGGAAAATATTCTACTAATGCACAATTATGTTGTCCTAGTAAGGAGAAAATCCAGAGTAACAGCATTTAGTTCAGAAATTACTCTGGATTTACATTGGTCTATGTCAGGATTCCTTCCCCACTCTGAACTCTAGGGTATAGATGTGGGGACCCGCATGAAAGACCCCCTAAGCTTATTCTTACAAGCTTAGGTTAAAAACTTCCCCCAGGTACAAACTTTGCCTTGGCTTTGAATGGTATGCTGCCACCACCAAGCATTTTAAACAAAGAACAGGGAAAGAGACCACTTTGAGACATTTTCTCCCAAAATATCCCCCCAAGCCCTACACCCCCTTTCCTGGGAAAGGCTTGATAAGAATCCTCACCCATTTGTACAGGTGAACACAGATCCAAACCCTTAAATCTTAAGAACAATAAAAAATCCATCAGGTTCTTAAAAGAAGAATTTTAATTAAAGAAAAGGTAAAAGAATCACCTCTGTAAATCAGGATGGAAAATACTTTACAGGGTATTCAGATTCAAAACACAGAGGATCCCCCTCTGGGCAAAACCTCAAAGTTACAGAAAACAGGAATAAACCTCCCTCTTAACACAGGAAAAATTCACATAAAATAAAGAGAGAACAAAAACTTAAACAAAGAGCACAAACAAAAGCCTTTCCGCTCCCCAAGATTTGAAAGTATCTTGTTCCCTTATTGGTCCTTTGGGTCAGGTGCCAGCCAGGTTAGCTGAGCTTCTTAACCCTTTACAGGTAACAGGATGTTGCCTCTGGCCAGGAGGGATTTTATAGCACTGTATACAGAAAGGTGGTTACCCTTCCCTTTATATTTATGACAGTCTAACTGACCGTAGAACTTGTCCTGAAATATTTTAATGTTTATTTCAGGCTGCAGTTATAAACCAGATACTGCCTGGGTTATTGCCTGGATGCAACCGAGGCAGAGTTTGGCCCTGTATTTTTATCACTCCGTGTCAAAGGGACACAATTCTGTTTCCTCCATGAGAAAAGTTCTTGTGGTAAGAATTTCCATGTCAGTCAAAGAATATATTTACTTAACTTTCTGTCATCTTTGCTTTCTCTTTGAGGCCCAAAAGCTGTCTTTTCCCAAAGACAGGGATGGGAGTGTGGTTTTGATAGTACATTACTGAAAAAAGATGGCTTTCTTGTATGAAATCTGTTGCTCTGTTCAGAAGAAATGTAGCCTGAATAGTGGCAGGTCAGGTCAAGTTGCATTTTTCAGCACTTCTGGTGCTTTGTGATTTTAATGGTGCAGGGAATAGAGGTGGCTTCCCCACCCTCTCATTTTAAGGAGCAGAGCCAATGCTGAGCAGCAGTTTGGGAAGCAAGAGAGTTGAGGAGCTACTGCCTAGGATTCCTTAAGGAAGATTACTCTTTGGAGTCTGCATTTGGCTTAATTTGAGGTTGTGAGCACGAGGACTAGGAGTGAGACTGAGAGAGAGGGTACTGGGATTTGTTGAAGAGAGGATTAAGAAGTAAATTTCAAGTCAGCTCTGCATCTGGCAAGACCAGATTTATAGTAGAAAAGAGGAAAAAAGAACTCAGAGCATCTGACTGAATGGGTATCTCACAAGCAGCAAGATTTCACAATCCCATAGTGCAGTTTGTAAATTCTAGCACACCTCTGAAGTTTTAAAGATGCAAAACAGATAGCAAATGTATCCATCAAATTATTCATAGAATATGGTACCTGATTCCAGCTCTCAAGATATTAGAGTAGGGAAAGCAGAGCCCACAAAAGACACCCTGAAGCGCAGACCCCAGGTCTGGAGGTGTCCTGACTACCTCCTCAAGGGGACAACACAACATGTAGGGGAAGAGGCTTATTGTAGGAGAAGGGGTTATGTGGTGTGAAGAGGTCATGAGGGCCTGCTGGAATGAGTGGATGGGAAGGTTCAGAGATTCAGAAAATTTGGGTGAGCTTTGGATCAGCATCAGAGAGCGAGAACAAGTGTGTGAATATGTGAGAGATTTTGGTATTGTCTGGCAGAGAAAAATGTTGACGACACTGGAAATATCTGCCTGGTTTGAAAGGGATTATAGTGACTCTCTGAGCCAGCATGCTGTGGCTCTGCTTACCGTCTCCGACCTCCCAAGAGTTTTTAGAGGGATTTTTGTGAGATTTTTTTTGCACGTGTTTGGTATCCAGCGGACTATGGAGAAGTTCTTATTGTTTGTTTAAAAAGCAGCCAAATGTGCTTGTCAGGCAAGTTTTTGGGGAGTTCTACCATCTGTAGTGAAAATCTTCCACGCTGTAAGCTTTGAAACACGCACACCTTACAGGCTGCTGCTGCTGCTCTTGTTGTTTATTTTATTTATTGACACTGGAGCCAAAACACAATTAGGAGAGCCTTGACTGACTATAATGATCATCACTTTACATGATGCTCTGTCACTCTCTATGTGGCTACTTGGTGAGGAGAAAAAATTTTTTTTGGTCCAGACTGGGGAGTACATGAGAAGTCACACTATCGTTTAGGCATCTTTATTATTGGTGTGACAGTAGCACTTGGAGGCCCAAACCAAGACCGGGATGCCATTGTGCTAGACACCAATGAACAGAGTGTGAGGCAGTAACTATCTTGAAGAGCTTACAATCCAAATACACAAAGTGTATGTGTGTGGGAAACAGAGGCACAGAGAGGTGAATAAACTTGCTCAAAGTCACACAGTGGGGTAGCGACAGAGCTAGGAATGGAACCCAGGTCTCCTAACTAACAACCCAAAGCCCTATATGCTAGGTCACACATCGGGCCTCTTTTTGCAGTAGTGTCCTTGGTTCATAACATTTGTGAAGCTGTTTGTTTATTTTTATATGTGCAAGAGGCAGAGGTGCACAGAGTTAAACTACATACTAATATTTGTCTCTCCTAACTTGCCATATGATCAGGTTAGATGTAGACTGTGTTAAACAGCACTACAGCATGTTGCATGCATTCTATCACATGGAATTGAATTCTATTGAAAGTGAATTTGGGGGGTACTCACCACCATGCATAGATTTCAGCAAGGAGATGATCAGCACGTTACCGGATCAGGCCCAAAGACACAAAGCAGCCTTGTGTGGTACAGAGACGTGCCTGGGTGTCTCTCCTTCTCTCCCCACCTTTGGTTGGTCATAAAAGCCCTGAAAGACTCTTGGTTACAAAGGCATCTCTGCCTGATGGATGCTTCAAATACTGTGATAGAAGCAGCATTGCAGACCATATGGAAAGTGCTCTGTGGACCACTAGTGGTCCCTAGATCACTCCTTAAGAACCTCTGAGGTATTATTTGGTGAACTATGTGGAATAAATTAAATAGACATCCTAATTTAAAGGGACATAGTCAACTTAACACACTTCTCTCTGAAAGTTTTGTAGCTACTGTTACAAGTAATTCCTTAGATCGCTAGAACTTTAAGAGATCAGAAACAAAATGAGGGTTTCTCTTTATTTTTCCTCAGATTGGTTAGTACATTTCAAAGTCAATTTAACTGTTTCCACTTAATTGCCAGTTAATAAATCATTTCCCTATGCTGCTGGGCAGGTTTTTCATACACCAACAGGGGAATGAGATGTAGTTTTAGAAACGGGAGAATGTGATGGTAAAAAAATTTACACAAAAATTGTCAAAGAAACTAAGGGGCAGTACTAGTAACTACTTTTATGAAACTAAGCAGATCACAATTTAACTGTGTCACTTTAAAGCATCTGTACGGAGGGACAAAATTAAGGTTTAGCCTTCAATACTAACTCTGTATTTAATGATTTTTGAGTGTTTGATTTTTCAGCTTCCATGCTTGTTCTTTTTTCATTGAATTTGACTGTTAAATAATTGATTCATGTTAGATGGTCATCCTTTCTACAACAGCAAAGTGGGTGGGGGACCCCAAAGGTAAAGAAATTGTTTGGAATCTGGAAACTATGAAGCTTAGTTTTTGTGTAAACCTAATGAGGGCAGATCCGTTAATAAAAAGTAGGACATGAAAAAATCTGTGGGAAGCACACACAAGGAATCACTGTATTAAATTCTTACTCCTGAACAAAGACTATATTCCCTGAAGTAGATTTGGAATAACAAGTGATTCCATATGATTTTCTGGAAGTGACTTTCTGTTCAAGACCTTCTATCCTGAAATCAATTTCCATGAATGGAGCTGCCCTGCAACTTCTGTTCATTATTAAGGGAAAAAAGGGACATAATCAGGTGCCTGCTTTATCAGTTTGGAATGAATGGCAGAATATTCCAAACAGATTTGATATTTAGAAAGAGACATCTTCCAAGCACTTGGTCTGCTTCTATCTTTTGAGTCCTACCTCTATGCTAATCAAAAAGTAAAGGGCCAAACTTATCTACAGTGAGCACAATGCTCCTTGGTTTCCACTGGGATTTGATGGTGCTCAGAACCATGCAGAATCAAATTCAAACTTAGTAGACGTGTGAAATGGGGTTTCTTTCTAGCATCAATGGACAAAGCAGGAATTTGACTTAACACTATAGGCCAGAGGTGGGTAAACTACGGCCTGTGGGACCCTCCTGCCTGGCCCCTGAGCTCCTGGCCTGGGAGGCTCGCCCCGGCCCCTCCCCTGCTGTTCCCCCCTCCCCTGCAGCCTCAGCTCATTGCCCTGCTGGTGCAATGCTCTGGGCGCCCGCACAGCTGCAGACTGCGGCCTGTCCCGGTGCTCTGTGCTGCACGGTGGTGTGGCTGTCTCCAGCCGGGTAGCGCGACTGCATGTCCTGGTGCTCTGGGTGGCGTGGCTGCAGTGCCACCAGCCACCGGTGCTCCAGGAAGCATGGTAAGGGGGCAGGGAGCAGAGAGGTTGGATAGAGAGCAAGGGAGTTGGGGGTGGGGGGCGGTCAGAGGCAGGGAACAGGGGAGTTGAATGGGGGCAGGGGTCCCAGGGGGGCAGTCAGGAAGGAGGGGGGGTTGGATGGAGCGGTGGGGGGGGGGGAACAGTCACAGGCAGGGGTTCTGGGGGTGGTCAGGGGACAGGGAGAAGGGGTGGTTGGATGGGGCAGGAATCCCAGGGGGCAGTCAGGAATGAGAGGAGGGGTTGGATGGGGCAGTGGAGGGCGGTCAGGGGACAGGGAGACGGGGGTGGTGGATGGGGCAGGAGTCCCGGGGGGGCTGTCAGGGGCGAGAAGCCGGGGGGGTCAGATAGGAGGCGGGGGCCCTGCCACTCCTGGCTGTTTGGGGAGACACAGCCTCCCCTAACCGGCCCTCCATACAATTTTGGAAACCCGATGTGGCCCTCAGTCCAAAAAGTTTGCCCGCCCCTGCTATAGGCAGTCAGGAATTTTTCATCAGAATGATTTTCTGATAGCAAATGCTATTTTTACAAAATCTCAGAAATGTTTCCATTTTCTATTGGGAAAAATGAAATGAAATAGTTTTGTTTCTGGGGCATTTGACCCAAATTCAATGGAATATTTTGGTTTATTGAACTGACCCAAAATGTTTTGATTAAATTGCATTTCAATATTGTGGTAAATTGCCTCATGGGAGTTGTGGTTTGGTCCCCCCATTCTCTTCCATCATCTGGGAGTTCTGACTAGACTACATCTCTCATGATGCAAAGCACTCTTCCCACTGAGTCCGCAGTGTGCTGCATCATTGGAGTCACATTACTGCAAGTGCTTGATGGAGATGTAGTCCAGCCAGGGAGCCAGGACGATAGGTTAGAATGGGGCCTTTAGGCAACCCAAACTACAACTTCCATGAACAGCTGTGCCCCACAAAGGAAAATACCGTAAGTGTTGTCTGTTTCAGGTCAGTTCAACAAACAACCCCTGCAATAAACAAATTCAGTTCTTGAAATTGAAGAATACTAACATATTTTATTTTGATGGAATACACCAAAATGAATTGCGTAGGCATTTCCAAACAGAAATACTTCTGAACTTTGTGTTCCATGAAAATTTTCAGAATTCAGGACTGAAATACCAATTTTGCTCCTCTCTAGTTAGCATTTCTTAACTGACAAATGGAGAAAGATAGTAGCCAAATGTACTGTAGGTTTCTCATATGATAAAATAGTTATTAAGACTGGGTCAATAGTTGCCCAACATTTTTCATGAAAAATGGGTCTAAATCCTTCACTACTGAGTAAACTATTCCACAAATATCTTGCACCCCTGAAATGTTTCTGTTACTGGGATATTCTTGAAAATTGGTCATTTTCAGTAACAAAACCTTGCTTTTACACATGCAAGAAGATTGGAAGAAAATATTTGTATTTGCTTTACCTTCCCAAATTGTTTGGACATATTGCAGCGTGTCAACCACAAATCCAGACTCCACTCCTGTAATCTCAATTTGAGGCCCATGTATACAATGTTACTGTGTGGGTGGTTACGTGTGCAAGTGTGGGCAGGATCAGAACCTTATTTCTAATAAACCTTATTATTAGAAGTTCTTCTGTGAGACCTATGTCACTATTAGTGGATTTCCCTATATTTACAGTGATGTATAAACCTAATAATAAATTTGTAGAATTAAAGTACATGGTGGAAACAGTGGGGATTATTTTAGGCAATAACTATAAAATACTGCTGGTACTGAGCATGCAATTACAATACTTAATTGCTGAGATTAATCCAGTGTTTCTTTAAGAAATGTAGAGAATAAGTTGCTGAAGATAAGGAAATCTAAGCTTGCTTTCTTCTACAGTTATCTGAGAGGTCAGATTTAGCCTGGCTCGTTTGTCCACCAGTGGTCAGTGGTTGTGCTGTTCAGTTGAGTTGGAGAAATACAGCAGCACCAGGTTTTCTTACTGGGATGGCTGCATTATCAACATTGTATATTTGATCAATCAAATATGACAGTTTTCCAGTTTGCAAAAAGAAATAGGAAACAACTCCAGGAGGCTCCCTCTACAATAACACAAATAATGCAGAGAAATGGAGATTTATGCTATGCACAGATTACTGACTGCAGCTGGCTGTCACTTTTACAGTGGGTTTCAGAAGAGGAGAGGTGGAAGGTTCCTGTGGGTTTGCAGTGACCATTAGCATGCAAGAATGGCATCCATTTTCTGTTGCCATTGCCACTTTTGTATTTAAAATGGGGTGGAGTGCTGCACATCTGTGAAAGCCTAGCAAAGGGGAGGGTGGACCTGTTTAAATATTCAGTAAATATCAAAAAAGTCCATTATATTTTTCCTATTTAGGGATTAATCCTGCCCTCTGAAGCACAGGTAGGCAAGGGATGGGGGCAGGGCCTTCAGGGAGACACTACTCGTTGCAGAAGAAGCAGAGACCTATCCCTCCATAGCATGCAAGAGAAGAGGTAGAAAGATGGCTGGTTAGCTTGCTGGCCAGGCTGGGGAGTCAGAAAGAGACACTGTGAGCCTCCTCACCAAGCCACTTAGCAGTAAGCAGCAAGGCTAGTTGATGGTGGAATTTACTCTTGCTCAGAGCAGCAACAAAATGCTGGGCATTCCCTGGCAGACACTGAGCAACTCTCCCTTTGTTGGCATGATTTGCACAGGAGATGGTACACTGGAAAGTAGCATCTGCTCATCAGTTTGTGTTGGTCATAGTTGGATTTGGCCCGTCTGCAGCATAACCCACTTGTGAATGTGTGTTGCAAATTCTCCTCTGTGCCCAAGCCACAGAGGACATGAGTCTGTTACAGCCCCAATTACAGAGGCATGGCTGTTAAGCTCAGGATATAGCTGTTTATGCTTTGGAGGGCCCTGCTTCAGTCTCTGGTGAGGTAGCCAAGATAGTGTCAATTACATAAAATACCATGGACTTCCAGATCCGAAAGCATGAACTCCCTCAGCATCAGCTAAATCTCTCTCTCTCTCTCTCTCTCTCACACACACACACACACACACACACACACACACACACACACACACACACAGATAATGAATATAATGGGTGACATCAACTGGCATATGGGAATATGTCACATTGTGTATAAGTTGTTATGCACTGCAAATATCTTCCTGATTCCAGCTCTTTAACAGTAGAGTGCTTTCAAAAATATAATAGAGGGTCCTAAATTCTCATAGCTGCACAGAGTTTAGCCACAGAGTCACACTGGTTAAAGTCTGTGGGGATTGTGTCGCCAAATTCCATTATCACTTGAAAATGCAGAAGAGAGAGTCAACCCAATTTGCTATTCAGCAATAAGGGACTTAGAGTGTTTTCATAGGACCTCTCACACTGACTTGTTCAGCCCAGGTCTCTGCAAATTTTAGATGTCCCGTTCATATGATCTAATACCACCTACCAAATCCACCACTTTCTGGCTCACCATAACTTTTTCTTATCAATTGTTCCCATCACCTTTCTTTCAACACTATACTCACTTGTGCCTAATAGGACTGGCTGAATAAAGGTAACGTGTTTACAGGTACTTTATCAATGGAAAAACTTGCCAAAAATCATCAGCAAATCATGCCTCAGATGCAGCACCTGTTTGAAACAACTCACTGACTTAGAAATGAATTTGCCATCAATTCACTCGCACCAAGTACTCATGTCACTTTACGCTGCAGTTACACATGAAGGTCAGGTTACCATCCATCACTGGAGAAGTTAAAGTCTAAACATTTGGGAGTCATTCCAACAGAGCCATGTAGCTGGTAGCCACATGTCTAGTTAGCCATGGAAAAGCTAAAAGAGCGGTCTTTCTGATCAAAAAGAGCATTGCTGTACCTTCTGTTACCAGGTGTCAAATGCTGTGAAGCTAAAACTATACTGCAAATTACAGGAAATACTCTAAGATAATTAAAAACAAACTCATTGGAATATTTCTCCATTGTGTGCTTGTCGCACTTCACTCAGCTTGGATGATGAAACTAGATGGATCACGTCTAGCCCTCCCCGCCCCCCCCCAATTACTGAGGGTTCAATAGATCATTATTCCATTTTGGAATTTTTTATTCCAAGGAAATATTTGTGCCCCATAATTGAATACCATCAAATTCTGAAACCAGTCCCCCACCCCTCACCATCACTTCTGTAGCCAAGGGTTCCCTGATCATCTGTGCAACCTTCTGGGGGAAGAAGACCCAGGTGGCCTTCTACTTTGTCCTTTAACTCTGTTCCCCTCTCATTTCCTCAAGAGTGTCTGGCTGGCCTGCCTATCCCCCCCACCCCCAATATCTTTCAAGAGTAGCCAGATAGCACAGTCCCTGTGGTTCTAGGCCTCCTCCCTGTGTAAATTTAGGGTTCAGGTAACTTTTGGGTCAAATAGTATATGCTATGACCCTTTTCCATCCCCCACCTGCAGCAATGGCACCAGAAATGCCTCCTGCCTTTAAGTACACTCGTGGGCTCAGGCAGCTCAGAGTCCACTGGGCTAAAGAATAACGTGTTGCATTATAAACTTCTGAATTGCAAAAATACTTTGTTTATATGGAAGGCATTTCTCTAGCACTCCTCACCACAGTGTATGAGATCCATGTCCCATGGCAATCACATACACTAGCTATCATGGACCAACAGGGCTTATATTTACATATAGCCATCAAGTAGTGGTATGGATGCAAAGATCTAATGCAGTATAAATATGTGCAATAAGAAGTATTGTTACAATCCTCATTAATTTCATAGCAATATCAATGGCATCCAGGCTTATGGCCTCAGCAGAAAATATAAGATAACAGGTGTAGCATCATTTCTTGTCATTCTACAGTGTATAACAAACAAAGCTTCTTCATTTTTACCTTCATTTCTGAATTCAGATCAGATGGCCGGGTCCTTTATGCTTCTATAGTTTCAAACTGCTGTATTTTTGTTCAGAGCCTCTAAAGCACTTTTAACATAAATTTGCTATTATGACTAATTCTTCAGGTGGTTACCAGAGTTGTGTGGTTTTAGTGTGGCTGCCCTCTTTCTTTCCAACATTTATTATAGGACTGTAGAGAGAGAGGTTTTTTTCCCTTAAAAAGCTGCTAGTCTGTTTTAAAAATACACTGTATTCTTTGTGAACATTACTGACCTCATGCTTCTGATATGGGAGGTAATGAGTTAAAGGAAGCAGCCTGAAGTCTGAAACAGTCAATCAAAAATCTGTGAGCTCAATCAGAAAAACATTCACAGAGAGAAGGGGTTTATTTCCAGTCTGAAGTGACGTTCACACCTTGTTTGCTTGGAAACATCTTGCTCTTTCAATGGCACACTTCAGTTGGTAAACAACTATTAAAATTCGGAGCAGATCTGCAAAGCTTGCAGGAAAACCTCAAAACAGCTGCAGTCTCCTTTCAGCAGATGGTAGTTAATAATAGTCTTTGTTCTGCAGGTTCTTCCATTTGCAACTACAAAATACAATAAACCCCACTTTTACCAGACCTTTCAGGCATAGGAAAAGGTGCAGATCTGACCCATGGGGAGCAAGTTGCATGGTAACAAAAAGCTGTTTTTTTAAAAAGGCCATATAGTGAAATTTCCTCCCTAACCCATCTTCTTATTAACCATGTGTATGTTTTTTCAGTAGTCTGAGATAATTTTGCTGCCTAAACATAAATCCTGTATAATTACAGATGGATTAACTGTGGTGTATTACCTTTGTATAGTTTGTTCATCATGCCAGCATTTTCAGGGTGCAGAAGTTGTGCTACAAATCCTGTTGATGTCAGAAAAGGATATCATAGGCAATGCATCTGGGATTTCTGATTGAAAGAACAGTTCTATGTATGGCTCAATCCACTGACTGTGGGAAAGCTTTAAGGTCAGTGAGTTTATGTGAACACTGGTGCACACTAAAATGCTGACAATATTCCATAGCACACATATTGCATATCCCCCACACAGGCAAAAAAGCTGCTTTTGACATTGTCTGGCAGTCACTGAATGTGAGGAATTAAGTGGCTCTCCTTTCTGCTGAGCACCAGTGAATATGCTGTCCTGAAGAGCTGATAATCTAAACAGACAAGACAGACACGGGTGCGGGAAAGGGTAGAACTCACAAGCAGAGTGAACAATGTGATAGCAGCAAATGGCATGTTACTGCCCCAATTTTTTTGTTTGGTGGGCTTGGTCAAAAGGCGATTAACTAAATGGGACGAAAAGGGAAGGGAGAGGGCACATTGAAGGGAAGAGGGATAGTAGGCGGCAGGAACAGGGAAAGGCAAAGAGAGGAAGGGTATGTCTATGTTTCAGCCATGGGGTGTGAATGGGACGCTCGCGTAGGCATACCTGCACTGGCTATGCTCTTGCTACATACAAGCAATTATGTAGCCAGGAGTTTCAGGTGGGTTTGTACAGCCAGAGCTGAAAACAGCAGCACAGCACCCTTGCTTCTATTTTTAGCAGTCTAGCTAGAGAACAGCTAGGACAGGTATGTCTACATGAGCTGCCATCCTCACCCTCTCTGCTAACAGGGACAGAGATGGGGTGAAGCTAAGGTGAAGAGACTGAGGGGGAGGTTTGGCGCAAACAGCCAATCAGTGCAGGGCAGAGAAAGTCCAGTCAAAACAGTAAAAAGTTCTCAATGTCCAAAGGTCCCAGCTTTGGTTGATTCTGTTCCTACTGGCTTGAGTCTTTGGCTGGCTCCTCTCTGCAGGTTTTTCTCTAGGGGTATGTACCTGGGGGGGGGCACTACCTGTGTCCTAGAGCCCCCCGAGTGTGTGTGTGTGTGGGGGGGGTCTCCCCTACACAATTCTGGGCCGGGGATATTGTGGGGAAGCGTGGCCCATTTTGCTCTGTCCCCCACACTGCTGCTGTCCTTTGTTTGGCTGCTTCTGTAGTTGGTAATACAAGCTTCAATCTGTAGCAGGTTCCGCCCAGCAAGTAGCTATCTCCACACTGCCCTCTGGTGTTTTCTGATGGAAGGCCAGGGAAATTCACCAGCAAAGGCTATTGTTTTCAAAGTTTGCTGTTTACCGGCCCTTGATGCTTCCAGCACACTATTCTTATTGCATTCCTCAGCAGGTTGAGCTACTCAGAGCGTCTCATGTCTGTGCTCCACACTCTCTGAATGCCAATTTTAGGCCCTGCTCTTGATCTTCAAAGCCAGCAATAGATCAGGACGCATTTACATCAGAAACTGCCTGACCCATCCATGACGCTCAAGATAGCTGCACTCCTCTGGGACGATGCAGCTGAAAAGAAAACAAGAGGGAAGCCTATGAGAGTCGGAAACAAAATGTTCTTGGCTGAAGAGGCTGGTTTGTGGATTGAGTTACTAGAAAAGATTAGATTGAGCCAAAGTCTCACAGAGGTTAGAACGCCCTGCAAGATCTCCCTGTTTTAGTAAAGCTTTCCCACCGTAACTAAATGGTCAGATGAATAAATATGGCCTAATAGAGAAGGGCAGAGAATAGAATACTCAATGGAGCCTATTTTGGACACTGGTGTGCAGATCCAATTTGCCTAATTGCTGCTTAGATAGCACGGTGGTTGGGTAGGAACACCAAAGAGAGATTTTGTATCTACTTGTATTACTGCTGATTGTGTTGTTTAAAGAGCATTTTAATTAAAATCTGCAGCACAAAAAATAATGTAGGATTAAATTTTTTTTGTTCTCCATTAGAGGGTGCTGCTGTGCAATTATTCCCTGGTGCAGACGGCTACCTTTAAGCATAAGAATCCAAGCTGAAGCACTATTCTTCTGATTGATCTCTCCACGAGTTGTAAATTCTAAACCCTATAATTCTGTATATTAATTGCCTCGGTCTCTCTTTTGTTTATCATCAGGATAAATAAAGTCCCTTTTAATGAGTTTTCATGTGCACCAAATATTGTCTATTTACATTACCGTATGTTTAATATGTATTTTGGAGCATAAGAGTAGTGTTTATATGTTTTGTCTCTGGCAATCTTGTCCCTAAAAATGTTATTACGCAATAAAACAAAATACCGAATACATTAGTGAGCAATAATTTATCCTTTGTGTGGACTGTTAAGGTATGTTGGTTTTCTTTCATGTTGCTGTTTGACATTTCCCAGTCCTTTTACATTTCAGTAAACTTGCTTTGCATTGTGCTGTATTACTAGGGTTTTATTATTTGTTATGTATCTCTACATCAGCTGTGTTTTGAAATCCTCTCAGACCAACATTACTGGATGCATGGTTATACCAAAATAGGAGCTTTCAACTTGGCACCATATGCATTTGTACTAGAGAAGCATTTTTAAATAGTGCTGTCTCATTGAATTTGATTTTTCTGCTTTATGTACCACCTCTATACTGGTCTATATATCTACAATGTTGTATTTATTCCCATGCTAAACAAGCTAATATAAAATACCATGGAACATGGGAAGTCAGTGCTTTCTTGTAATACAGACCGATGTCTATATCCCACCCCCACAGGTGCACGCACTGAAAGTTATTAAATAAGAACATGTGAGATGGGCAGGGTGCTCTCCACCCCAAATGCCAAATGTTGTTCTCAAGACGTAAAGTTGTGAAGAATCTGTGAGTGCATACTGAGCAATTCAATGTAGTGTAAGCCTTAGGGCCAGTCTACACTACTGCGCTACCTCAGTGCAGCTGCATTGCTGTAGTGCATCTGGTGAAGATATGCTATGCTGACAGGAGAGAGCTCTTCCATCGGCATAATTACTTCACTTCAATGAGAGGTGGACACCGCTTTAAATCGATGTAAGTTACGTCACTCGGGGGGGCTTTTTCACACCCCTGTGCAACATAAATTGTATCAATTTAAAGCAATGTCCACATTGCGCTATACGTCAACTTAAATGAAAACAGCAAACAACTGCACACCTCTGTTGTTCGTTTCTGATGACTCACATTCTGTATTCTTGTTGGACTCTAGATGGACTCTAGAGGGTACAGACAATACATCAGAGAAAAAGAGAGTAGAAGTAATTTATAATTTCTTCCATTTTTCAAAAATAATCTCTGCAGGAGGAGGTGCAAACTTCAAGCAGGTTACCATTGGATCCAGTAAGGTATATCATCTTCCCATTAGACTAAAGATGAGCCCAACATGTAAAGGTCAGATCCGGATCCCAACTTTTTGGCAGTGTTTGGATCCAAGGTTGTAGTCTGGACACATCTCTTCATTAAACACGCTGTAAACTAAGAGTTAGAAATCATAGAAACCTACTATAACTGTTAGAGCTCTGAGTCACACTGTGACTAGGAAAAAGGGTTCATCTGAGTTTTTCATCAGTTTTTTGGAAGAAAAAAAATACATGCCTTTTCTGCAGACATACAGTACCTATCCTGCCAAGCACAGAGAAGGGGAACTTTACTCAGTGGGACTAATTGTGAGTAAAATTATTCATGTGCATAAGTATTTCCAGTATAAGTCCCCTATAATTTATCTCAGAAAAAAACATCACAAATTATTGCAAAAATCTATGCAAACTGTAGGAAAAAGTTTGAGAGAAACGAGACATTATCACAAATGTTGGTGAAACTGGGTAAAAAACACCAAAAAACCCCCAAAAAACCAACAACCCAAAACCCCACCCCAAACAAACCCCCCAAATGCAGCAAAATTGTATTTTCTGTTCTATCATGAGAATAAAGCAAATTATGAAAATTTCCATGGAGGGTTGCTAACAATAATTTTGGATTTCATAAGGTCTCAAGAGTCAAGATTTAAAATATAAAAAACACACAATCAGACCCCCCGGACCTGGAAATGAAGAGGAAGGCAATCAATTAAAAATGCTTGAGCAGTCCAGGCTTTCAGAGACAGAAGAAGGGCAGCTAAAAAGCAAAATGAGTTATTGCTATTGCCAAAACAGTTGAGTGGAATAAGTAGGGCTTTTATAACTATACTGGGGAAATCGCAATACTAGTGAGAAAGTCAGTCCATTAGAAGAAAAAAAAAAAGATGGGGGATGACATTAATGTTGACTCAAATGACTGAGGCACTAAACTTGCTTCTGAATCTGCTTCAACAAGGAAAATATAGAAAAGCCAATGGAACAAATAGTAAGTACAGACAAGACCCTGCAAGGATAAGTACTGATTTTAAAAAAAGGCAAAATAATATCTGGAAAAGCTGAATATATACAGGTCAGTTAGTCAGGATGATGTGCATCCTTGGGTATAAAGGGAATTATTTCATGAATTTACTGATAACAGGTTTGTTTCTTTGAAAAATCATGCACAACGCGGAAGGTGCTGACAGACAGAAGAAAAGGAAATGTAATGTCAGTTTTCCAAAAAGGAAAACATCCTGATTGTAGTAGTGGCCACCCCATAAATCTATCTTCTGTCTTTTGTAAAAGCATAGAATAGATTCTGACCCCCATTCAAGGAAAGCATCCATATTTAGGAAAGTACTTAAGCATGAGCGTAAGTCCCATAGAAATCAAGCATGGACATAAGTGCTTTCCCAGATCTGAGCCAGAGAGAGGAAAATAATATCTAGACCCAAGTCCTTGGCAATGGCTGAGGAACACACAGAAGCTCAGGAGGTGTCAGAGACCAAGATGACCATGATGTCAATGTTGTAAATGGACAGACAGAATCAAATTCGTGATCTTAATAATCATGGATTAATATTTCAAAGCGCAGGTGATTAGAAAACCCTTACAGTGACACCAGGGTAGATAAAAAATGCTAATTATTCCTTTGTTTAACAAATCAGTTCATTTTAAGTGCAAAACATGTTTTGATAAACTCTTTACACTTATTTTCTTGTGTAGCTACAACATTTAAGGTAGTTTTATTTAATAAAAAATATAATAAAATGCTGTTTTGGGCACGTTTAATTGAATTTGAATTTCCATCCAACCAGAGTTTGACACACACTGCATCTAAAAAATTAATCTTCATCAGCTAACAAATAAGAATTGAATCGTTCACCATTTTATAACATAACCAAACATGTAAAAATTGAGCTGGAATAAATGTATATTAAGCTATACATTTGCTTAAATAAATGAGTATACACTACATCCTCCAAATTAGCAAAAAAAAATCATATTTAGTGTATATGTAGTTGCAAATCAATGTTTTAATGGTTAATGGCCTGTTTAAAGAGAGAGCTCATATCTGGTGGGAATGTATATATACTCTCTGCACCTTTATTAAAGGGTTTCATAAACAAAGCCTCATTAAAGGGAAGCTCTTCTGCATTCCATCATGCCCCTATCATCCAGTCCTTGGCCTTAAGCTTCTGATACTTAGGCCTTGTCTGCACTACAAAATTAAGTCAACTTAAGTTAGTCAACATACAGCCACTACAGTAATTACTATGGTGGTTCATGTGCACACTATGCCCCCCTCTCAGTGGTGCACGTCCTCCCCAGGAGCTTGTCTATTGACTTAACTGTGCGGAGTATTGTGGGGCACTTAGAGCTGCCCTCAGCCCTGGGGCTGACAGCTTGGGCTGTGAGCGCCATGCTGGGCTGACCGCTTGGGCTATGGGCCCCGGGGTGGGGCACGGGGAAGGGCCTCCAGCTGTCAGCCTCGCACCAGGCTGTCTGCCAACAGACAATGTAAGTAATGCAGTGTCTACACAGACACTGCGTCACCCTAACTACATCGACATAAGCACTACACCACTCGCAGAGGTAGTGTTATTAGGTAGGTGGGGTGGATGACACATGGGTGGGAGCAACACAGTAGTGTAGACACTTACGTCGACCTAACTCTGTAGTGTAGACCAGGCCTCAGTATGGTCCTGATTCAAGAAAGCCCGTATAGTTAGGAAGGGCACTTAGGCCTTGTCTACACTACGAAATTAGGTCAAATTTATAGAAGTCGGTTTTGTAGAAAGCATTTTTATACAGTCGATTGTGTAAAAAGAAAAGGAGTACTTGTGGCACCTTAGAGACTAACCAATTTATCTGAGCATAAGCTTTCGTGAGCTACAGCTCACTTCATCGGATGCATACTGTGGAAAGTATAGAAGATCTCTTTATACGCACAAAGCATGAAAAATGGGTGTTTGCCACTTGTCAAGGTTCCTCCCTCACTCTGAACTCTAGGGTACAGATGTGGGGACCTGCATGAAAAACCTCCTAAGCTTATCTTTACCAGCTTAGGTCAAAACTTCCCCAAGGTACAAAATATTCCACCCTTTGTCCTTGGATTGGCTGCTACCACCACCAAACAAATACTGGTTACTGTGGAAGAGCTGTTTGGAAATGTCTTTCCCCCCAAAATACTTCCCAAAACCTTGCACCCCACTTCCTGGACAAGGTTTGGTAAAAAGCCTCACCAATTTGCCTAGGTGACTACAGACCCAGACCCTTGCATCTTAAGAACAATGCACAATCCTCCCAACACTTGCACCCCCCCTTTCCTGGGAAATGTTGGATAAAAAGCCTCACCAATTTGCATAGGTGACCACAGACCCAAACCCTTGGATCTGAGAACAATGAAAAAACATTCAGTTTTCTTACAAGAAGACTTTTAATAGAAATAGAAGTAAATAGAAGTAAAGAAATCACCTCTGTAAAATCAGGATAGCAGATACCTTACAGGGTAATTAGATTCAAAACATAGAGAACCCCTCTAGGCAAAACCTTAAGTTACAAAAAAGATACACAGACAGAAATAGTTATTCTATTCAGCACAATTCTTTTCTCAGCCATTTAAAGAAATCATAATCTAACGCATACCTAGCTAGATTACTTACTAAAAGTTCTAAGACTCCATTCCTGGTCTATCCCCGGCAGAAACAGCATATAGACAGACAGAGACCCTTTGTTTCTCTCCCTCCTCCCAGCTTTTGAAAGTATCTTGTCTCCTCATTGGTCATTTTGGTCAGGTGCCAGCGAGGTTACCTTTAGCTTCTTAACCCTTTACAGGTGAGAGGAGAATTCCCCTGGCCAGGAGGGATTTCAAATTTATATTCCTTCCCTTTATATTTATGACACCACTACAAAAGGTTTTCTCTCCCCCTACCCCACTCTCCTGCTGGTAATAGCTAATCTAAAGTGATCACTCTCCTTACAATGTGTATGATAATCAAGGTGGGCCATTTCCAGCACAAATCCAGGGTTTAAGAAGAATGTCTGAGGATTTGGGTGGGGGGGATAGGAAAAAACAAGGGGAAATAGGTTACCTTGCATAATAACTTAGCCACTCCCAGTCTCTATTCAACCTAAGTTAATTGTATCCAATTTGCAAATGAATTCCAATTCAACAGTCTCTCGCTGGAGTCTGGTTTTGAAGTTTTTTTGTTGTAATATCGCAACTTTCATGTCTGTAATCGCGTGACCAGAGAGATTGAAGTGTTCTCCGACTGGTTTATGAATGTTATAATTCTTGACATCTGATTTGTGTCCATTTATTCTTTTACGTAGAGACTGTCCAGTTTGACCAATGTACGTGGCAGAGGGGCATTGCTGGCACATGATGGCATAAATCACATTGGTGGATGTGCAGGTGAACGAGCCTCTGATAGTGTGGCTGATGTGATTAGGCCCTGTGATGGTGTCCCCTGAATAGATATGTGGGCACAGTTGGCAACGGGCTTTGTTGCAAGGATAGGTTCCTGGGTTAGTGGTTCTGTTGTGTGGTATGTGGTTGCTGGTGAGTATTTGCTTCAGGTTGGGGGGCTGTCTGTAGGCAAGGACTGGCCTGTCTCCCAAGATTTGTGAGAGTGTTGGGTCATCCTTCAGGATAGGTTGTAGGTCCTTAATAATGCGTTGGAGGGGTTTTAGTTGGGGGCTGAAGGTGACGGCTAGTGGCGTTCTGTTATTTTCTTTGTTAGGCCTGTCCTGTAGTAGGTCCCCACACAAATGCTCTAAGTCCATGTAGTCGGTGGAGCGTGCCCACAGTACTGAGGCAACCGTCGACTTCTGGAGTGTTGCACTGTGGGTAGCTATCCCACATTTCCTGCAGTCTCTGCTGCCCATTTGAATTCTGGGTAGAAATCCCAGTGCCTGATGGGGTTAAAACATTGTCGCGGGTGGTTCTGGGTACATATCGTCAGGCCCCCCCTTCCCTCTCTCCCTCCATGAAAGCAAGGGCAGACAATCGTTTTGCACCTTTTTTCTTGAGTTACCTCTGCGGACGCCATACCACAGCAACCATGGAGCCCGCTCAGCTCACTGTTACTGTATGTCTCCTGGGTTCTGGCAGACACAGTACTGCATTGCTACACAGCAACAGTTTATTGCCTTTTGGCAGCAGACAGTGCAGTATGACTTGTAGCCGTGGTCAATGTAGTCCACGGTGCTCTTTTAACCGCCTTGATGAGGTCAGAGGCGCCTGGGCAAACATGGGAGTGACTCAGCCAGGTCATTACCCTTTTAAGTTTCGTTTCATGGCGATTCAGTCCTACCGGACTTTTAATTTGCAGCCAGCAGAAGATGATGGCCAGCAGTCATACTGCACCGTCTTCTGCTGAGCACTCAGGTGATGACGATGGCTAGCGGTCGTACTGGACAGTCTACTGCCAGCAAGATGTATAAAGATGGATGAAGTGGATCAAAGCAAGAAATAGACCAGATTTGTTTTGTATTCATTTTCTCCTCCCTCCCTCTGTGAAATCAACGGCCTGCTAAACCCAGTTTTGAGTTCTATCCTTGAGGGGGCCATTCTGTTTCTCACAAAGCCACCCCCTTTGTTGATTTTAATTCCCTGTAAGCCAACCCTGTAAGCCATGTTGTCAGTCGCCCCTCCCTCCGCTAGAGCAATAGCAAACAATCGTTTCGTGCCCTTTTCCCTGGATTGCCTGAGCAGGAGCAGACGCCATAGCAAAGCAAGCATGGAGCCCGTTCAGCTCACCCCAGCAGTTATGACCATTGTAAACACCTCGCGCATTATCATGCAGTGTATGCAGAACCAGCACCTAAAAAACCAGGTGAGGAGGCGACGGCAGCGCGGTGATGAGGCCCTGAACACACTTTTCTCTAAAACCGCGTTCCCCTGCAATTTGGAGATCATGGTGTTAATGGGGCAGGCTCATGCCATGGAACGCCAATTCTGGGCTCAGGAAACAAGCACAGAGTGGTGGGACCACATAGTCCTGCAGGTCTGGGATGTTTCCCAGTGGCTCGGAAACTTTTGCATGCGTAAGGACACTTTCATGGAACTTTGTGACTTGCTTTCCCCTGCCCTGAAGCGCAAGAATACCAAGATGAGAGCAGCCCTCACAGTTCACAAACGAGTGGCAATAGCCCTGTGGAAGCTTGCAACGCCAGACAGCTACCGGTCAGCTGGGAATCAATTTGGAGTGGGTAAATCTACTGTGGGGTTTGCTGTGATCCAAGTAGAATCATAGAATCATAGAATATCAGGGTTGGAAGGGACCTCAGGAGGTCATCTAGTCCAACCCCCTGCTCAAAGCAGGACCAATCCCCAATTAAATCATCCCAGCCAGGGCTTTGTCAAGCCTGACCTTAAAAACTTCTAAGGAAGGAGATTCCACCACCTCCCTAGGTAACGCATTCCAGTGTTTCACCACCCTCCTAGTGAAAAAGTTTTTCCTAATATCCAACCTAAACCTCCCCCACTGCAACTTGAGACCATTACTCCTTGTCCTGTCCTCTTCTACCACTGAGAATAGTCTAGAACCATCCTCTCTGGAAGGATGTTGAAAGCATCTATCAAATCCCCCCTCATTCTTCTCTTCTGCAGACTAAACAATCCCAGTTCCCTCAGCCTCTCCTCATAAGTCATGTGTTCCAGACCCCTAATCATTTTTGTTGCCCTTCGCTGGACTCTCTCCAATTTATCCACATCCTTCTTGTAGTGTGGGGCCCAAAACTGGACACAGTACTCCAGATGAGGCCTCACCAATGCCAAATAGAGGGGGACGATCACGTCCCTCGATCTGCTCGCTATGCCCCTACTTATACATCCCAAAATGCCATTGGCCTTCTTGGCAACAAGGGCACACTGCTGACTCATATCCAGTTCTCGTCCACTGTCACCCCTAGGTCCTTTTCCGCAGAATTGCTGCCTAGCCATTCGGTCCTTAGTCTGTAGCGGTGCATTGGGTTCTTCCGTCCTAAGTGCAGGACCCTGCATTTATCCTTATTGAACCTCATCAGATTTCTTTTGGCCCAATCCTCCAATTTGTCTAGGTCCCTCTGTATCCTATCCCTGCCCTCCAGCATATCTGCCACTCCTCCTAGTTTAGTATCATCCGCAAATTTGCTGAGAGTGCAATCTACACCATCCTCCAGACCATTTATGAAGATATTGAACAAAACCGGCCCCAGGACCGACCCCTGGGGCACTCCACTTGACACCGGCTGCCAACTAGACATGGGGCCATTGATCACTACCTGTTGAGCCCAACAATCTAGCCAACTTTCTACCCACCTTATAGTGCATTCATCCAGCCCATACTTCTTTAACTTACTGACAAGAATACTGTGGGAGACCGTGTCAAAAGCTTTGCTAAAGTCAAGAAACAATACATCCACTGCTTTCCCTTCATCCACAGAACCAGTAATCTCATCATAGAAGACGATTAGATAAGTCAGGCATGACCTTCCCTTGGTGAATCCATGCTGACTGTTCCTGATCACTTTCCTCCCATGTAAGTGCTTCAGGATTGATTCCTTGAGGACCTGCTCCATGATTTTTCCGGGGACTGAGGTGAGGCTGACTGGCCTGTAGTTCCCAGGATCCTCGTTCTTCCCTTTTTTAAAGATTGGCACTACATTAGCCTTTTTCCAGTCATCTGGGACTTCCCCCGTTCGCCACAAGTTTTCAAAGATAATGGCCAATGGCTCTGCAATCACAGCCGCCAATTCCTTTAGCACTCTCGGATGCAACTCGTCCGGCCCCATGGACTTGTGCACGTCCAGCTTTTCTAAATAGTCCCTAACCACCTCTTTCTCCACAGAGGGCTGGCCATCTACTCTCCATGCTGTGATGCCCAGCGCAGCAGTCTGGGAGCTGACCTTGTTAGTGAAGACAGAGGCAAAAAAAAAAAAAAAAAAAAAAAAAAGTAGCCAACGCAATCACTGAGCTGCTGCTATCAAAGGTAGTGACTTTGGGAAATGTGCAGGTCATACTAGATAGCTTTGCTGCAATGGGATTCCCTAACTGTGGTGGGGCTATAGACGGAACGCATATCCCTATCTTGGGACCGGACTACGCAGCCAGTACATAAACCGCAAGGGGTACTTTTCAATGGCGCTGCAAGCACTGGTGGATCACAAGGGACGTTTCAGCAACATCAATGTGGGATGGCCAGGAAAGGTTCATGACGCTCGCATATTCAGGAACTCTGGTTTGTTTAAATGGCTGCAGGAAGGGATTTACTTCCCAGAGCAGAAAATAAATGTTGGGGATGTTGAAATGCCAATATTTATCCTTGGGGACCCAGCCTACCCCTTAATGTCCTGGCTCATGAAGCTGTACACAGGCACCCTGGACAGTAGTCAGGAGCTGTTCAACTATAGGCTGAGCAAGTGCAGAATGGTGGTAGAGTGTACATTTGGACGTTCAAAGGGTTGCTGGAGCAGTTTACTGACTCGCTCAGACCTCCGCGAAACCAGTATTCCCATTGTTATTGATGCTTGTTGTGTGCTCCACAATCTTTGTGAGAGTAAGGGGGAGACGTTTATGGCAGAGTGGGAGGTTGATGGAAATCGCCTGGCCGCTGAATACACACAGCCAGACACCAGGGTGGTTAGAAGAGCACAGCAGGAAGCAGTGCGCATCAGAGAAGCTTTGAAAATCAGTTTCATGACTGGCCAGGGTACTGTGTGACACTTCTGTTTGTTTCTCCTTGATGAAAACCCACCCCCTTGATTGACTCTAATTCCCTGTAAGCCACCCGCCCTCCCGCCTTCGATCACAGTTTGCTTGCAAAGGAAATAGAGTCACTATCATTTAAAAAACATGTATTCTTTATTAATTGATTATAAAATTAGGGAGATAACTCACAAGGTAGCCTGGGTGAAGTGTGGGAGGAGGGGGCGGAGGGAAGGAAAAGGCCACTTTAAAACTTGTTGAATGCTAGCCTTCTGTTGCTTGGGCTGTCCACTGGGGTGAAGTGGTTGGGTGCCCAGAGCCTCCCACCCTGCGTTTTTGGGTGTCTGGGTGAGGATGCTATGGAACTTGGGGAGGAGGGAGGGCGGTTAAACAGGGGCTGCAGCGGCAGTCTGTGATCCTGCTGCCGTTCATGAACCTCCACCAGACGTCGGAGCATGTCCGTTTGATCCCGCAGTATCCCCAGCGTTTCCTCATGCCTTCTCTGATCTTCCTGCCACCACCTCTCCTCACATTCATCGGCCACCATCCTGTACTCTGCTATTGTGTCCCTTCACACAGCTCTGTCAGTGCCGGACGACTGCATGAGCTCAGAGAACATGTCATTGTGCGTACCTTTTTTTCACCCCCTTATCTGAGATAGCTTCAGGGATGGAGGAGGGAGGCTTGAAACATTTGCAGCTGCTGGAGGGAAAAAAAGGGAGTGAAGTGTTTAAAAAGATACATTTTACAGAACAATGGCTGTACTCTTTCATGGTGAACAACACTATTCACGTTACGCAGCACATGTGATTTCGGTACAAGGTCGCATTTTGCATCTTATATTGAGTGCCTGTGGCTTTGGTGTTAGAGATCGCACACGCAGGGCCGGGCAACAGAATTCGGCTTGCAGGCAGCCATGGTAAGCCGTAGTCTTTCGGCTTCTGCGACCTTCATAACAGCAGCCCCCTCCTTTCCCATACCAAGCAAAGCCCGTTGAGTTGGCCATTTAGTGCTACGGTTTTCCTGTTAACGTGTAGCAGCAGAAACCAAACAAACCCCCTCCCCCCATCCAATTCTCTGGGATGATTGCTTTTCCCCTCCCCGCACCGCGTGGCTGGTATCAGGGAATTAGATGCTAGCCAAACGCGAACAGCTCAGCACCAAGGGCCCCCCTCCCACCGCGTGGCTACCTGTGGGGAGGATTTCTTTTCAGCCACAGGCAAACAGCCCAGTAGGAACGGACACCTCTGAATGTCCCCTTAATTAAATTCCCCTATTTCAACCAGTTTACCATGAACGATATCAGTCTCCTGAGGATAACACAGAGAGATAAAGAACGGATGTTGCTTGAATGCCAGCAAACACCGGGACCATATGCTGCCAGGCTTTGTCATGCAATGATACCAGATTACTTGCTACTAGCATGGCGTTGTAAAATGTCCTACCATGGAGGACGGAATAAGGCTGCTTTCCCCAGAAACCTTCTGCAAAGGCTTTTAGAGTACCTCCAGGAGAGCTTCATGGAGATGTCCCTGGAGGATTTCCGCTCCATCCCCAGACACGTTAACAGACTTTTCCAGTAGCAGTACTGGCCTCGAATGCATCCCAAGTCCTCAGGGTTACTTAATCATTAAAAAACGTTGGCTTTTATAACATGTATTATATTTAAAAAGGTACACTCACCAGAGGTCCCTTCTCCGGCTTCATTGGGTTGGGAGGGTATTTCAGTCAGGGTGATAAAAAGACCCTAGGGAAAACAGTGTGTTGTTGTGTGCTCTCCCCAAGCTCGTTGTCCTCCTCATCTTCCCCATCTGCAAAATCCTCAGCCATGGTGGAGAGTATCCCATCCTCGGAGTCCACGGACAGGGGTGGGGTAGTGGTGGCGGCCCCCCCGTAGAATTGCATGCACCTCAGCGTAGAAGCGGCATGTCTGGGGCTCTGTCCTGGAGCGTCCGTTTTGATTCTTTGGTTTTCTGGTACGCTTGTCTGAGCTCCTTAAGTTTCACGCGGCACTGTGTTGCGTCCCTGATGTAGCCTCTGTCCCTCATGGCCTCTGAGATTTTTTGAAATGTTTTGGCATTTCATCTTTTGGAACGTAGTTCTGATAGCACGGATTCCTCTCCCCATACAGCAATCAGATCCAGTACCTCCCGTTCGGTCCATGCTGGAGCTCTTTTTCGATTCTGGGACTGCATGGTCACCTGTGCTGATGAGCTCGTCTGGCCAAACAGGAAATGAGATTCAAAAGTTCCCGGGGCTTTTCCTGTACACCTGGCCAGTGCATCTGAGTTCAGAGTGCTGTCCAGAGCGGTCACAATGGTGCACTGTGGGATAGCTCCTGGAGGCTAATACCTTCAAATTGCATCCACACTAACCCTAATTTGAAACGGTGATGTCGATTTCAGTGCTAATCCCCTCGTTGGGGAGGAGTACAGAACTCGGTTTTAAGAGCCCTTTATGTCCAAAAAATGGCTTCGTTGTGTGGACAGGTGCAGGGTTAATTCGGATTTAATGCTACTAAATCCGACATAAACTCGTAGTGTAGACCAGGCCTTAGAGAGAAGCATATGGCTTAAGTGTTTTCCAGAATGGGACCTGTCTTTGAATGCTGACCATAGTCATTTCTAGTATTACAAGGGAGAAACAGGTATGTCTATAATTGTTCAAGTCTGAACTCTGAGGGAATATTTTGCAGCATCTCTTTTAATTAAGATGGGCAATCCTATTTTGTCTATTTCTGAACTCACTTAAGTATCATGGCTTTGCAAGTTTGGCTCAGATTCTAATGTTGTTGGGTTTGATTTCTCCTTTGGATAGACCATAAAAACAAAGACAAATTCTCTGTCAAAGAGAACTGAATCTCTCTCTCTCTCTCTCTCTCTCTCTCTCAGAATAAGACTTTGATACAGTGAGTCTCCTCTCAGTTACACTGGAGTAAATCAGAAGTAACTCAGTTGAAGTCAGTGGGTCTGATCTTACGCTCAGTGAAATCAATGGCAAACTCCCATTGATTCCAATGTTCTAGGATCAGAGCCATAGGATTTATACTGCACCTTGCATTTATCATGCTGCTAAGTGAGATTTTTGTTTTTGTTTTTGCCTTGTATTGTTCTGGTTCTCAGAGTGCTATAATTGTTTGTTTCCTTTTGGTCTGTTGTATTACAACACAGTTGGTTTAGTTTCTTTGTGGTTGTTTCATTTTGCAAAAATGTACTAGGAAAGAAATTTAAAAATACCCACTTTAAAATGATTTCCAGATCAAATCCTTGCTAATTGGCCTGGGAGGAAATGAGAGCACAGTGTCTAAATGGAATGCTTTTTCATAAATCAGCATTATGTGGGAAAGCATGTGGCAGAGGCTGCATAGTCTAATGGTTAAGGCATTGGACTGGGAGCCAGGAGAGCTGGTTCTATTCCCAGCTCTGTCTCTGGCCTGCTTTCTGACTTTGAGCAAGTTACTTTACTCTTCTGTTTTCCCTCTGATCCTTTGCCTGTCATGTCTCTTAAGATTACAGACTTTTTTGGGCAGAGACTTTTAAGCCTTGTTTACGTTAGGGACATATTCACGTTTACCTCTCTTGCTGTTCTGTCCCAAGGCTGGGAACAATTCTAATAGCTACAGTACTTAAAATAGTCTGAGATAGGCTTTTGAATGTTGCTGGTGTTGAGGGCAGGTTTTATCCAATGCAAATGCAATTGCCAGTTTCACCCATGCCACATAGGACAATGTCTTTGAATATTTAGCTTAACATGTTTGTTCACTTGCAAGAGAAAAATCCTCCCCTATTTCCCGTCTTATTTCTGCTTTTTCTTATCCTTTCTGATCTAAGCGCTACTTTCCCTGTGAAAATAAAGGCTTAATTTATACCCCCATGTCCTGGCTTGTATATTCCACATGTAAAATTTAGGATAACAAATGGCTCTGTAATGATAACCAGACTGTAATTCACTGAAGTAGCTCACTGATGTCATACAACCAATGCTCAGCATTTCTTGAGTGGCTGTTTATTAGAGCGACTTAGTAGCTCAAGGGAATGGTAATGGGATATGGAGTCTTTCACCTCTAGATCATTGTGTCTAACCCAGTCCAGGCTGATAGTTACTGGAAGTTGTTGTTGTCTGATTTCTGTTTGGCTGCCAGGGCGTTCTGGTCCTCAGTTCTGTTGAAGCAGCCCCTCCTGTTCATGACTAACAGGAATCAGGTTAAAGGGGGTGTGGTGCTGTAGAGTCCTCCAAGCTCCACAGTGTGATATTTGATGGGGACAACCCGAACTCTGAGTGGTTAAAGGCTCTGTCCCCCATTAACTATTCATTAATGCGGCCTTTAAAGGAAGTGAAGGCCATTGGAAGGGCAGCTCTGCAGGGCAATTGGTTGACTAGGGGTAGGTCTGATTCTGCGTGGTACACTGGTGTGTAAATCAGGTATAACTGCATATAATTTGCTGGATTTACACTACTGTAAAATTGGTGTAAGGAAGAGGAGAATCAATCCTATCAACTAGATTAGTGCCTGGAGGGTGAGGAGAGAGAAAGGGTAACTTCCGATTCCTGCATTTGGATTCCTCATTTTTTTCCTTTCTGTTCTCCCTTTTCTTGCCATCCCTGGAAATGCCTCTCCCTCCACCCCCGCAACTCAACAGGAAACAACACCCACTCTCTCTATTTTTGCCTTCTGAAGTGTGGGCAGGTATACCTGCCCTGTGTGCCTTAGACATCTCAGCACTGCATCACACACTGAGTACTTTTGTTCAGACATCTTTTTAAAGCTCTTTTTAAAAAAAGAAATGCACGCAATATGAAGCCTGAATAGCAGCATTTCTATCATCTGTTGTCATGACACACAGCTGACGTGGGAACACTCCTCAGCAACAAGGCTGATTGTTAGATGGATTTAATTTTGGTGCAGAATTCTGTTAGAAGAGGCTTTCAAAAATATATCTGGGTGGGAGGGTAACAGGTGGGCACAGGTTATGTGTATGAAAGAGGAGGAAGTAGCTGGTTAATTGTTAGTCCTGCCTATGCACCACTCCTTATCCACAAGCCCCTTGGTACCCTCACCATTTGACGGGAGATTTCTGATACCTTCTTTCTCTCTCCCCTACCCCTTTATTTCTGGGGCAGGCACTTGTGGATCACACAATGCAAGGAGCACTGAGCATTGGATACCTGGATAGTACCATGACTTAGCTGTTTAATTTGTGCTCCGCTCAAGTGGTTGCATTACAGACATTTCTTTTCTGACACAGGAAGGTGATGTCACCATTGTCCATTGAAGGTCAGGTGAAAGAAGAAACCACCCGAGAAAGAACCCTGTGTGGACAGATATTAAAATGACGAGTATAATTTGAGAGCATGTTGGATTGGTTTGCTTCTCAGAGGTAATGAGACCAGGCAGCAAAACTTGGGGCTCTTTCCCCAGCTTTCCCAGGGCAAGCCATACATAAAAATCTAGTTTTCAAAGGTGCTTGAGCACTCATGGCTCCCACAGAAGTTGCTTCAGTAGAAGTTATGTATCTTTGAAAATCAGGCTGCTAACCCCTCTTTTCTTCATCCACAAAGCATTCTATATTAAACCTTTGCTTATCTACATTAGTCATCTTTACCAATGATTTTACTCATCTATGCTAGTTCACTCATCTATTTTAATCCTTTCCTAGATCACAGGGATGTTATGAGATAATTAGTCATCAGTTAAAGGCTCAGAATTCCTTGAATGACAAGTACTATGCACTATGAGGGAAAAGTATGGCTTCTGGAAAATGTAATTCAGTAGATGGAACTCTTCTTTCTTCTAAATTGGCCATTTTATTACCTGTGGGATAGTGGCAAATCTGGGGTTTCAGAAGCCCACCGACGATATTGAAATATTTGAAAAGGGTGTAGGGGGAAAATGTTGGTGCTTAACATCATAGGTGCGCCATCTTGGAATGCCCAAACAACAACTTGGGATTCATCTTGGCTGCCCTTCTTCCCCCTCCTCAGGTGTAGTTTCCTGCCCTTTCTACCGAAAGGCAGCAAACCAAGCAAACCACGTGACCTGTAATCTGCCCAGTAACAGCAGGACATATAAGGCCGAGCACATCAGAAGGAAACAGCTGCCCTTCTGAGTAACAGAGTCTGGAGGTGCTGCTGCTTCTGCAACTGTTGGAATGACAGCAGACACCTCAGCTCTCTACCTTGCTTCAGAGGAGTTCGCTGAACACCATGCTCATTCATCTGCTTGCAGGAGGGTAATTCTCATTTGCATTCAGAGAGTGTGTCACACCAGCTACCACTCTTTCACTGAGGACAAACACACACCCATGACATGGCAGGGGGAGTACAAGCCGAGTCATCGCTGGGGTAGAGCTGTCATTGCCTGATCCTGCGGTCCACTCCTTACCTGTGGGTTCCACCTATCTGGACGGAGTCCGGAGCTCTCTGTCATCGTGAGGGTCCTCAGAGCTGCAGGACACGGTAGTGGTCCATTGATCCTGCATCCTCTTACCTGGGTCCTGTCCTAGGGGAGGGAACTTATCCTCAGTCGCAGTCAGCATACTGTCGGTCCTTTACTTACCTTATATCACCTGTTGTGAGGGTCCTTGCTTTACCTGTGTTCCTATTTATTGGGTTTACCTCTGATTTACCTTGTTTAGATCTTTTGATGGTTTAATAAATACCTTGGTTGTTTACACCCTGTCAAGGTTCCTCCCCCACTCTGAACTCTAGGGTACAGATGTGGGGACCTGCATGAAAAACCTCCTAAGCTTATCTTTACCAGCTTAGGTCAAAACTTCCCCAAGGTACAAAGTATTCCACCCGTGGTCCTTGGAATGGCCGCTACCACCACCAAACTAATACTGGTTACTGGGGAAGAGCTGTTTGGACGCGTCTTTCCCCCCAAAATACTTCCCAAAACCCTGCACCCCACTTCCTGGACAAGGTTTGGTAAAAAGCCTCACCAATTTGCCTAGGTGACTACAGACCCAGACCCTTGCATCTTAAGAACAATGAACAATCCTCCCAACACTTGCACCCCCCCCTTTCCTGGGAAATGTTGGATAAAAAGCCTCACCAATTTGCATAGGTGACCACAGACCCAAACCCTTGGATCTGAGAACAATGAAAAAACATTCAGTTTTTTACAAGAAGACTTTTAATAGAAAATAGAAGTAAATAGAAATGAAGAAATCCCCCCTGTAAAATCAGGATGGTAGATATCTTACAGGGTAATTAGATTCAAAAACATAGAGAACCCCTCTAGGCAAAACCTTAAGTTACAAAAAAGATACACAGACAGAAATAGTTATTCTATTCAGCACAATTCTTTTCTCAGCCATTTAAAGAAATCATAATCTAACACATACCTAGCTAGATTACTTACTAAAAGTTCTAAGACTCCATTCCTGGTCTATCCCTGGCCAAGCACAGCATACAGACAGGCACAGACCCTTTGTTTCTCTCCCTCCTCCCAGCTTTTGAAAGTATCTTGTCCCCTCATTGGTCATTTTGGTCAGGTGCCAGCGAGGTTACCTTTAGCTTCTTAACCCTTTACAGGTGAGAGGAGCTTTCCCCTGGCCAGGAGGGATTTCAAAGGGGTTTACCCTTCCCTTTATATTTATGACACACCCACACATCCCTCTTGGTTTACCCTTTTTTTAAGGGGTTAACTACAAACTCCGATGATGGCTGCGGATAGAGGGACGTTCCTCTAGATTGGTTCAAGAAGGGAAGTACAAATATTGGGGGTAAGTGGATTCAGAATAAAATAGGAGCAGAGAAGGGGGAAGAGAGATGTCAGTGGAAGGAGGTAACTTTGCTGATAGCTTGAATCTGAACTCAAAGGGGATGGGATGCTTTCAGAGGTCCTCCTGCAGAGTATTTCTGCTGAGTTAATGTGATCACAAAGCATGTTCATGCCACAGGAAATGTGTCACTTTCCCACTCTTATTTCATATTTCCTTAGTTCAGTCAGGTGAGTTGGCTTTTCCTATCCAATTCCTGCTAATTCTCTAATGATTGAAAAGTTCTCTTTTAACAGTGTTTCTGGTTTGCAACCTAAATGATGGTCTCTCTCTGGTTGGAGGGGTTTTACCCATTATTTAATTGTTTTTATTTACAGGACATCCCTTCATAGGTGCTGAAACTAGGAATGCTTGAAGTGGTTCCCATCATACGCCGGGTTTACAGTTTGGTTCAATGGCTCTCAGCACCCGCACTATACAAATTCTTCCAGCACCTCTGCATCCCTTCCTCTGCTAACTTCCTGTTTCTCTTTTGTTTTCTATTTCTTCTCCTCACCCACTGACTCCTCCTATGTCCCCATCTAGAACTACATCAAAAGCATCAAATATACGTAATCACATGTAATATGAGCTGTTTCTGCTGACTTGTATTAGATCATCATGGTTTACTGGCCCAAGTATGTTATAGTGTAACCATTATTCCTTTAAACAAACTTCCACTGAGTCATTGCCTACCAAAATATTTCACAAATGTGGCCTGATTCAGCAGGCAAGCTCTGTATATATCCCCTGGGAACATGCATATTATTGGCTCTATATGTAGCTGAGCTGTCAGCAGTCACTTTGGCACTGGCTACAGTAACTGTTAATTCCAAGACCACTGGCTGTTGTCTAGTAAAGAGCAGCTTATATGAACCTTCTCTTCCCACTCAACAGTATTTCCATCTGATTCAAGGGAACTGAGACAAATTAGATGACGTTCCTAATGCTAAAATTTACTTCAGCAGAAGATTTAGCTTGTTTTGCAAACAAAGACAAGATTTGTGCATGATATAGAACATTAAGTATAAGGGATGGGGATATAATTAATTTCATGATGCCCATCAGTTGTCTTTCATAAGAAACAGATCTATGTAATAGTAATACAGGGGAAAAATTCTCTAGATTATCCATTCCTTTGGTTTTCACAATGCAATTATTCAGTAAGTTTTATGGGGCAGGGAAAATGTTTTGTGCTTTGTATAGTCCTGAGCACTATACAATAATCATTCGAAACAGGGGGAAAGTTAAACTAACACAGCATTTATTTATTTATTTTTTAGCAAAATCCACTTGGAAGTGCCAAGTAAAGGCATTGACTTCCCCTTCCTCCTAATGAACAGGTTTGAATTAATTTTTCTGAGCCATCTTTAGGCAGGTAACCTGAGTTACCCTACTTCCTCTGTAGGCCGCACTGCCTTTAGCAGATGGTATGTGTTCAGTGATTTTCTGTACACAAATAGCAACCATTTACTTTCACTCAGCATCTTGCACTCAGAATGACCTAACCAAGAAAGAACACAATTAAATCGTTTAGGCAACACATATTCTGTGTATAAGTCTCTTCGGTAACAGTCTGCTCCGAACTGAGCACAAAATGGCTGCCTGTCTTTGAAGACAAAAAAATCTTTGAGATTTAAAAGTGCAGTGTGGGGAAAAGTACCTTTAACAGGCTCTGGCAAGAACATCTGGAACCCGTTATGTTACTCAGAGCCTCATGTTAAGCAATGCTGATCAGTTAGAACAGAAAGAAGCAGACCTTGTCAGACTCCTTGGCTTAGAGTGATTACTGAACATCACAATACAATGCCCAAAAAACAAAGGCATAGCAATTGCATAGTTAAATACATAACTGTGTATATAAAATGATGAATGTTTTTGTGTGTTTGATTTTTTGTAGGGATTTGGGGGTGGGGGTGGGGTGGCAGTGGCTAAACATAATTTTGGAGCCATTACAAGATACTGTATAAATATGGTAATATCTCCTAAATAAGTATACATGAAATACACATTTGCTTATCAGGATCTAACAGTTCCGGAGGAGGCCTTGCAGTCTGTCAGGTGAATTACATAATCACCAGAATTAATGTATTTAACTGGGTAAATAAGATGCTTTTGAGAAATGTCTAAATAAACATTTCCCTGAGAGAGCTCTTCCAACCTCTAGGGTAAATAAATCATGTTTTATACTAAGCCTCCATGAAGATTGTTCTTTTATTTAAAATGTATGCTTGCTAGAGTAAATAGTGTGTTACAAGCATGTGTAGCACACACCTAAATGTGTATTTACTTCCACAAATACTGTCTTTTCAAAATGCCTAATCTCAAACTGCATCAGCCCCTCAGGATTTAATAACCTGTTATGATTTTTCCCCCATTAGAAAAAAATGCAAAAAGAAAACAGATAAAAATTTCAGTCAACAATATTGCCTTCGCAGTTAAGAATGTTCAAGTTGTGACACAAACTGCCAAAAGCCAGGAAATTAAACTGTGAAACCAGCACTCTATCCTTAACTCACCCTGTTGTGCGTTCCCCTATTATTATGCAGAAGAGCTGCTTTTAGTACTGTTGTGAATCTTTGAAACACGGAAATTCTCCGTTCCATTTGGGATGAAATTTTCTGGCTGTTAAATAACCATAGATCTATTACAGTGGGTCATCTTAGTCCATCTCTGTCAATGCATGATTAGTCCCTACTGCACATTTACTAGTGATTTTTCTGGTCTAATTTTAAATGTCCCAAGCGACCTGGCTTCCTTCTTAACTCTAGGTTGCCATTTAGCTGAGTTTTCAGTCCTGAAACTGTACCATAAAGTCATATTTTGTCAAGGCCTTAGTATTGATTTAGTTAATTTCAATAAAAACAAGTCCAACTCACTTCCTACACACAAATAAACTAGTGATTCATTGCTAAACTCTCGCTCTCTCTCTCACTGGTAGTGGTGCTGGCAGGGTAAGAGGAGGGGAGAATGTAAGAAAGCCAGGAAGCATTATTTGCAAAAATATTATGCTGAGCTACATAAATGTTGTAACATGAATATGGCTTAAAACACTGATGCAAATACATTTATTACAGAAGTGTAAGTGAGCACTGCTACTGAATTCAGTCAAGTACCACAACACAAATGGCCTTGCATTGTAAATATCCTATAGACTCTGTATTTTTGAAGTTGTTGCATTTTCCATTTGATTGGAGTACATTGCGTTATCTGCCAATGCCATTTGACATTTCATGTTTTATTTCCTTAACGTTTGACTCTCTTGTAAAATGACCAGGAAGGAACTGGTCCTTGAGCCTTCCAGAGCATAGTGGTTCTTGGAGGCTTCAAGTGGGGTTTTGCTGCTGTTTGGGGCACTGAATTGGGGACCTGAATGGTTTCTCTGAGAACAGGGTGGAGCTGAGCAAAGTTGCAACTTCTGTATGTTTCCTGGTCCTGAAATCTAGCAGCTGCATCACAGATAATTGTTTATTTGAGATTTATGGGGGATTTTCCCTTCATGGATTTGAATTTGAAAAGGAAGTAGAGCCCCAGAATCAGCATCAATATTTTAATACCAAATGCACATATTTATGCACTTTTACATAATGCAAGGAGGAAAGGAAAACTGATTAGTTTAATTAGCTTTTTACCCCTAAATTGGACAGGATTTTATGCCTATTTATCTTGCACTTAACATCTTTCATCAGAGCATCCTAAAGTAATTCACAAACCTTACCTCATGACTTATCCATATGAGATAAGGAACATTATTATTCCCTTTTACAGATGAGGAAACTGAGACACTTACCTGATTGGTCCAAGATCACACAAAGTCATGCCAGAGTCAGCTACATAACTCCGTATCCCCAACTTCCAACCATATATTCTATTACTAGGTCATGATCGACCTGAGATGTCCAAGTCTGAAAAATGGACTCTTCATATCAATTCTCTTCTCTCTGCCTTTCAATGAGGTTCCTTAGTTTTGTTCTTTCTATACTGCTTCACAACACTGTCATCAAAATGCAGACTTAAAATCACTGTATTTTCAGTGCATGGTTAACAGCTCCATTGTGCTATACACTTGTTTGTTAAATGCTGATGCTCAAAAAGAAATAGAATGAGAGCAAAGACATACAGGAGGTAGAATGTTAATTTAGAAAGACAGAGGGGAAATGAGATTAAAATTATAGGTGAAACTGCCAAAAAAGTCTCAAAGTTAATACACTTGCCCAGGGAGCCATTGGTAGTTGTATTAAACTGAGAAAAAGAAGGGCAAGCATCTATGATGGACTGTTTTTTAGTTCACAATTTATTGAATGCCTAGATGGGTTTATCACTTGGTGGCAGTGCTCTCCAGCTCTGCCAGCAGCTATTTCACCTCCATGCTGCCTTTACCCGCTGCTCTAGCTGCAGATATAGCTTTTCTAGCCTGCAGGAAAAGAAGGGGACGGGGGAAGGGAATGATGAATCTAGAGAATCTGAGCCTTATTATCTGTGTAGCATTGTTTTCTTCCTTCAATTTAAACACCATTCCTCCTCTCTGATAGAGCTCAGCTGTGTTAGAGTATTGATTCTTATCTTAGCCCTGTGAGCCCCTCAAAATAAAAGAGGGAAAGAGGGTGTAGTGGCAATGCATAGCATTGTTCACTTTTCAAGACAGTGAGTGCCCCTCTTAGTCAAATAGAAATAGAAAGGGAGAGAGAAAAATATTTTAAAAAGATGCATTCCACCAGGCACCCCTTGTACCCTTCATAGACCATGCTTATTAATGTATTTTCTACTATACTAATATCATGGCGAACAGGCTGGTGGCACTTTTGGGATCCAGCAGATTGGGAAAAAAATGTCTAAGTGCAGGAACTCACTGACCTTCTCAGTCCTGGTTGTGATATGTGTGGAGAGCCAAAACAAGCAGAGGCCAGCATCCAGGTAAGCCCCTCTTGGCTGGAATTTATTAACAGTCCCTCAGATCCCTTCTCATAGACTTTAAGGTCAGAAGGGACCATGATGATCATCTAGTCTGACCTCCTGCACATTGCAGGCCATAGAACTTCACCCACTCCTGAAATAGATCCCTAACCTTTGGCTGAATTACTGAAGTCCCCAAATCATGGTTTAAAGACTTCAAGTTACAGTCTTGAAGTCACCATTTACACTAGTTTAAACCTGCAGGTGATCCATGCCCCATGCTACAGAGGAAGGCGAAAAAACCCCAGGGTCTCTGCCAATCTGACCCGAGGAAAATTCCTTCCCGAGCCCACATATAGCAATCAGTTAGATCCTGAGCATGTGGGCAAGACCTGCCAGGCAGATACCTGGGAAAGAATTCTCTGTAGTAACTCAGAGTCTCCCCATCATCAGAGCATCCTTTTGTGAGTCATCCTTTTGTGATTTTGTGAGTCTGGCAATCATCTCCAGCACTTGAGGATTTTTGCTACTGCTTCTGACAATGTCCATTCAAAGGCTGGGGCAACAGATTGGCACTGAGGACTGTCCTGATCAATGCAGATAGCTGTTCATTAAAACCGCCAGACTCCATGAATGGGCCTCAAATTAGACACTGGTACTTGTTGGAATCAACAAAATCTGGCTGAATGAATGCCTCGACACAGTGTTGGCTCATCTCATTTCAAGAAATTATCATTATAGCATAAGCCCAGAGAGGGAAAGGGAAATGAAGTGGCTATACTATATGAATCCAGCTTCCACTGCAGAAGAGGCCTCACCTGAAGACAAACTTATTGAGTCAAGGGACAAGACCAGTGTATGAATCTTGCAGTTAGATAGACCACTCCCCAGCTCCTGTTGACTTACTCCCTCCTGGTAACACACTATACCATCTGTTAGCCCTTATAACCTGGGCTCACTAATGAGCTAGTAATATATTAGAATATGTAACAGAGCAGTGATGCTTCTGTATATATTTGTTACAGGATGCTCTTGTGTGTTGTTATTTGGTAAGGGGTTGCAGGAAAGTTGAGGAAATGCAGTGTTGTCAACTCTGATGATTTTGTGAGTCTGGCAATATTTGATGCTTTTCTTAAAGCCCCAGTTCTTGGATTCATGTGGTTATGTAAGAATTTAAGTTTTCCCTTTTTAAAAAAAATAAATTTCTAGTCCTCATTGTTGTAGATAAAAACTTGAAAACATGAATCCTAAAGGTTATGGTACCAGAAGACATATAAAGACATCCCCAAAATCTCATGATTTTGGGCATCTTGACTCATAAGTTTTGAATCCTTGGACTTGGCAATATTGGGGATGTCTCCTGAGGCCAAGGGGTAGAAGGAACTTTTTACTTGCTTTGACTTACAAGCTGGATCAGTTCATCTGTCAGTTTGGTTGTTAAATTCAGCCCAGCAGCAGCATTAATCTGTTATTCATATATGATTTTTTAATGCTGGTGGTCTTTATATATTAGCAACAGAGTAATTCTTCTGATCTACTCCATGCTGATTAAGTCTCAACTGGAGTATTGTGTCCAGTTCTGGGTGCCACATTTCCATATGTGGACAAATTGGAGAAAGTCCAGAGAAGAGCAACAAAAATTATTAAAGGTCTAGAAAACATGACCTGTGAGGGAAGATTTAAAAAATTGGGTTTGTTTAGTCTGGAGAAGAGAAGACTGAGAGGGGACATAACAGTTTTCAAGTACATAAAAGGTTGTTACAAGGAGGAGAGAGAAAAATTGTTCTCCTTAACCTCTGAGGATAGGACAAGAAGCCATGGACTTAAATTGCAGCAAGGGCAGTTTAGGTTGGACATTAGGAAAATCTTTCTAACTGTCAGGGTGATCAAGCATTGGAATAAATTGCCTAGGGAGCTTATGGAAACTCTATCAATGGAGATTTTTAAGAGCAGGTTAGACAAACACCTGTCAGGTATGGTCTAGATAATACTTTGTCCTACCATGAGTGCAAGGGCCTGGACTAGATGACCTCTCGAGGTCCCTTCCAGTCCTATGATTCTATGATTATGTTGTAGCGAGATGAACTGTTAGGGCACATAGAGGGTTTTTTTTATTGGTGGGGCTTTATTTTTTATTTTTATTGTTTACATTTAAATAATGAAATAAATAAATTGTTCCTCCCATTTATTGTTAATAAAGTTCTTTAGTGCACACTGCACAAGAAAGCCTAAGAAGCCAGCACTTACATAGGATGATGTGTGAAGACAAAGGAAGAGAACATCAAGGGCACAAACCCCTATTCAAATCTAATTGGCTGTAGCAAAAGAAGTTGATGCAATACAAGGTTATGGGTGTGAGAGATTTTTGTCCCTAATAGCAGCTGCAAAATCTTGACCAACAGAACTGTTTAAATATTAGGCCAACTAACCCTTTATTGCCTTCAGTTAGTCTCAGAAGCAAATACCTCCTGCTGTATACGACTATGCAGAAAACAGCACTCAGAACCAAGTCAATTTATTGAGACCAAAGGTAATGGAACTACAGCAGAACAGGGCAAACACTACAGCTTCCTTGACCGAGTGTGCTTCAGTCATGCAGCAAGTTAGTCCTGAAAGCCTATAAATAAGTCCATGCTGGCACATTGACAGGGAACTGCTGTTATTGGTTAGAAAAAGCCAGACATTACTTTTTCTATCTTCAGCTGACTAGAAAGCAACCCATGGACCTCGTTATGGTTACCTATTCTCCCACCTCCTCCTAATGGGATGCAGTCTACCTGGGATTTACTGAAAAGGCTACTGGTACAACCTGCTAGTTCTCACTTACTAGGCCAAAAGGACTGGGGAGAGCACCTCAGACTGGTACTTTGTGCATTATAGTAGCTCATCATCCAATTCTGGATTCATTTCCATGTCCATGTATGAGGGATTGCTCTGTCTACATCAGAGTCTGCCTCTCTGTCAATGATCCACAACAATAGTTGAGGCTGATCTGGATGCTGTGGCTGACTGGGACTGGTCATTGCAGCAGCCTTGTGGCTGCGGAATTATCCAACGGAGATGAGCCTGAGTCTTGCTATCTTTAGGATTCAGTGTGTCCCTCAGTAATGATGGGTGGAGAATAACTGGTAATCTCTATTTGAAAAAAAAAAAAAAAAACCAAGCAAGAACAACACCACTTAAGGAAGCAGTATAAATAATGGATGAAAGCAGAAGTATGGTCCTCTCTGACAGAAATTATGCTGTTTTTAATTTGTGCTTATGGCACCTAAGTAATGGGCACATGAAAAATGCATGGATAGATAGAACCAGGAATAAAAATCCCCACAGAACCAAATAACACATACTACCTAGATTCTAGTGAACCAAAGGATGAGAAAGAAACATCTCTCTCCTACTTAGTAAGAAAAAATAAACAAACATTTATTAAAGAAGAGAAGAAACTTTTTTTTCCTTTCTAAAATATATAGCATTTCTACAAAACCAGAATATTATGTAGGAAGAGAATTTCAATAGTAAAATCTTCCAGGCCAAGACATTGTTTGTAGAGTGCTCAGCACAATAGGGTCGAATTCTGACTGGGGGATTTGGGGTATTACTTCAATATAACTAATTAATAATATGAATCACAGCCAAATTTAAAATTCCAATTGCTCATTTCAGAATTCGATCAGGGAAGAGTGTCCCTTTAACTTCCCCAAGACTTTGTACAATTGATCGTATTAAAATAACTAATGAAAGTATCACCCTTCATCTCCCCCTGTAATTTAGTTAGGATTAAGCTTGACTTTACAGCATTACCTACTCACAGGAATATCTTAAATACATAGAAATGCTTCAGTCTGTCTTGTGCCAGATGGGTAAAATGCTGAAAAGCAAGAATCTCCAAGAATATTTATAATTTGAGTCCTTCACCATTTTTCAGCTGTAACCTGGTCGTTATCCTCTAGGAGCATAGAGTAGAATTTCAGAGTTATGAACACCTTAGGAATGGAGGTTGTTCATAGCCCTGAAATGTTTGTAATGCTAACCAAAATGTTATGGTTCTTTCAAAAGTTTACAACTGAACATTGACTTAATAAAGCTTTGAAACTTTACTATGTAGAAGAAAAATGCTGCTTTCAACCATCTTAATTTAAATGAGGCAAGCATAGAAACAATTTCCTTACCTTGTCAAATCTTTTTAAAATGGTCCCTGTTTTTTAGTAGTTTATGTATAACATTGCTGTACTGTACAGTATTTCCTTTTTTTTTGTCTCTGCTGCCTGATTGCATACTTCCAGTTCCAAATCAGGTGTGAAGTTGACTGGTCAGTTTGTAACTCTGATGTTCATAACTCTAGGTTCTATTGTATTTTTAAGCCTGGTGAAATAAGGGTTAATGTGATTTTTGACTGAGGTAGTTGAAATTAGTTTCTCCCTGGACTTGGAAGGGAATAAAGTGGAGCTTGTTTTTCTAAAGTAAGGAATGTGTCAGGGTGAATAGATATGACACAGCCATTTGCTAAAGCTATCCACAGAACACAAAAGAATGTCCTATAAGAATCTTTGGGCCAAATCCCCAGTCAGTGTAGATAAGGGCCAGATCCTAGGCTGATGCAAGTCAGCATAATTCAAGAGTCCTGCACATAGGAAGGAAGAATCCCATGCACCGCTACAGGCTGGGGACCAATTGGCTAAGCAGCAGTTCTGCTGAAAAGGACCTGATGGATGAGAAGCTGGTTATGAGTCAACAGTGTGCCCTTGTTGCCAAGAAGGCCAACGGCATATTGGGCTTTATTAGTAGGAGCATTGCCAGAAGATCAAGGGAAGTGATTATTCCATTCTATTCGGCACTGGTGAGGCCACACCTGGAGTATTGTGTCCAGTTTTGGTTCCCCCACTACAGAAGGGATGTGGACAAATTGGAGAGAGTCCAGCAGAGGACAATGAAAATGATTAGGGGGCTGGGGCACATGACTTAGGAAGAGAAGCTGAGGGAACTCGGGTTATTTAGTTTGCAGAAGAGAAGAGTGAGGGGGGATTTGATAGCAGTCTTCAACTACATGAAGGGGGGTTCCAAAGAGGATGGAGCTAGGCTGTTCTCAGTGGTGGCAGATGACAGAACAAGAAGCAATGGTCTCAATTTGCAGTGGGGGAGGTCTAGGTTGGATATTAGGAAACACTATTTCACTAGGAGGGTGGTGAAGCAAGGGAATGGGATACCTAGGGAGGTGGTTGAATCTCCATCCTTAGAGGTTTTTAAGGCCCGCCTTGAAACAAAGCCTTGGCTGGGATGATTTAGTTGGTGTTGGTCCTGCTTTGAGCAGGGGATTGGACTAGATGGCCTCCTGAGGTCTCTTCCAACCCTAATATTCTGTGATTCTATGATTCTATTAAATGAAGTTTGCTTCCTTCTAACTCAGTCTTTCTTTTTCTTGAACCTTTCTGAGACTCTTTGAACTTTCTTCCTTCCTTTTTTGCACATGGGTTGACAGACAAATATAGGAATGCCTTAGCCAGCATATAGGTAAAAGATAAAGGACCAGGGGTTCAGTTGGTATAAATCAGTGTAGCTCCCTGACTTCAAGCATATCATAAAGGCACTAACTGGGCTGCACAATAAACGAGGGATTTGTGAGGGGTCCAGCTACACTGCGGTAGGGCACTTCTCTGCTGTTCCTATTTCCTAGCTCTCCCTGCCCCCAAAACCTCATCATCTGACTCCCTTCTGAGCCATTCACCAGGTGCTGGCAATGTTGCAATATATCTCACACGAGGATTATTGCTGTACTGCCTGCGGCCATAACAAACCTGCAGCAACTGATGGTGGTGCTGCCACAAGAAACCAGAGATCTACTTCATTGCTTCTGAAGGCTGGGAAAGGGCCTTGAGGATTCAGGGACTCAAACCTGAGCCCTCAAACCTGGCGAGTCAGGTACTCTGACCAAAGGCCTGAACATTGTAGACAGGACTGTCTGCTGTCTATATGACACACGTGCATACTCCTCCTCCTCCTCCTCCTCTCTCTCTCTATTTTTGAGGCCATAGTGAGCAGAAAGCTGCATTGAGGGAAAATGTCAAATTCACAGTAAAATTTTATGAGCTGACTAAGTTCTTTGAGAACGTCCCTGAACAGCCAGCACAGATCAAACCTTACTAAGAGTGATATACATCATGCAAACATATAGATGTCAGTATCTTTTGGTCTGAAAAATTTGACAACTAGGTTGCATTTGAATGTCCTTGAATACAGCACACTCCTACTATGTGCTGCAGGAAGCTTGAACTTAAAGATGGAGAACTGTGGTTACAGCAAATCTCAGTTTGACAATAAAATATACAAAACTAAGGAACAGAAAGACAAATACAGCTATCGCTGCAAAACTGGTAACGTTTCCGAAAGAAAGCAGCTTTAGTTTGTCCCCAGGTTTTTGCTTTCATATAAAATTTGAAATACTTGGCCTGTAATGTTAACATCAAGATGTAGTGTAGTTCCTCCCTGTCTGGAGAACAATTTAACTAATACTGCTGTACAATAGAGGCAGTTGGAGGCCTGGAGCAACGTTGCCAGCTCCAAATACTGTTGAACTGGCATGAGGGAGGGTTGACAATCTACTTCTCAGAGGAGATTATGGGATTTGAAGGAGGGGGCAGTGGACTGATTTGCCTTCACCACTAAAAATGTAAGTTGAGGGGCCAATCAGCTGTCTCTAAAGATGTTGGGCTGGCAAGTCCCCTGGGCCTCCCCAGAAGACATCTAAACAATAATACTGGGCCAGTCCTGAACTGGTACAAATCAGAATAGTTCCACTGAAGTCAGTGGAGCTTGCTGATTTTCACTAGTTGAGAATCTGGTTGTGCATGGTGTGGGGTCAAGCCTGTTGGGGCGGGGAAAGAGTCTGTTGGTAGAGAGGGGGAGTCCTAGCCTGAACTGGCCCAAATTCTTGAGCTTTGTTTTCACACCACCCTACTTGGAATGTCCTTGTGCGAGGGGAACAGAACTGTTTTACAAAAACAGGCTTCTGAAGGATGAGATTCAGAGTCTGAGAAGTGCTGGCAGATCATGTACATGTATACACCCATTGAAAAGCATTTGGACTTCTTCCTCTTTTTGTGTTTAAAGTACTTCAATGGGTGTACATGTATACAATGCTCAAATCTGACACATAGATCAAAACACATACTTAAGCAAATGTTCAAAGATCCACAACCTCAGTGTCATAAGAAAACCAACTGGGGCAGAGCTCTTCTTGACCTCAGTGTCATAAGAAAACCAACTAGGAGCAGAGCTCTTCTTGACCTGCTGCTCAAGTTCCTCCAGCACTTGCACCAGGAAATTGTTCCCTACACTTTCCAAAAACTTTCTGGATTGTCTGTGCACTACTGTATTGCTCTCCCAGCAGATATCAGGGTGATTGAAGTCTCCCATGAGAACCAGGGCCTGTGATCTAGTAACTTCCGTGAGTTGCCGGAAGAAAGCCTCATCCACCTCATCCCCCCGGTCCGGTGGTCTGTAGCAGACTCCCACCACGACATCACCCTTGTTGCTCACACTTCTAAACTTAATCCAGAGACTCTCAGGTTTTTCTGCAGTTTCATACTTGAGCTCTGAGCAGTCATACTGCTCCCTTACATACAATGCAACTCCCCCACCTTTTCTGCCCTGCCTGTCCTTCCTGAACAGTTTATATCAATCCATGACAGTACTCCAGTCATGTGAGTTATCCCACCAAATCTCTGTTATTCCAGTAACATCATAATTCCTTGACTGTGCCAGTCACATAATATAGTGATGAGCATTGTAGAAAATCTAAGAACTACAGATCAGGGAATATCAAGAATTTCTGCTCACTGAGTTTTAAACCTTTATTACTAGCCAAGATAAAGATTCTTTCTGCATTATATAGATCCAGCAGGTGAGATATCTCTGCTCCTCCCCCATTTGTGTGCTAGAAATACCAGATGTGCTAGGAAGAAATATGGAAGCTGACCTGGAACTTAGTGGAAATATGGAACTTAGTGAAGGGACATGTCACATAGCAATCAGACTGGTGCCAATTGAGGTGTTGGTTTTTGTGATGTGGCCATCAGTTGGCTATGAACTAGATTTAGAGCCCCAAACCCATTTCACATATAGGCCACTGAGATATTGTGAGGGACTGGAGTCGTATCCATGTGATTGCAGAGGGTATGAACTGTATAAACTGCCAATTCATTCAGGCCTCCTTTCTGGAAACCTCTTTGGCAATAGAAAGCTTAAGGATATTAAATATTTATCATATTGACAAAGGATAAAGGAAGGATTGACTGATGGCTTTTATGGCAGAATCTGACATTCCAATATACCACTGAAAAGAGCAGTTAGGATGTTTGACAATCAAGGTGAACATTTCACAGGTGCCTTGGGGAAAGTAACTTCACTGTCCTGTGTCTTCCTTATGATTAGATTTATTTATATATTTTTCACGTTACAATGTGCCCATTTTAAAGCTTGCGGTGTAAAGACTAAAAGAAACTAAGAAATAAAAATATGTAACCTGCAGCAAAAACAAGCCCCGCCTCACTCATCCTCCTGCTCTCCTGGTAAAAGTTGGCTGAGAGGAGAGGTTAGCCATTCATGTGGCAGACCAATGAGAGAAGCAATTGCACAGGTAAGGCACCTTCACTGAGAATAGTCTGATCATAGCCCCTAGACATTCAAATCTAGCGACTATTAGCATAAGGGCTTCAGCTGTCCTCTGCTATAATGGAAGAACATGGGGTGGGAGGTGGTCTCTCAGATATCCTGGACCCTAACAATATGGAGCATTTTAGACCAATGTTAACACCTTGATTTGCACTCAGACAAGAAGTCAGTGCGATCTTGAGAGCAGTAGTATTCTATGATTCCTGAGACTACAGCCATCAAGCAGGCGGCTGGCTGCATTCTAGACCAGTTGTGACTTTTGAGTGGCCTTCCAGCATAGTCCAGTTTCCAGCGTTTTTGGCGTCTGGCTGGGTGAGAAATACCATGAGGATAGTCTTGTGTGTGTTTGGTATTTGGGGGCTAAATCCACAAAGAGATTTAGGCATTGTAATGCTGTGTGTTGCGGTGCCTAACTCTTCGGTGCCCTGCCACCTAGTGGCCTCCTTAGCCATGAGTTAGTACCCAGGTTCCCGATTCAATGCCTAGGGAGAGTGAGGTGCTGAAGAGCAGGATTCTCAAAAGCCAGCATAGTGAGCAGGGAATCACCTCGGCTAGCCAGTAGGAAATGCTGGGGAGAGAGCTTGGGCCTGCCCCCTGCCCCTGAAAGGAAGTTAGGTGCCTATCTCTAAACAGCATTACCAGCCATGAACCCTTTCCTGGAGTTAAGCACCTAAGTCAGGTCAGCCCTATCTCATGAAAAAACAAAGAAAGAGAGAGACCCCATGCTATAGCCAGTAGTCCAGTGGTTGGAGCTCTCACCTATTTTCAAATCCGTGCTTTGGAGCAGGAACTTGACCTTGGGCTCCTGGATATTCTGACACAAGGCTCCTGGAGATAGATATATACATATACACCCACTCTCGAATCTCAGCGCCCAAATTACCGATCCGGTTGCCCAGTCTTCTGTGTGGGGCCTGAACCAGCAGGCATACTCTGAGAACGCCTACTAGGTTAGGCCCCGCAGGCAAGGTAGGTGGGGGAACACCAGGTTTGAGGATCCTGCTGAGGATTATGTGTAGGTAGGGCACCGAGCATCTTGCTAGTTTCAGGACTTAGTCAGCTTTGTGCATGCCTGCTGGCATAAACATAGGCATCTGGGGGACTTTACCAGCAGGAACGTAGATGCCATGGGAATTTAGGCACCCACAAGGTTAGGCGGCAGCTGAGCAAGGCATTTTGTGGGTCTCACTGTGCCTAAATGTTGAACTAAGGTGTCTAACTTTTAGCAGTTAAGTGCCTAAGTCTCATTGTGGATGTAGCCGTGGGTGCTTCCACTTCTGATTCTGGCTAATACCAAATGCATGGGGGTGGGGTAAGATGCAGAAAATTAACCAAACTTTTATCAAATCACAAAGTCTAATTAAAATTTTGGGTGAAAGGTTGGATCAGTTCTTTGTTTGTCTAAACTGGATTATTCTGTTCCATCTGAACAATTCCTTAATTCGTTCAACCAGATCCTGCTGATGTGATCTCAACACCTATTGAATGGAGTATCTGGGAAACAGCATGGTGTAAGAAACTGGGAGTCTGGAACCATGGAATTCTAAATCTGGCTGTGCCACTAACTTCTGAAGTGGCTTTCCGCAGGTGAACTAACCTTTCTGTGCCTCAATTTGCCAATTCATAGATTTAGATTTAATATTTTAGACTGAAGATTTTAGATGTAATGTTTAAAGGTATATAATATATAAAAAATCATGAAAATAACAATGAGCCAATATGAATGACTAAGAAGGTTACTTTTCTGAAATGCTGACTACCATTATAAGGGTCTCTTCCTCTACAGCTCAGCCACTCCTGTCTGTCCCATGGCAGTCATTGGTAAAGCTTCCGTTCATTAAAAATCAGTTTTCAGGGGAGTTTTGAGTTATCTGCTGCCAAAGACAAGTTTATGAGGCAACACGTTTATATTTATTAAGCCTGTGAAAACACTGATTTTGAGTCCTGTGGTTTTGGGGATCTTTAAGTTTTGGGTTCATTTTAACTCAGTCTAGTTAAGGCAAAGTACAAAATGATACAAAGAGTCCTATGTATTGCTTCTGAGTTACACAAGCTTCCACCCAGAAGATCTACCCAGTGGCAAACTGTCCCAAGTTTTCTTACAAAGCCAGAATAAAATTCAAAATTCAGTCCAAAAAAATTCATTCCTATTTAGCATCAGGTAGCATACGTACCCCTCCTCTTGAAAGTAGGTTCCCATTTTTGCAGGGTATGGGACTGCTTTAACTTCAACATTAGTTCCATATGGAGAAACCTCAAAGGTTTGGGCCTAAGTGTTGTGTAAACGTGGACAACAAGTCATTTATGTCTCCATGTCTTGTTGTGTGTAATTCCCATCCTTACTCATAATACATTATTGTACAAAGGTCCCATCTCTCTCTGTAACATAGATTGCTGGTATTTTAAAAAAACACCCCTCTAAGAATGGTTTTTGTTACTGAGAAGTGACGAGCTGACTGACAGCTGATTGAGTGGTTATCGTTTTGAACTAGCAGGTGTGATTCACTCTGAGAAAACAGCACAGAAACATATGGGGTTTTCTGTATGTGTTTGTTCATCCTGAACTTCTTTTGCGATTAGTTTGGCTGCCTGTCAAGTACATTTTCTCAACCTGACACTGACCTTCTATTTTAAACTCCTTCCCTGATTTGGATGGAGTATGTCCCCAACAGCAAAGCATGCTGATTCTAGTTAAAGCATTTTCAGATGTGCCAGGTATTGCTGAATCCTCCTGGTTGCCCTGTGTGCATACATCTAACTGCACTAAAGACTGAGATCCTGATTAATGGGCCTAAGTGCATCTCTATTTAAAAAAGCATTTATGCATGTACTTAAATTTAAGGATCTACTTAAGTCCCATTGACTAACAATGTGAGTAAAGCACATGAGTTAAATGCATGCTTAAGTGCGTTCCTGAATAGGGATATTTTCTTGAACTGGTGTCCGAATAACTTTTAAATGACCAACTCTTTCCAGAATTAGATGATACCGTAGTAGATGTAATCCACCCCTTTGCAAGCCTGAAAATCTTGTATTCTGCTTCTTTAGACTGCAGCACATCCACAAGCAGTTAACTAAAAGTTTTCATTTCACTTTATAGTTTACAGCTTCCCCCACCCTTTTTTAAATAAGAAATAATTCCAAATAAATAATATAATAACTAAACAAATTCAAGGGGAAAAATGATCAGGTGATGGGTCCACTATGATTGATTATACGATAACTCAGTGTGTTAGTTAAACATGCAGTTTCCTTTCTTTTAGTTAGGTGTTTCCAGTAATTTAAATGAGGCAATTTCAGATCACTTCCAAATCATTTGTGTGCAAATTAAAATAGTTTCTGCTTTTGTTTTGTCCAGGGAGTTAAGAGGGAAGAAGTAGTGGAGGTGCGCTACTCTCCAGATACACATGCCATGGCCACACTCCCAGAATTCTAGTCCACCCTTGCTGCCCTACTTTCCTAATAAACCTGCTTCTCTGTTCCAAATGCATGTGGATCAGCAAAGTGAAATTGGCAAGATCTCTGACAGGCACTTCAAGGAAAACCACCCCAGGAGTATGTATGAAAGTTCACAGGGTAAGAAACACTTCTTGTTTTGACTAAACGATTAATTTTATTGTAAAGCTTTGCATTAAAATTAAAGAGGAAGAATAGTCTCATGGTTAAGCAGTGGACTGGTATTCAGGATAGCCAGGTTCCATCTTCCAGGCTCTGCCATAGACTTTCTACGTGATCTTGGGCAAATCACTTCAGTTGTCCGATTTGTAAAATAGTGACTATCTGACAGGGAGGTATTACTATCTCAAAGGAGTGCTGGGAGGATAGAAAAATTAATGATGGTGAGTTGCTTAGATACTAATGATGGGGGTCCATACTTATGGATAATTGGGATTTCTGAGCCTAATGCTGGAGGAAGCCACCTTGCTAGAAAGTAATGTTGTTATTGACACAGTCAGTGCATGTGAGAACCTTATGGAAGAGAATGTAATACAGTTTAGTGTCAACTTTAATATGTAAAAAATCAATTATCTTTTTTATGATCAGAGGTGCCATTAGACTCTGCTGGACTCTGCTAACTCATGCTTCTGTAATGCAGGAATTGGGTAAAAATCGAGGTTTGAGGTTTTTGGATTCTGTTATGGAGCACAACACCACCAGAAAATCCCCACAAACCAGATGTGTATAAACATATTTACAGCAGTGCAGCATTTGTCAGGCATCCCAGGTCTGCTTCCTTTACATTTATTTATTGTAATTGAATCAGTGGTTTAAAACCCTTGAACTTCATATTCCATTTAAAACTAACTCATTTGCTGGCAAATGGGATGCCTCCTGGAAGAGAGCATACCAATATGGGAGAGAGAGAGAAAAAAAAATAAATAAAAGAAAGGAACAAAAAGCTTTTAACTTGTGCTGTACATGATAATGATAGCCTTCCTTCAAAGAGCACTGGGGCTTTCAAAAATCACAGGAGTGCAGAGAGGTCATTCATAGATATTTGAATTATTAACACATGTTTAACCATTAAAGAAAGATGTATTGATAGAATATCAATGTGATTAATTATTTAGTTACACAAAGTAAAGCATTGAAGAGAAATTAACTATTCACCACCTCTTGGTGAAGCCAAGGCTTGAAGAAATGCATCATAAAAGGGTTTGTTACTATGAGGCTTGTTAATAGCTTCCAGAGCAAAAAACTTTAAAGTACCATGGAAGACGTGTACATGTTATTTGTATTTATCTTGGATACAACGTGGGCCTTCATGATTTGATCTGCAATGAGATGGAATGGAGAAAATTATGAAGAGCCAACTTTGTGTTTGAAGAGCCAACTTTGTGTTTGTGATAGCTATTTCACGTGTGGGGACCTATTAAAAACAAATAGGTTTTTAAAGCAAATTTGTACAGATATTAAAAAAAAAACCCAAATCTATCCAGTAAGACATTTTGCACATGGAGTTTTCCACATCTGTACAAAGCACCTCCTTTGAGGTAGGGAGGTCTTACTGTTGCCAATATGGATTCTGTGGGAAGGGGTAAAAGTCCCTTTGTTAATATGTTCTGGCAGGGGGGAAAATGGTCTGCCACTGAAACTTGTAACTCAGTGTTTGTCAACTGTTACAAAGAAAATCTTAGTGCCTTGCACACTCGTGTTTGAATAAACTCATGTCTGAAATTCCTCAGAAGCGTTGACATAAATATATTAAATTACACTACAGTTTCCTGAGTCCCTGACTAACCATTCATATAATCCAACTAGATTTTTTAAAACACAGTCCCCATCTGTAGTATAAATAGCCTAACATGCTCACTTCTGTATGTAGCTTATACAATATGGGAGGGTTAATAGGAATAGTAAGGGGTAAAGTTCAGAAGGTTTGAAATTTGGCTTTTGTTGTGGATAATTACTACAGATGGGAGGAATATGAAGTTTTCTGAATAATACAGTGGTAAGGGCTGAGCTCATAAATGCTCCCTCACCTATCTTTTATGTTTCAGGCCCTGCTGTGGCAGGGCAATGCTGGCTGGGCACTTGCCCTCCTCTTGACCAGAGAGATGCAAAATAAAGAACACTGATGTATGTATCTCCCCTGGCCTCTGTGGTGAGGAGAGAGAGAAACACCTTTGCCCCATTTCAGACTCTCTCTCTGGCCTCAGAAGGGAGAGTGGAGAAGAGAATCCGCAGTGATGGTATTTGGAGGCTTCCCTTTCCCAGGACTCAGAGAGGGGACTGAAGATCCCTGTCAAGACCCTCTCAACCACAGATGGGCTGAAGCACTGAAAAGCAAAGGGTCACCAGGACGCACCGCTATCCTCCCCCACTACCCCACAACTCCCTTCTCCCTCCATCAAACCTCCCCCTGTTTCTCTGCTGCTGATTTCTGGGTGAAGCCAAGAATTCTCTCATTTCAATTCTGCTGCTGGTGCTGCAGATTAGACAGGAAGACAACCTACCTGCTAGCTGGGAGGGTGTGTTGAGAAAATAGGTAGACTCCCATCAAGGATCCGTTCCATTAAATCCACCCTTAGAAGGCCAAGAGGTGGAGTTGGGCTAGCAAACCATCATCTGAAAATATTGAGAAGGGACAAGGAAGATGTCAAAGGCCATTGCACCTCCCAACCATAGACAGCACCAGATAAGATTAATCCAAGAGCTGCTGGAGAGACAAGGGTCTTGTGTCCTATTCTGGGAAGTGTGGTAGCAGGTTTAGTTGAGTATAAATCTCAAAAATAAAGAGCATCTGAATATGAATATTGAGTTATTCACCCATCCTTACTAAGCTTCCCAACATGAGCTCACCTCAACTATCTGAACTTTCTGCATAATATTTCTGCTTCTATTAAGGTAAAAAATCCTGTGTGAAGAGAGACTATTTTATGGCACTTCTGCTATGGCACTTGTTCTGGCCAGGACTGGGAAGACAGGGACGTGAAAAGAGTGGAGGGTTGGTGGGTTTTTTTTTCAGAGGGGGCGGAAAACACTTTCATTCCAAAATGGCTAATTTTCTCCTTGTGTAAATGTGTGAAAATAATGTTACTCATAGCCAGATGTGCAATTCATCTGGAAAAAAGGAAAATTTGCATGCAAAAAATCAGGAACAGAAAAATCAATAGTTTTATACATCTCCAGTCAGGAATTGTGCATATAATTCTTATGGGCCACAGAAAAAATGGAAAACTAAAAAGCAAAGCAGCATATGGCTTCCAGGCTCTGTGGAGGCTGGAACTGTATTGCAAGGGTTTTTTGGTTTGCCAGCTAGACATTTTCAGTTTGTCAGGCTTGCACATACCATATATTGTAAGTCACACATCAATTCATTAATCCACACTGCCAGTTAAAGGGGACTTGCAGAGGTAAGGTAGCACATTATAGCAGCTTTAGCATTAGGTGCTGAATGCCCTAAACAGCCAAACAAGAAAGAGCATTTGGTACAGCTCCCCAGACTGTTACTTTCAGGCCTACTTTTTGTCTACCATGGGTAATCAGCTCATGTTGTAAGGAGACACTCCAACCTGGATCTAACAGCTACCAAGAGCTTCATGTTCCTATTGGTTTACAGGGTCAGGTGGGTCCTACTTTTTTTCTTTAATACATTGTGTGTTTTTCTTTTTTTATTTGTATTTGATACCAACAGAGAAGGCAGCCAGATTATTAGTATACTTGCTAATTAGTCATGGGTGAATCTCAGAAGCTTCTGGGGTTTGGTTTAGATACTTATCCAAAGCTCACTCATGTTACCAGGATCTTCTGAAGCTCCCTCTTTCTTTGATCTTCCCTCCCTAATGCCTCCCTTTAAGGCACCACGGACAGTGCAATTACGCAACTGTGGCCACATACCTCAACTCATAACTCAACACATATATTAATAAATGTGAAGCTTATAAGGTGCAGAAGAGCTCAGTCAGAGAGCCAATGGGGCAGGCTGGATGGGGGAATGAGGGTGGAGTCAAGGCAGGCTAGCTTGTGGCAACTGCTGAGGGAGATGGGTCTCCTCTGAATCAGACTGGGATAGGGAGAGGCTTGGGAAATGAGTATTGGTCAGGGAGCCAATCATGCTGTAACTGGTTCATATGGAAAATTTTAAGTTTGGTGTCTAGGATTTTTTGAATGGCACCAAGTTTTTGTCACTGTGCAAACTGGTTTACCCTTCAATGGCTCCTTGGCTCACCTTCAGACCACTTCTCAGGCCTTCCCGTATCCAGGACCCCACCCTTTTGAGATCCCCTTCTCCTCCATTCACTCTTATAAGATGGCTTCAAATTTTAACCCAGCTGGTCATGGCACTCACTGCACCCCCTAGTCAGCCTGGACTATCTACTCTGAGGTAGAACCCCTTAGGTTTCAGTAGGCCATCTTGTTGCTGTGAAGGTTAGGAGCCTGCCCTGTTTAGTTCCTTAGCTGTAGCAGAACTTAGGAGCATCAGAGGGTAGGAAGCTCTTGCTGTGAACCACATGCTGCTCAGTTTTAACCGTAACTACTCCCTGACTCCAGCTCCCCTACTCAGGCCTGTCACTCAGAAGTCTTCCCATATTCCTGGATGGTTTTGCATATGTCCTGGGGAAGGAGGCTTATGGCACTGGGATAAAGGACTGGGGACATTTTTGAGCTGTAGTAGGCGGTATGGAAAGCAGGGAGGTTTGTGGGAACTAGCTAGAACTGTGTATGAGGGTGTTCTCCACAATGCTTTGCTACATAACTTTGCGAAACTTGCTGCATACTTTAGGTCTAGTGTACAACACAGTATGCGGGCAGGGGCAGCTCTAGGTTTTTTGCCGCCCCAAACTCAGGTGGGGCTGGGGCTCACAGGCGGCGCTGGAAGCGGAGGAAGTGATTTCACCTTCTCCCAGCGCTTGCAGGGGCTTTACCCCCTCCCTCACCCGGGTGTGCAGAGAAGCCCCGATATAAGGGGTGGCACAAGGCGGCGGCGCAGCCCCGGCTCCCGGCAGGACTCGCCCTCTCCTCCCCAGGTAGCGGCGGGGCCCTGGCCGCTCAACATCCAGGGGGCTGGGGCTTCCCCTTCCCGCTGCAGCCGGGGGCGCGGCGCCCTCGCCCCGTCTAAGTGGCACAGCTCCGAGGGTGCAACTGCCCTGAAAAAAAAGGATGGCCAGAACGCCGCTCCTGGAAATGTGCCACCCCAAGCACGACTTGCTTTGCTGGTGCCTAGAGCCGGTCCTGGATATGGGGGACAGGAGACATCTAGTGTGGAGTCGAGGAGGCTCTAGGCCCATTTGCTCTGACCATCAGCAAGGGTCTTCTAAAAGTTTATTACTTACACTGCACTTTACATCTTTGAAGCACTCTACAAACATTAACTAATTAAGCCTCACAACACCCCTGCGCAGTAGGTATAAGTTACTATCTTTAAGTAAGGAAGGCTCTGGACTCTCTTCCCTGCAGAAGTAGAAGCTGCCATAGGAAATTCTAACCCTGCAGGCTGCAACCCCTTGTCTTTGGCTTTCTCTTGTAAATCTCATTCACAGACTCAATTTAAAACTGAGGAGCTGTGAAAGTCCCTGTACCTCTCCTATGAATTTCTGAGTACTCTAAGATTTGTTACCCATTGCACCTATCGCTAGTGTCAGCATGAAGTTATTAGTCTTCTTTCTGCCCTGTATGGAAGTTCTGTGGTTCTACTCTCTTTCCTTCATTAGCTTCCTCTTTTGTCAAAAATTCAGATTCTAGTGGGCCTGCTGGCAGTGTAATAAGTGCCAACAATATTTTGTAATGGCTTCGGGAAAGTCAGTTATAAAGCACCTTCCAAACCAGAGCATGGGGAAAGACCGATGCATATGTTACTTAGCAATGAAGGAATGAGGGGAAAGCAAGAGAGCATCTGTTTGTTTGGGGTTTGTTTTAGTCTGATCTTGCTTTCAGGGAAATCAATGGTAAAAATCCCATTGACTTTAATGGCCTTTATTACAGGAATCTGAAACCCTTAAATTTTCAAAGAGATGTAAAGGATATGGGTACATTAGTCCCCATGAAGGTCAACGTGCCTAAAGCCTGCACCTCTGTCTGAAAGGTGGCGGTGTTTTATTTATAGAGTGGAATAAATGACTGGAATGGGGAGCACAATCCCAAAATGCATTGCAAGGCAAACTATATGGCTGTGTCAAAGATTATCCCATAACAAGAGAATTTCCTACAAAGCTTGGACCAATTTGTCTGCTTGTGTTGAAGTGCCTGGTAAGTATTTCTGTAAGGAAGCTGCACTAAGAAGAATCAAAAGCACTTGTAGCATTGGCTGCTGAGAAATGAACCTTTGGCTAGCCCATGTCAGAAGTGGAGACCACCCGCTCCTTTACTCCTGATAGGGGAATTCTCTGTAGCACTAATGGCAGCCCCATTAATGGTTCAGATCCCCCGGAATTCAAATTGCTGCTCAATAGAGCCCCTTGAGAGGCTCTGGGTTTAATTTTTATAGTCATTATAGGGCTGTTAATATGCCACATTAAAGAGACTCTTTGTAGCTGAGAAAAGCAGAGTGAGAGAAAACAGAATGACAGCTGTTCTGTCAGTCACTTGCTATTCTATGCAAGGCAGCTGGTTATTATTATCGTTTATTATTTATCATTTAAGCTAGTCACTTCAGCAAAAAAATAAAAAATAAAAAGTCTTACATGGCCACAAAAAAGACAAAACTAGTCTTTGGGGCTTTGGAAACTTTTTTGTGGTCAGATACACATTTAAGTTGATACTTTTAAATAAATCACATTACTTTCTCCTGCTCCCACCTCAGCTGCCATATTAAAGTGATCAAGCTGACCACAGATTTAGTAAATGGAAATATGCAGCCCACTTAGCCTTTAAACCACATACATATCTAAGAGGGATTTCTGAGTTCCAACGTTTATCATGAAACTACTGATTAAGCTTAATCAGCTAGACTTCAGGCTGTGTTTTCAATCCATGATCAAGCATACAAAAACCCAGCCATCTTTCACTGGAAGGAAAAGGAGTATCCATTGCATGTACTAAATATTGAACAAATCTTTTATCAATGCTGAGAGAATCTCAAAAGTTTTATAGAGGTTTTGTTTGAATAAACACAAAACATTCCAGAAACTTGTATGAATTTTTGGAGGCTACACTCTCCCTCATACCTGCCCTTACCAGGTGACCACTTTATTAAGGAACATACTGTAGTGCAGGTGCACAAGGAGGCAGAGTTAGGGTTGTGTGCTTAACCTTAACTAGGGCATTTCCTGACTTTGGCATCCTTAACTGTGTAAACTTAACATTCTCTTCTCTGTTATTTGCATTTAATTACCTAGGCTTTTTAAAGGGAAAAAAGAAGGAATAAAAAAATTCACTTTTCAGAACAAAGACCTTCAGTATTGAAGGACTCCAAAATGTTCTTATCTCCCCGCAAAAAACTGCTGTGAGAGTGTGAAGTTTGTACTAAGCTTCAATTGATGGAGGACATCAGGACCAAGCCACTGAGGAAGAGGAGAAGGCAAACAACTTTGCACTTTCTCCCATGTTGCCCTTTATATCCAGGAAGAGCTCCCTGTAAAAACCTGCATTGTCCTCCTTCGAATCCATCCTTAGAATTCTTCTCTGACAGGATCCCTACAAAATACGTGACAGTGGCTAGACAGCTAGTGTAGTGGTACCACTGCTTATTGTGCTGATCAGCATAGTCCCATTGTTGCCTTGTCCTGCTCCCATCTGTTTGTTGTATGCACCTGCGGGGGGGGGGGGGCGGAAGGGGGTCATCGGGAGAAAATCTCCTATTGACTTATCTTTCTCTTCTTGTTGGGGGTAGAGTACAGGGGTCAACTGGAGAGCGATCTGCAGTCAATCTGGTGGGTCTTTACTAGACCCGCTAAATCGACCGCTGGTGGATCAATCTCAGAGCGTCGATCCCTGCTGTAGTGTAGACCTGCCCTGACAAACTGGGAGGAATTGGTTGAGAATCTGAAGGTGGAAGGCAATTTCATTTGAGGGAAAGAAAGAAGTGAGAGCAACAGAATCAGGAAAATGGTATTGAGAAAAAGCAGCTTTGACAAACTGGTAAGTTAGGTTCCACGGGAAAAAAAATCTAAGAGAAAAAGGAGTTCAGGAGAGCTGTCAGTTTCTCAAAAAGACAGTATTAAGACACAACTGCAAACTTTCCAAATGCAAAGGAAAAACAGGAAGAATAGTAAGAGGCCAATATGGCTTCATCAGGAGCTCTTTATGACCTGCAAATCAAAAAGGAAGCCTACAAAAAGTGGAATCATGGACAATTTGCTAAGGAAGAGTACAAAAGAAGAACAGATAGGGACAAAAATCAAAAAGTCATGTAGGGATGAGATCAGAAAGGCTAAGGTACAAAATGAGTTAAGGCCTAGCAAGGGACATAAAAGGCAATAAGAAGAGGTTTTATAAATACATTAGGAGCAAGAGAAAGACAAAGGAAAGTGTAGGTCCTCTACTTAGCAGGAAAAGAGTGGTAATAACAGATGAGATGAAGAAGAATGAGGTGTTTAATGACTATTCTGCCTCAGTCTTCACTAAAAATTTTGGTATTAATACCACAGTTAATATTAAGAAGAAGGAAGGAACATGGGCCAGAATAGGGAAAGAACAGGTTAAAGAATATTTAGGTAAGTTAGATGTATTCAAGGTAGCAGGGCCTGATGAAATTCATCCTAGGGTATTTAAAGAACTAGTTGAAGCAATCTCTGAACCGTTAGTGGTTATCTTTAAGATCTCATGGAGGGGATGGCTGAGGTCCCAGGTGACTGGAGAAGGGCAAACACAGTACCTATCTTTAAAAAGGGGAACGAAGGGGACCTGAGTAATTTATAGATTCATAATTTAATTTGGCACTGAAGGATCTCCCCCCACACCGCAATGCCACCTAAGACCGGAGCGAGTGAAGGACCCGATGCTGAAGTGCTGCTGAAGACCCAGAGCGTCGCCGGGTGAGTACGGGGGCATGGCGTCTTTTTTTTTATCTCTGCTCCCTGACCCGCCGCCGAAGACCCGGAGCACCGCCAGGTGAGTAAAAATTTAAAATGCACCAAAGAATTAAAAAGGCGCCACTTCTGCTCGGTGGGGGAGCGGCCGCTGCCGCACTCCCCCCCTAGCTACGCTACTGCATATCATGCCGATCCAACCTAATTTCCCTCTTTGGCGGGGTTACTGGTTTAGTGAATAAGGGGAAGCAGTAGACATATATTGATTTTAGTAAGATTTTTGACACAGTCCCACATGACATTCTTATAAGCAAACTATGGAAATGTGTTCTTGATTAAATTACTGTAAGGTGGATGTATAACTGGTTGAAAGACCAAACTCAAAGAGTATTTATTAACGGTTCACTGTCAAACAGGGAAGGTATATCTAGTGTGGTCCCACAGGGGTCAGTCCTGGGTCTGGTACTATTCAATATTTTCATTAATGACTTGGATAATGAACATAATAGAACATAAGAACGGCCATACTGCATCAGACCAAAGGTTCATCTAGCCCAACATCCTGTCTTTTGACAGTGGCCAATGCCAGGTGCTCCAGAGGGCATGAACAGAACAGGTAATCATCAAGTGATCCATTCCCTGTTGCTCATTTCCAGCTTCTGGCAAACAGAGGCTAAGGACACCATCCCTGCCCATCCTGGAATGGAGAGTATGCACATAAAATCTGTGGATGACACCAAGCTCAAAGGGGTTGCAAGAACTTTGTAGAACATGTTAGAATTCAAAACAGCCTTGACAAATTGAAGAATTGGTCTGAAATCAACAAGATGAAATTCAATAAAGACAAGTGCAAAGTACTACATTTAGAGAAGAAAAAATCAAATGCGCAAATACAAAATGTAGAATAACTGTCTAGGCAGTAGTACTGCTGAAAAAGCTCTGGAGATTATAGTGGACTACAAACTGAATATGAGCCAGCAATCTGATGCAATTGCAAAAAAGGCTAATACTATTTTGAGGTCTATTAACAGGAGTAAGACATGGGAGGTAATTATCCTCCTCTCGTCGAACCTGGTGAGGCCTCAGCTGAAGTACTTTGCTTAGTTCTGGGCACCACCATTTAGGAAAGATGAAGACAAATTGGAGAGACTCCAGAGGAAAGCAACTAAAATGATTAAAGATTTAGGAAATATGACCCAGAAAGAACGGTTAAAAAATCTGGGCAAGTGTAGTCTTGAGAAAAGCAGACTGAGGGGGAATCTGATAACAGTCTTCAAATATGTCAAGGGATGTTATAAAGAGGATAGCAATCAATTGTTCTCCTTGTCAATAGGACAAGAAGTAATCTGTTTAATCTGCAGCAAGAGAGATTTAGATTAGGTATTAGAAAAAACTTTTCAACTATATGGATAATTAAACATTAGGAAAGGCTTCTGTGATCATTGCCTTGAGTGGTATACAGCTGAGAATGCCAAACTCAGGACAGACTGGTAAAGATAGGGCAGACACACCCCAAACTGGTGGTTATTCTAACATTAGATTTACCAAACCAGTAACAAAATAGGCTTCTGTATTACCACAGTGGTTAACAAGAAGCTACACACAGTCTCTCTTAGGTAATCCAGCCCTTCTCAGTACCCAGACACCTGGTCTTTATGATGAGAGGTTACTGAAAACCAGATTCATCATAGTAAAATTCTTCCAATCCCAAATGGAAGCCACTTCCCCATGTCAATATATAACTCAGATCCTACCCAAAAAATCACACTTGTAGCCAGTCCTTTGGTAAAAAGAAAAGAAGAGTTATTAAATGGTTAAGGAATCAGATACCTTACAACTGATTTTTAGAGTTTGCAGGTCAGGATCACAGCAGTGATGTTAAATCTGCTAATTTGTGAAAAGTCTCTCTGTTTTACCCAAGCAGATTGGGAGTCATTCAGTTCCTTGTTCAAAGCCTCCTTAGAAAATTACAGTCCAGAGATGAGAAGTAGAAATGAAGACCAAGCAGTGATGTGACAGGTTCCACTTATATACCTTCAGCTCAGGTGTATGGAAAGTTACTGGCCCAAGATGGAGTCCAGGGTCACATGAGTATGGAAAGTTACTGATAAAAGATGAGGAATACTTGTGGCACCTTAGAGACTAACAAATTTATTTGAGTCTCTAAGGTGCCACAAGTACTCCTTTTCTTTTTGCGGATACAGACTAACATGGCTGCTACTCTGAAACCTGATAAAAGATGGTGTTTTAGATCACATGTCCTCATTGCATGTCCTTAGCTCCAGGCTATCTGAGGCATGCAAGAAGACTCATTGAAGAGCTGATTTCCCTTAATGGCCCATCATCACATGGATGACACACCAACCAGTAATGGCTAGTCTGAATGTAAATTTGTCTGAGGGATGTCAGCCAGGAACACAACACATTTGAGATACCAATACATAGCAAATATTCATAACTTCAGAGACAAAGATGCTACATACATACAAACAAGATTATTGTACTTAGATCACAACTTTTCCACTGATATCTTACATGACATACTTTATATAGGGTTTAGTGCAGTTGTGCAACAATGATATAATGTTCATATAAAACATCACAGCTTCCAAAAGAGGTTGTGGAATCCCCATCACTGGAGGTTTTTAAGCATAGGTTAGACAGACACCTGTCAGGTGTGGTCTAGGAATACTTGATCCTGCCTCAGCACAGGGGACTGGACTCGATATCCTCTCAAGTGCCCTTCCAGACCTGCATTTCTACGTTTCTAAGATTCTATTCCCAGCTATAATTCTATGATGTGTTAATTAAGCCTCCAGCACTGTATCTAATGCTGCACCTTGAGAGCATGGTTCTCAAAGACATATCCATTTCCTTTTGTTTATTAAAAAGAGATCATCCATCACTCCTTGTTGTTTTTGTCATTCATTTCCTTGTTTGCTGAACTAACATCATTATTATGCCCATTCCATTTTTCACAAGAAAATAAGAGACTAAATTTTGAAAACACTCTGTCCTTTTGGGTCAATTTCCAACCCCAAATGTATGCATCTGACTCCCATTGACTTCAGTAGGAGTTGTGTCTGCATATCTTAGGGAATAATAGGGCCCTTGTTGTGTCTTTCTGTGTCTGTCTGCGTGTGAAGGAGAGTGTGTGAATGTGGTTATAAAAGTAAATTATCTCAATTAATACAGGGTTGGAGCACATCACATATATTCTGCAGACTGCTGTAACTATTAACATTTTCCACAAGAGTGTGGTAGTAAATAACACACCTTCCTTTTTCTGTGAATTTGTCTTTTTAGGTGGGATTTTAAATATTTATGAATGACTACTAGTGATAGCCTTTTTCCACAGACTTTGCGAATTCTTCCTCTGCTTATCACCTGTAACGGCAGATGCCCAGCTACTGTGCATGCAATAAAGAGGGGAAAATTCAAACATGCAGTTTAGATTTGGGTGATTCCAAATCATCACAGACTGGCTTACTCAGTCCTGGAAGTATCCGATATTTTAACAGATTCTCTATATAAAACATTTTCTTTAGGTTTCAGAATTAATCCATTGCGTTGAAAAGGGTAGAGTTCATGTGTGTTGGGCCAGCAGAAGTAGGTGAGTTTTTACTAGAGAGCTAACACACAAAATCCTAGTGTAGCTAGGAAAAACTGTATGTAGCTGGTCAAAGGGACCCTGAGCAGGGAACCATTCTCCCATGCGTGGAAGGGAGTCTAGGCTTCACCTCAATGGCCAGCTATATTGAGGTAAAACTACAATTCATCCTGTTTATGCTAGGATTTTACAATGTGTTTGTTATGTTGTAAAATCACACCTACTTTTCCTAGATTTAGATGTAGTCTACTGGGGAGTCTGTGCCCTCCACAGATCATCTGAGTCTACTACAGCCCCAGCCAGAGAGCCAGGGCTCTTTAGCTCATGGTGCAGAAGTTTATGCTTTCAGACTTGGAGGTCTCCGTTTCTACCTTTGCCGTGTCAACCAGGATCTTGCCAATTGCATAGGCATGGCCTTGGAACCATTGTTACAAACCATCTGCACGTTTAGGAATGCACTGCTTTACACTTAGTTCTCATTGCAGCCATAATGAAAATAAATCTTTTTTTGTTTTAAATGAAAGCTAAATACTATTATTATGAAAAAAAAATAAAAAATAAAAGCAGCACAATTCTGCAGCATTGGTAGATTCTCCAGCAAATTCTTTGGCTGCATAATTTAGGATCAGTTAAGAAGAGTTAAGCCTCAAGAATTCTGTATTAATTCTGTGGCCTCATAGCCTTTAAGAGTGTCAGGAATCTAGAATTCCTTCCTAAGTTACTGATTTTGTGTGAGGTATCAAGACAGTTGGAGAGCTAGGAAGAACAAGAGCATTGTGCCCTAGGAGAGCATACATACAGCACAACACAAGACTTAGATTGTGTATGTGGTCCACTTAAAGTATGAAGTGACGGGATATTGAAGCTTTTGAGTATATAATACTAAAAGCAGTTCCATTAATCTTGTCCTGAAATGGATAAAATATCAGGTTGCTAAAAAGTTTGGCCTCTCAACAGTGTTATTCCAAGCTAACTCCCTCATACATGCAAGTTGCCAACCAGGTTGTTGTTAAAGGCTTCTCTTCAGTTCCTGGAACCAAGAGGGAGGAAAGCACTGGCTGAGATGAATGTCAGAATGCTCAAAATATATGTTTTGGCCATGATTTACCAGTCAAATACAGACTTCCAGACTCAGCAGAAATAGCCTTGCTGGCCAGTCAGATTCTAAATTTCAGGGTCGGGCAGGTTGATGGAGGACGGCAAATGAAATGAAAATAGCCATGTGTTAAAGGACTGAGAAGCACGTATAGTCTCCAGCCAGTCAGCTTGTCAGGAGCACTCAGCGCTCATCCACTCTCCCTGAAGATGATGTTCTTAAGCCTTTCAGCTCGTAAAAGGCTAGCGAGACTGCGTATCAGGTTAATCACGGCACTGTAAATCACCTCATCTTAAAGGAATGCTTTTGGGTAGGAGTTCATAAGTGAAGGAAATATATTTGATAAGTAAGACACAGCCAGTGATGGAGCCAGATTTTACAAGCAAAGGGGAACAGTGATGCCTCCATATTCAATGGATTCACTCCTCCATCTCCACTGCTGTCGCCTCCTCTTCTTTCTTGTCCTGGTGCAGCAGCAACAACTACCCACAGCAGCACCATCTGCCCCATCACCACAATTCAAATCCTGGCCCAATGTGGAGGCTCAGCTCAGGAGGTAGGGGGCTGGAGAGTGAGCCCGCCCTGTGTTCACCTGGCAGCGGCAGCTCCTGGCCCACGGATCTGGGCCCAGTTCCCCACTCCAGGTGTTGCAACCTGGTGCATGGGGCCATTCTGGTTTCCTCAGGACAAAGAGGCGGCTGGACCAGATTTGAGTGAGTGGTGTTGCAACATGGAGTCACAGTGCCACGCCACCCTTTGCACCATGTTGTAATGCCCAGTGGGGAGCTGGATCCCGCCCCAGAGGACAGGAGCCCCTGCTGCTGGGTGAGCACAGTACAGGTTCACTGCCCAGCCCCATGTGAAAATTTGTGTTGTACACTTCCTTTTGTCAATTGTATAATATGTTTGAAAAGGCACCACACATATACCTAAATGCTGCCGGCAGGGGGAGGTCTCCCCCTCAACCTTTTAGTACCTCTACCACTGGATACAGCTCCTGACATTCATTGCAGAAACACAGTACGATTGCAGGCAATATGGCTATAATAAATACTATGCTAAGGAGCTCATGCTCTAGAAGAGAACAGAAACAGTGTGTACTGGACACTGGCTAGGGACCCAAGAGACTGGGATAATGTTCCAAGTTTGGCCTTTGAGCTGCTGTGTGACTTTGAGCAAGTCACTTCATTTCTTTGTGCCTCTGATTCTCTTCTTACCCTTTGTCTCTCTTGTCTATTTAGAGTGTAAGTTTTCCAGGGGGGGACTGTCTTTTGCCATGTGTTTTTACAGTGCATTGCACGGTGGAGCTATGATTTTTGGGGTCTTTAGACACTATTACTATTTAAATAATAATTACGCACCATTTTTACTGAAACTCTCCAAAATAATTTAGCTGGAGGCAGACACCCAGCATGGAAAATTTCACCCAGGATGGTTAAAATTTGGCAATGTTATAAGCAACTAAAAACAGGGTCTTATTAATGGGAAGTGGAAAGCAACCTTAATGACAAATGAGGCTTCCAGCCCTCCCTCTTCCCAATAATAACAACACGAGGCTGAACATTGACAGAGGAGGGACACATTGTTATCTAAAACTTTTTGAAACCTGGTCATCACCAAAGTTGGAAAAGGAATAATTTAGAACAGTCAATTTATCTAGGAAAACCAATATAAAACTTGTAAGGGAAAATCAGGCTGAATATCACACACACACACACTCTTAACGGAGGCCTCTTAAATTGAGGAATTGTCTCCCAAAAGAGGTGATGGAAGCCCTGTAACTTGAGTAATTTGAAATGAAACTGGACAATATCCTGGACAAAACCCTAACCCCGAAAATATCCTACACTGAGAACATTCCTACACTGGCAGGGGAATGGAAGGGGAAGATCTAAAATGTCTTTTCCATCTTTGACTTCTAGTTATACAGTTGCAGTTTGCAGTGAACCTGAAATAACAGAATTACAAAGGGAAAAATATTGCCATGGCAACAAAATATTTCTATTTAAAGGGAATGAGGTCTCAAAAAAAGTAATGCTAGAATTTAAACAGAAACAGACTTTATAAAATAAGGTACAAAATAACTATTTTTAAAAAATCATAACTTAACCTAACTTGTGATGAAGCACATACCCAGAACTCCCCCCCCATCCAGTTATTCTTAGAGTTTGAAGGAAATATCTTAAAAATGTAGACCAATATTTTACACATCTGGAGACTTAGAGACAGAGAGTAGGCTTCACTGCCTGGGTTCCAGTCTAAGCTGCAGCCTCAAAGCACTGTCTACACAGTATCTTTAGAGTAATAGCATGAGTCCCAATAGCCTGAGTCTATTGACCCAGGCTGAGAGCCTTGCTCCAAAATACATGTAGACATATCCAGAGAGGTTAAGCAACTTGCTCAAGGCCATATGACAACTCAGTGTCAGAGCCGGAAATAGAATTTAAATAATCTTGGCTCCAAGTTCAGTCCACTAGACCATGTTGCCTCTCAGTATACACCTAAACTGTGTAAGTCACTATAAATCATTTCCATTTTTCCTTTACCCTGCTCCATGAAAAACTGCAGTGTATTGAATTATCTGGCCTCTTCTCTAACTACAGTAATCAATGTTCTCTACTAGGGATTCCATTTGAGTTAGCCCTTCTGCTAACTACACCCCAAATTGTAGGGTAAAAATCAACCTCTTGTCTTAATCTCTGATCTCCAATAGCTTTTCCAGCTGCCATTTCAAGAGCAGGAAGCTAGAAAGGAACTCATTTTTCCTCCCCCGTCTCTTATTGGGAGAGTTCTGATCGTTGTTCTCTAAGAGAACATAACCCATTTTCCAGGAAATGACTATTGACATGCATATTTTGTATTGTAAATATATCTGATTCTTTCGCACCACAATCTCTGTGATTCTTTTGACAGAGTGGCTCTTTGGCTGTTGAAGGCTGACTGCCAAAGCTCTAGAGAACGAGATCTTCTTCCAAAAACTCCACTCTTAAAGATAACACAGAAAGAAACATTTAAGCAGATAATTAAAATGATTAATTTTTCTGGAGAATGCTAAGTGCAGCTGTTAGCTCTTAAATTACTCTTTTTTATTTTATTTTTAAAAGAAAAGGCTCAGAGATGAGGCACAACCAAAAACCCTGGATCTGCACGAACAAGATTTTTTTGGGTGTGCAAAAACTTGTCCAAAATGACGTGTCCCTCAACGCAGGTGCACAATTCTGTCTCAACAACTTTAGGACCCTAACCTCTGATATGCTAGGTGACTCTTGCAAAATCTTAAATGCCCTCATCTTCCACTGAAGACAGCAGGAATTAAAAGTGTGGAACACCTCACCAAATTACGCCATTAGTGCCCAGTTGGCACTCCTGAAAACTGGTGTTTGAGACAGGGTGTACAAATTCTGCACCAGGCAAGAAGGAGTTAAACTGCAGCTTTGGGCTCATGTGCCCCCGCCCTGCCACACCTGCAAGGCATGCCAATCTTGGAGAAGGAGCCTTAAAAAGAGAGAAGCTCAATTCAGAAGGTCCCAGCCTGGTGAGGTGGATAGACCTCTTGCCCCCATGCTCTCAGAGAGGACTGTCACAGAGAACCAAGCTTCCTTAGGTTGACTGTGAGAGCAGAGCAGCAGGACAGACAGCTGAAGGATCTAGGTGGGACAGAGAAGCTGAAGCCACTCCTTATTACTGTTAATTTAGTTTCTTTTCCTTTATTACCTTGAGAACTGAATCTAGGAGCTGGGCCCTGGAGCAGACTCTGGCTGAGAATATGAGCCCCATTGAGGAGAAGATGGCTGTGCTGTAGGAAGAGTTACTTACTGCAGGGTTCTTGGGCTGGAACCAGCATAGAGGGAGGTACTGCATTCCCCTACAGCCTTACCAGGAGGACTAGCCAGAAGATCCCAGACACAAGGGACCAGAAAAGACAACTGAGCCTAGGACTATGGGGTGAAAACCCTGGCTAACCCTGCAAGGGGTGAGGCCGAAGATGACTCACCTGGAGGGCCAAATCATAAGGCAAAAGGGGACTACTAGTGGACAAAATGCTGCAACACTGCTTCTAGTCAAAAGGGGGTGCTCTGTCTGGTGAGTCATTTTGTCACAGGGTTATACCGAAAGTTCCCTTAAAATACAGCATTTGCCCTGCAGCAGTGGTCATGGTACCTCAGTGTCTCCTGTTGAAAGTACAAGCTGGGAAAAATCCCAGTGCCCAGGACAAGCCCAAGCGCTAATTGGGCAATTTCCTACCAGACAGACAATAAAGGGGGCAGCTTGACCAGCAATACTGAGTGTCCAGTCAGAGAGAAGGGTCTGGAAGGAAGAGGAGCTGAGCAATAGAACAGACTTGGCTGCTATTCAGAAGGGAGTAGGAATGATCTAGCTGATGTTAGTCATGCAGTAGGAGAAAAGAATGGGACTACGAAAAAGAGCACTTCTGAGCATGAAGCTGAGCTCCTTTTGAACTTGTCTGTCAGTGATCAGAGGTCTGAAGTGACTAAACAAGGGGTAGATTAGATGTTGGCTTTTCAGGTACACTTAAATAGTTCAAAGGCACTTTCTTTTCCAGCCAAGTTGGAGTAAATTTAATAGCAACTTTTAGAGTCTTGCAATCCTAGCACCAATCAGATGCTTCAAAGACAATTATTTTTGCCACAAAGGAGAGTGATAGGTTAATTGGGCAACCAAGTCAGAGTAGGTTTTTTAGTAGAATAAACTATAACTTAATTATTTGCTGTTGCTGCAAAACACAATTTGGGTTGCCTTTAAGAGGGTGGATTTTCTCTAATACTTTTTTTACAGCCTTGTGATTGCATGTATCCAGGGGAAAGCAGATCACTGAAATATTATGACTTCTCCAGATTGAACCGTAACACCTTTAAGACTTGTTAAAAGATTAAGTGACTTTTGCATCCAAATTGGATGATTTAAGATAAAGGATATGGGATCTAGAAAAAATTGAAATTAGACAGAAGGTGGATGACTCCTCCTAGTGGATGGGGCGCATTTTGAGAAATGCTGAAACAATAAGATCCTCTGACTCTGACACATGAGGGAAATTCATCTGTCACTTTCTTGCTCACAGGCCAGAGCTCTTGAAACAGCCCTCCTGAGCTTCACTTTGAGAAGGCTAGAAAAGAAATTCTGCTGCTGGTAAGAATGGAAAACGCATGTGCAGAAATACATAATTGTAATCAAACAAACCTGCTGATCAGGCAGCTTGAGAGGATGTTGCTTTTTTGGGTTAACATTGAGCTTTGAGTCAGGAACATCTGCCTTTTGGTCCCATTATATCCCAGGTTCTTGAGAACTCCTTTGAATCTAATCACTGAGACTATATTGAGATATGTGATGCTTTATTGACCACTTACATTGCATGCATTGCCTTGCCACTACTAACTAAACTCACAAGGTCAAGTCTAATTATGCAGGGACTTGCTGTAAAAACTGAGATGGATTCTGGTAGGGAGGGATTCTTCTTTGATAGTTGCGTGTGCAAGGAGGACTTATTTGCTGCTCTCTGGGGAGTGCAGGTCCTGCATTGGTGCCCCACTGCTGTGCAGGGACATAAAGGCAGGGTCAGAGGAGGAAGACCTTGTGCCCCTGTGGGACACAGTCAAGAGCATGCAAAAAAAGAATGTGGGGACCTGACTCAATGAGAACAGTGTGACAGAATGGTGGTGGTTTTCACACAACTTATTAGTTCCAGAACTTTTGTTTTGATTTTCAGAAATATAGCTAAATTTTCAGTCATCCAATTACTGAACATTTCTCAAGTGTTTCTAGGACTTTTGGAGGAATCATATTTCATCTCTTTTACAGTATGTATGAGAAACTGTTTCTCATCTGGTAAATCATTTCATGTTTTTTAAAATTTTCATTTATCACAGTCTGGAGAGTAAAACTAAACCCTTGAATTATACCCTACACTACAGAGTAGAATGATCACAGCAACACAAGGGTTCTTTGCCTTACCAAAAAAAATCTGGTGCTCCATTTAAAGTATATTTATTAAGTTTTCTTTCGTAACCTGTCTCCCCCGCCTCCCTTTTTTTGAGGGAGTTTCTTTGATTGACTACTGCAATTTGTCATACACCAGTAGAACCAGTGATTATGTTTCCAATGTGTCTACAATGAGAGATTCACCTAAATAAATATACTGTTCTGAATCACACATGATTTGTATTTACCACATTTAATTTAAGAGAGCCATATATTTTAAAGCCAGAAGGGACCAGTATGATCATGTGGTCTGACCTTTCCTACAGACGACAGCTTTTCACTTGCGTAGAGTAAAATAACTTGTGATTGAAGTAAAGCATATGTTTTCGGCAGAAATCTGATCTTAATTTAAAGAGGTCCCGTACATTTGGTTATCTACAATGACCCCAGAGTCCTTCCCAGAGTCACTGCTTTCCAGAAATATAACCCCCCATCCTGTAAGTATGGTCTGCATTCCTTGTTCCTTAATGTATGCCTTTACATTTGACTGTATTAAAACCCATGTTTCATTGCGCCCAGTTTACCTAGAAATCTCACTCTTTACAGAGACCTGTGCTCAATGTTAGTTACCACCCCACCATTCTTTACACCATTTTCAAACTCTATCAGTAATGGCTTTATATTTTCTTCCATAGCATTAGTAAATATATTGAATGGCACTGATACAAGAACCAGCCCCTGTAAGAACTAGCTAGAAACACTATTAATAACCCTCCATTAACACTTACATGGAGATCTATTGTTTAGCCAGTTTTTGATTCATTTAATATGCGCCATATTCCTGTTGTATACTGTTAATGTCTAAAATAAGAACCTCATGCAGTTTTACAGAAATCTAAGTATATAATATCACAGCTATCTTTATCAGCATACTTGGAATCTTGTCAAAGAACGCTATCAAGTTTGTTGAGACCATGTTGATTTCAAAGTCTGGGGCTCAAAGGTGCTAGATGTTGAGTCACTTCTGAAACTCACTGCCTGCATGAATGGAAGCCAGTAGAAAACAGTGCACTTCACAGAAATATTGGGTGAGTTTCATCCCTGATGCAAGCCTATTTAAGTCAATGGAGTTATACTAGTGATGAATTTAACCCTTCAGAACTGCTTTAGTTGAGAGCCATTGGATACTGCAGTGTTCAGAAGGATCTGAATTTTTTCTAAACTATTCAGTATTGCTGTGTTGTAGAAATATGCAGCAATATCCCCTAACTTGAAAAGCATTAAGGAAATCTGGTAAAACAGCATCTTACAGTAAAGGCTCTCATATAGCAGCTGTTTTCAAGTTGAAAAATTCATGTCACACCATATTCATGTCATTCTTACCAACTGTCACTTTTAATGTACTTTTGACATAAAAATCATCTCCTAAAGATAGGCGAGGTTTGAGAGTAGCACTCCAGAGCTGAAGTTAATGGACAGTAAGGTCAATCATATAAAAAGGAATGGTGAAGGCAATTGATTCATTATGAATAATAAAGAAAGATGGACCCAGGGGTTATAATCCTAAAATCATAACATGGATTTTTTTTAATGAGCTCATTACCTGAGAATCTTGCATCTGATGTCTGGTTCCCATGCATGCACACATATTATCACATTAGACATTGACAAATACAATATTTAAATATTATTTGTTTTCTAGGGATTGCTTTAGTGAAGGGTAGGGACACGAGTGGCTTGAGAACTGTCATACTGTGTCTTCTACATTCTGCTTCAAGAATCTTGGTCTGTAGAACATCTTAGTTGGAAACGATGCCAAGTTCTCTGCTATGGAGTGTGGCGTGAACATGGAGTAGTGGAACACAGCCATTACCAGCCTAGGAGAAAACCTCTGTGCTCTTGGAACTCATCCTCAGAGTGTTGGGTAGCGGGATAGGGATAGTGCTGGCCAAGGAGGACCTCCGCCCTTCATTTTCTGAAAGCTCATCTCCAGCAAGCAAAAGGACAAAGCCATTTCACAAGAGCCTTCCATGATACAAAGGCTCTTCCCCATAGCACAGGCAGAGGGACAGAAGTTGTGCCTGAGCAAAAGAACCCCCTTACGCATGCTCCCCTGGCTCCCAAGTTTCACATACGTATTAGGCAGCTTCTAAGACAGGAACTAGGAGATGGCAGAACATCAAGGAAGGTGGATTGCAGTATCCACACTGAAATTTCAGAAAAGCTTCTACATAGACTTTTGTGTAGTGCTGGGGAGGAGCCGGTGGTTGTGGTACATGTAGGTACCAATGACATAGGGAAGGGTAGGAGAGGCATCCTGAAGGCCAAATTTAGGCTGCTAGGAAAGAGACTGAAATCCAGGACCTCTATGGTGGCATTCTCAGAAATGCTTCCGGTTCCACGCGCAGGGCCAGGTAGGCAGGCAGAGCTTCAGAGTCTCAATGCGTGGATGAGACAATGGTGTAGAGAGGAAGGGTTTAGATTTATTAGGAACTGGGGAAACTTTTGGGATAGGGGGAGCCTATACAGGAAGGATGGGCTCCACCTAAACCAAAGTGGATCCAGGCTGCTGGCACTTAACATTAAAAAGGTTGCAGAGCAGTTTTTAAATTAAGAGATGGGGGAAAGCCAATTGCTGCAGAGGTGCACATGGATCATACAGAGACTTCTCTTAGAGGAGAGTCGATTGATAGAGAGTCTCTAGTTTTAGTCAGGAGTGGGGGATGGAAGAGGATAAAGTATGGGCCAGATCAATGAGAAATATTCACATAAAGAATCTGACACATCAGAAAAGGGCAGACAAATAAACAGTGACAAGTTTTTAAAGTGCTTGTACACAAATGCTAGAAGTCTAAATCATAAGATGGGTGAACTTGAGTGCCTCGTGTTAAAGGAGGATATTGATATAATAGGCATCACAGAAACCTGGTGGAGTGAGGACAATCAATGGGACACAATCATTCCGGGGTACAAAATATATTGGAAGGACAGAACAGGTCGTGCGGGGGGTGGGGAGTGGCACTATATGTGAAAGAAAATGTAGAATCAAATGAAATAAAAATCTTAAATGAATCTACATTTTCCATAGAATCTCTATGGACAGTAATTCCATGCTCTAATAAGAGTATAACAGTAGGGCTCTATTATCAACCACCTGACCAGGACAGTGATAGTGATGATGAAATGCTAAGGGAGATTAGAGAAGCTATCAAACTAAAAAACTCAATAATCATGGGGGATTTCAATTATCCCCATATTGACTGAGTACATGTCACCTCAGGATGAAATGCAGAGACAAAATTTCTCGATACTTTAAATGACTGCTTCTTGGAGCAGCTGGTACAGGAACCCACAAGGGGAGAAGCAACTCTCGATCTAGTCCTGAGTGGAGCACAGGATCTGGTCCAAGAGGTAACTATAACAGAACAGCTTGGAAATAGTGACCATAATGTAATAACATTTAACATTCCTGTGGTGGGAGGAACACTTCAACAGCCCAACACTGTGGCATTTAATTTTAGAAAGGGGAACTATGCAAAAATGAGGACGTTAGTTAAATAGAAATTAAAAGGTACAGTGACGAGAGTGAAATCCCTGCAAGCTGCATGGACACTTTTCAAAGACACCATAATAGAGGCTCAACTTAAATGTATACCCCAAACTATAAAACACAGTAAAGAACTAAAAAAGAGCCACTGTGGCTTAACAACCATTTAAAAGAAGCAGTGAGAAATTGTCAAGGTTCCTTCCCCACTCTGAACTCTAGGGTACAGATGTAGGGCATGAAAAAACCCCTAAGCTTATTTTTACCAGCTAAGGTTAAAACTTCCCCAAGGTACAAACTATTTCACCTTTTGCCCTTTGACTTTACTGCTGCCACCACCAAGCGTCTAATAAATATATAACAGGGAAAGAGCCCGCTTGGAAATGTCTTCCCCCCTAAAAAAATCCTCCCAAACTCTACACCCCCTTTCCTGGGGAAGGCTTGATAAAAATCCTCACCAATTTGTACAGGGGAACACAGACCCAAACCCTTGGATCTTAAGAACAATGAAAAATCAATCAGGTTCTTAAAAGAAGAATTTTAATTAAAGAAAAGATAAAAGAATCACCTCTGTAAAATCAGGATGGTAAATACCTTACAGCGTAATCAGATTCAAAACATAAAGAATCCCTCTAGGCAAAACCTTAAGTTACAAAAAGACACAAAAACAGGAATATACATTCCATTCAGCACAGCTTATTTTATCAGCCATTTAAACAAAACAGAATCTAACACATATCTAGCTAGATTATTTACTAAGTTCTAAGACTCCATTCCTGTTCTGTTCACGGCAAAAGCATCACACAAACAGAACGAACCTTTGTTTCTCTCCCCCTCCAGCTTTTAAAGTATCTTGTCTCCTCATTGGTCATTTTGGTCAGGTGCCAGTGAGGTTATCCTAACTTCTTAACCCTTTACAGGTGAAAGGATTTTTCCTCTGGCCAGGAGGGATTTTAAAGGTGTTTACCCTTCCCTTTATATTTATGACAATAAAAAGGCATCTTTTGAAAAGTGGAAGTCAAATCGTAGTGAGGTAAATAGAAAGGAGCATAAACACTGCCAAATTAAATGTAAAAATGTAATAAGAAAAGCCAAAAAGGAGTCTGAAGAACAGCTAGCCAAAACCTCAAAAGGTAATGACAAAATGTTTTTTTAAGTACATCAGAAGCAGGAAGCCTGCTAAACAGCCAGTGGGGCCACTGGACAATCGAGATACAAAAGGAGCACTTAAAGATGATGAAGTCATTGCAAAGAAACTAAACGAATTCTTTGCTTCAGTGGCCTCTTCATGGCTGAGGATGTTAGGGAGATTCCCAGACCTGAGCCGTCTTTTGTAGGTGACAAATCTGAGGAATTGTCACAGATTGAAGTGTCACTAGAGGAGGTTTTGGAATTAATTGAGAAACTTAACAGTAACAAGTCACTGGGACCAGGTGGCATTCACCCAAGAGTTCTGAAAGAACTCAAATGTGAAATTGCGGAACTATTAACTATGGTTTGTAACCTGTCCTTTAAATCAGCTACTGTACCCAATGACTGGATGATATCTAATGTAATGCCAATATTTAAGAAGGGCTCTAGAGGTGATCCTGGCAATTACAGTCCAGTAAGTCTAACATCAGCACCAGGCAAATTAGTTGAAACAATAGTAAAGAATAAAATTGTCAGACACATAGAAGAACATAAATTGTTGCACAAAAGTCAACATGATTTCTGTAAAGGGAGATCATGTCTTACTAATCTATTAGAATTCTTTGAGGGGGGTCAACAAACATGTGGACAAGGGGGATCTAGTGGACACCGTGTACTTAGATTTCCAGAAAGCCTTTGACAAGGTCCCTCACCAAAGGCTCTTACATAAATTAAGTTGTCATGGGATAAGAGGGAAGATCCTTTCATACGTTGAGAACTGGTTAAAAGACAGGGAACAAAGGGTAGAAATAAATGGTAAATTTTCAGAATGGAGAGGGGTAACTAGTGGTGTTCCTCAAGGGTCAGTCCTAGGACCAATCGTATTCAACTTATTCATAAATGATCTGGAGAAAGGGTAAACAGTGAGGTGGCAAAGTTTGCAGATGATACTAAACTGCTCAAGATAGTTAAGACCAAAGCAGACTGTGAAGAACTTCAAAAAGATCTCACAAAACTAAGTGACTGGGCAACAAAATGGCAAATGAAATTTAATGTGGATAATGTAATGTAAAGTAATGCACATTGGAAAAAATAACCCCAATTATACATACAATATGATGGGGGCTAATTTAGCTACAACTAATCAGGAGAAAGATCTTGGAGTCATCATGGATAGTTCTCTGAAGACGTCCACACAACATGCAACAGCAGTCAAAAAAGCAAACAGGAATCATTAAAAAAGGGATAGAGAATAAGATGGTTATTGCCCTTATATAAATCCATAGTACGCCCACATCTTGAATACTGTGTACAGATGTGGTCCCCTCATTTCAAAAAAGGTATACTGGCATTAGAAAAGGTTCAGAAAAAGGCAACTAAAATGATTAAGGGTTTGGAACGAGTCCCATAAGGAGAGATTAAAGAGGCTAGGACTTTTCAGCTTGGAAAAGAGGAGACTAAGGGGGGATATGATAGAGGTATATAAAATCATGAGTGGTGTGGAAAAAGTGAATAAGGAAAAGTTATTTACTTGTTCCCATAATATAAGAACTAGGGGCCACCAAATGAAATCAATGGGCAGCAGGTTTAAGACAAATAAAAGGAAGTTCTTCTTCACACAGCGCACAGTCAACCTGTGGAACTCCTTGCCAGAGGAGGTTGGGAAGGCTAGGACTATAACAGATGGAGATGGTATGATGGGATAACATGATTTTGGCAATTAATTGATCTTTAAATATTCATGGTAAATAGGCCCAATGGCCTGTGATGGGATGTTAGATGGGGTGGGATCTGAGTTACTACAGAGAATTCTTTCCTGGGTATCTGGCTGGTGAATCTTGCCCATATGCTCAGGGTTTAGCTGATCACCATATTTGGGGTCAGGAAGAAATTTTCCTCCAGGCAGATTGGAAGAGGTCCTGGAGGTTTTTTGCCTTCCTCTGTAACATGGGGCACGAGGACTTCACGATTTGAGGACTTCAATAGCTCAGACATAGGTGAGAGGTTTTTTGCAGGAGTGGGTGGGTGAGATTCTGTGGCCTGTGTTGTGCAGGAGGTCAGACTAGATGATCATAATGGTCCCTTCTGACCTTAATATCTATGAATCTATGAATCAATGAACAGGGTTTAAAAGAGAACTGGATAAATTCATGGAGATTAAGTCCATTAATGGCTATTAGCCAGGATGGGTAAGGAATGGTGTCCCTAGCCTCTGTTTGTCAGATGGTGGAGATAGATGGCAGGAGAGAGATCACTTGATCATTATCTGTTAGGTTCACTCCCTCTGGGGCACCTGATATTGGTCACTGTCGGTAGACAGGTTTCAGAGTAACAGCTGTGTTAGTCTGTATTCGCAAAAAGAAAAGGAGTACTTGTGGCACCTTAGAGACTAACCAATAGACAGGATACTGGGCTGGAAGGACCTTTGGTCTGACCCAGTATGGCCATTCTTATGTTCTTATATTCTTCCCCTGGACACTAAGCTGCCTATTGTGATGTAGACAGGATGTTCTAAATTGTCAGTTCTGTGATGTTTATCTTTCTCCTATTGTCCCTGTAAAGCACACCCTTCAGGCCCTTCCCAAAACTCAGCATGATTTTTTGTGTGGGAGTGGGGAAAAAAGAAGTAAAAAGGGGACAATATATTCAGTAATATTAATTATTCAGTAGGAAGAAGGTTAGTCAAAGCAAATAAATTGACAAGGTACAAAATCTCCAAATACTCGGACTTCTCGATCCATGGCTCCAGCAGGGAGTCTGCCAGCAGCTGGAGCTCAGGCTAGAGCCAGAATACTAGAAATTTAGTTAAATCTGTAATAGAGTCATTGAAATATTTTAGGTCACAGAATCTGCATTTGTTGACCAGGTCTAGAATTAACTCAATCTATGCACACAGTAGATGACGTAATAACTGGCCAACACACCGTATTAATAAATTATTGCAGGCAATTCCAAATCTGTTGCGGAAGAAATTTCCAGCTGTTGTATTATCTCACATGTGAGATTCTGAAACAGTCAAATAAAATGAAGACTGGTTTAACTTATATTGTAACATACATGCTCTGAATCATCTTGAATCACCCATTAAGTGAAGATGATCCATATTATATCAGTCTCAGATGAAAATACATGCTGCAAAGAGAACAGTATGAGCTACTTATTGGGGTATGGAATGAAATTCCTCCAGGGAGTGACACTCATCAAACATGATTGATCCAGGGATCTCTTTGTGCCAACTGGCAGAGGGCAAAGGCTACATAAGGGTTATGGGGCTCCCCTGGGTTTGGGCTCTACATATTAGTTTGCCAAAGAATGTCATGTAAGGTCTCTAAAGAAAGCTTGTGTCACGCTGGTCATCACAATCATTGCAAGATGTAAGAATGGAAAAAGTGAAGATATGCCCTCTTCCTTTGGGAACAGCAGGCCTAGTAATTCTGTGAGTGTCAAATGGGTACAGGGCTGGACATTATGGGGAATGCTTGGAGGACTCAGGAGTTGGGTGGTGTCTATCATTAACCAGTGCTTAATTTGTAATGAAAGAGGTGATGGGGCTCAAGCAATTAGGCGCCAGGGCTCAAGCAATTTTTTTACTTTCATAAGAGGTCCTGGGGCTATGAACTGTCAAGCCTAAAGGTGCCGGTGTAACCCACACACCTCCTGGGTGTGGTGTTCTGTCTCATCTAGTGGCAGTGAGACCACTTAGGGAGAGATTAATGAGTCTGCTCTACAGCCTTAGCTAACAGCCACGTGGCTTTTAGCTCATGCAGGAGAGGCTCATGCACTAAGCTTCAGAGGTCCCAGGTTTGCTCTTGCCTGCTGACATCTGGGGTCTGTCGGTGTCACACCAGGCTCAGCCCTGGCACAAATTAAGCACCGTTGCTAACCTGTCGAGAGAAAGCAAGGCCTGCGAAAGCCTGGAATGCAGGGCTTGTGTTGCCAGAGGCTGGTGGAGTCAGGGAGCTGATGCACAGCAGGCACAGACAAGACCTCCTCATGTTAAGGGCAGGAGGTAGCGAGGTACCTCACAAATCTGGGTACCACCAAGGAGCGTCACAATGATAGCCCAAAGTGCTTGTGTATGCTTTGGCTCTCTTTCATTAAAATATGTGAAATTGCATGTAGATAGTCGGGTCCCAATTCAATATATATGATGACCACCATCTTGGCCAACACATCTTGCATAGAATGAGGGGCATGAACTGCTACAGCCTGAGCTAAAAAGACAAGGTTTTGTAGCTGGGGTCTATAACAACTCATGTCCGCTGCGGATCAGTACAGAGGTGGGGACCCATAGCACACATTCACTGCTGGGTTACATATCCATCTATGGAGACTTGTTAATGCCTTCAAGGTCTTAAATGAATTACATTCAATACATTTGTTCTCAGTGTGCTTTTAGATTATAGCATACAAATAAGTATTTGTGTGGCCTACCTAACTACTCCTGAAGTCAAAAGCAAAACTCCCAGTGACTTTGGTGGAGGCCAAGATTTTACGCTAGGAGTTTTGACTGAATACAGTAACTCACCAGGTAATGTAATGGCTGTATCCCTGCTCACTGTATGTCTACCCAGAAATGGATAAATCCTCTCAAAGTATCTTGTTCCATTATTTATTTGATATAAAACTGGGTGGATTCTTTGGGGGCTGTCTCTTCTGCAGTGGTTCACAATTGCCTAGATACTAATGGTACTTGAGGTTAAAATTAGGGTGGTTGAAAATCAATATATTATTCTTAAATCATTATGAAATATTATTTAACATTTGGTAACTAATCGTTTTGGACAAACACACCACCATAAAATGATTATAAATTAAAAAAGTAAATAGTATGACAAAGTTCCTCCTCTGCCTTGGTGGGGTCTTGCACTTATTGGCGAATTTGCTCGCCTCAGAGATTCATGGCAGCCCTCAGTCTGGCCACTTTTGCTAGGGCTCAAATCTGCCATTCACTCAGCTAACTTCATCACTGGCCAGCATGCGGAAAGGGTGGAGAACAATCCCCACAGTCTCTGCTGAACCACCCAGTGGGTCGGGGGATAGGCCAGGGACCTTCCCCTCTGGTGGGACCCACAGTCCAAGTCACCTCCTCTTGTATCAGATAGTGAGTTGAAAGGATGGGGGGGACCTGGGCCCACCATCTACTCCGGGTTCCAGCCCAGGGCCCCGTGGATCGCAGCTGTCTACAGTGTTTCCTGTAACAGCAGCATGACAGCTACAACTCCCTGGGCTACGTCCCCATGGCCTCCTCCCAACACCTTCTTTATCCTTACCGTAGGACCTTCCTCCTGATGAAACTTGTACTCCTCAGTCCTCCAGCAGTACACTGTCTCACTCTCAGCTCCTTGTGAGCCTCTTGCTCCCAGGTCCTCACACGCACCTCACTCATTGAAGTGAGGTCCTTTTTAAACCAGGTGTCTTAATTAGCCTGCCTGCCATAATTGGTTCCAGCAATTTCCTGATTGTTCTGGAACAGCCCATTATTTTACTCAGGGAAAGGGACCTGCTTAATATGGGGCTAATGTATCTACCTTCTAGCACTCTCCTGTAGCCCTCTGGCCTGACCCTGTCACAATAGATATTAGAACAGTATGGTGTCACTGACATAAAACATCACTTTAAAAGGATAGTTTTAATTACTACTAGCAAGGTGGGGGAAAAAAAACTAAAGTATGAATGAAAATGAGAAATTAGAATGTAGAGGAATTAAAAAGAAGTCCAGGACATGTTACCACGGATGCATATATCTGTAAGATCGGTCACTGAAATTGGACTTTCAGGGTAACCATTCGCTGCAGTGAACAGAATGCTTTCTTGCTCTGATAGCTCACAGCTGTTCCATCCGGGATGAACTTCAGTGATTACACTTGAAGGAAGGAGTTAGAGGAGGATGCAACTCCTGTGACTACCAGCCACTGAAGTTCTGTGTGAGCTATTGATTTAGCTAGTGCAAACGGAAGTGACTGTCAGGAAAGAAACGTGAATGAAGACACAGAAAGAACAGTGGAATATTGTACTGCTGTGGAGCATGCCTACGTTTCAGCTGTCCATTTCCTTCTACATAGCTGCGTTCATTCTTCTGTTTAAAACGCAGTTACTGAGTTATTGATTTCCTAGATATGTTTTTAAAAGCATTTAGAATTGGGCAATTAGTTACTGCTTAATGCAGAATGTCAAAACAGAACTATTGACCCAACTAAATGATCAATTGATTCATGATTTCTTTCACGTGGCTTGATGTGGATCAAGTAAAACAAAAAAATACAGCAAAAAGTTAGGATAAGACTTATTAGTTTTGAAAGGAAGTATGTTGGGTATGAAAGTGATTTTCCAGTAATTGCTTGTTTATTAAAGCAACCACTCAAAGAAAAAGCTCACAATAGGGCAATAGCAGTAAGAAATACAGTGCAGTGTAGAGTGTATTTATGGGAACCAGAATACAGTATATTCCTCTAACCAGTGTGTCATAAGACAATTTTAAAACATTATTCTTTCATCCTCACGTAACACAAAAACTTTAAAATAAAAAATAAATAAAATACTATCATCTGTGATAGACACACACTACGGACACGTTCTAGTGAAAATGGTGAATGGTTCAGAATGGTACAAGCAATTTGAAAATAGGCACTATAATGGAAACTATTTCTCACATTGTAACTATAGTGGATAGGAGAAACATCCATTATGATATTCCTGGTTTCTAGCACGCGTTTAGCTCAGAAAGTTAGCATGCTCGTATCTCCATATTTTTCAACTTAGAAACCTTGGGAGGGATTCTGGCCCCTCATCCAGCAACATAAAGGTGATGCTATGACTAGGTGGGAGAATTCCCCAGTGTTGAGCCAATGTAAGTGACCCTAGTCTGCTGCCAATGTAGGGAGCTGTTTACACATGCACTTCTGTGCCTCTAAAATGAATCACATATGCAATTCTTACTGTGCTGACAACTCTAGCTACTGGATTTATGGCTCTGATTGGGTAAATACAAATTGGAGTCTACAACTGAACTGGATGTTGTTTGCATATGCAATCTCCAAAAAAAGACTACCATTTTGAAAATATAATGCACAATGCCTCCCTGACTTGACCAAATTGCCTTCTGTACACATCAAAAGATTAAATAAAAAACCACAACGGTCGAGGTTCTTATTTCACCTCCAGGCTCAGGGCCCTTCGTCCCTGAATATTTGTTGTTCCTCAAAACAGTGAAGATGCACAGCTGCTGTACAAGAAGGCCAAGCAAAATACCATCGGAAATGGTTAATTAAATAATGATGGATGTTGTACATGAACCTTCACCTATTAACCAAAATATTCCACAAATGCTCAAGTAAGGAAATCTGATTTACAGAACATAGTTCAAAGAAACTGAAACCAGAACATGTTTAAACAGCTGGTGAAACAGGAGGTGCTGCTAATCATCCTGTTCACTGCATACTGTTAGTGGATTGAAAAATAAATTTGAAGAGATGATAAACATCTAGTTTAGTGGCATGGTATTAAATCAGGTTCTGGAGCCCCAAGTCTTCATTCACTTACACTGGTGGAAAATTGAATTAATGTTACTAACTTTTGTGATTACAGAAAGAATATCTAGCTAACAACAGGTTGAAAAACAGGCCCATTAAGCTTTGATGCTGTATCCACTGAAGTCAATTCAAGTGTTCTGTTGTCTTTGTGGGCTGCAGTAATACACCTATAATCACCATGCAGAGCAGTCAGGACTGCTTCTCCAAATCATGTCACCTAGGTCACACTGAACTCAATTTCTCTTCAGTCCATATTTACACAAACAGACCATGAACACACTGAAGGTAGCCAGAACAGTTTTCTGGTATTTTGGTAGTAGTACACATGCCACATATAGAGTTCATCAGTGTGTGGATTCCATTAGCATTCACAGTTGTTTGTGATGTGCCTCTTTGTCCTGCCATTTCTGCTGTAAATGTTACCACCTAAACTGATGCTGGTGGTCATAGTGTGTAAGGACAAATATGTAGAGCAGCACTTTAGTAGTCTTGCCATCTGGCTTATCAATACAACTAAATGGCGAATCAGAGGCAGCAATAATCATTTCAAAGAGAGACACTATAGCTCGGAAAACTTGGATTTTTCTGAGCAATTTAGATACAGCTGCAGATTTTCCAGCTGAATTGCAGAAACAGATGGAAGAAGCCTGCACTTTCAAGAAATTCTGTGACTTTTCAATACAAGGTGATTGCTTGGAAAGTTGCTCACTCCACCCACAGCATATATATCTTCATGCTCTTGTATACCACACAATGACTTTAAGCTAAAGTCAATTGCACACCTGTTTATCCCACTCAAGAGAGGAAATAAGCAAGTAAACTTAGAATAAATTGAAATTATGAAAAAAATGCTTTATTGAAATTGCTCAGAATGTTTTCCTCGACTTTCAAGTTGTTTCATTTGTGTTACTTAAGTATTTGAATACTGGCTCCTCCCTGCTTCCAGTATCAAATGCAGAAGTTTTAGAGTGAGAGTATAAAGTAACATGATAAAGTTACAGATTTCAGAAAGAAGGGAGAAAATGAACACTGTGTCCTATTACACTTTAATCTCCTATTATATAAACAGATGTGACATTAAAATCACTTAGCCATAGTCTTAATAGGAAGAAATCACTCATTACATTTTATGCAGCAATACAATGATGAAGACTGTATTATTTATCATTGTTATTATTTGTATCCCTGTAGTGTCTAGGAACCCTAACCATGAACCAGGACCCAATTGTGCTAGGTGCTGTACAAACATGAAACAAAAGGACAGTTCCTTCCTAAGAAGACATGAGGCAACAGCTGGATACAGACAGATGGGAGTACAAGGAAGCCATGAGACAATACTGGTGATCGGCAGTGGCCTCAGCACACCAGCATCCTAACTGTTGTCAAGTTTTTTTAGGCAGAGAGACAAGGGGGAGTTTTCAGGCGGGATATGAAGGAGGATAAGAAGGTAGCATTGTTGATGTTTACAGGGAGTGCCTCCCAACCACATGGGGAAGCATGAAGGAAAGCACAAAGGTGCTTGTTTGAAAATGTATCAGTGGCTGATGGAGGCTGGAATCATGGCTGATGGGAGGCAAGTGTCAACAGCTCAGTAGCAGCTGAAAGATGATAGGTAGGATGGAGATTGACTGTGAAGGGCCTTTAAAGTGAAGACGAGCAGTGGAGGGGTGCAAAGAGAGAGGTGACATGGTTAAAGTGACTGGCTAGGAAAATGATCTTTGTAGCAGCATTCTGTTATGGATATTTTTTTGCCATTTCCTCTTGAAAATATACCAATACTAATAAAAGTGTAACTTGCATGAACAGAGCAACTATCACATTATAGGATGCAAAACTCCCATTGTCCCATGCAAAATAAAAAAGTGCCAGATTTTGATGATCGATCAAGTATCTCCTACATGTCACCATCTTGGAATCAGACCCATAGATAGGACCAAGCATGTTTTCCCAGATATTTTTACCTTTTCTCATCACTATGAATCTATGTATCGACAAAATGGTGAATAACCATTGCCATATTTTAACATCAATATTGAATTGATAAATGACTTTTGAGGGAAAATTCATTAATAGCTCATGAAAGCATGACAAATATCAAAGTAATTTTGTAAGTGGACCTGTACTAGGAAAATTTCCTTTACAAAGTGCTGAGTCTCGTATTTTATTAGGCAAGTTTAGCACAAACTCTAGTCTTTGGCTAGGTAGAAAAAACCTCATGTCTTCTTCCACTTTGACACTAAATATATAGGGCTTACTTTCAATTAGGAATTATTTTTGGGGAAGTTCTATAGCCAATACAGGAGGCCAGACTAGATGATCACCATGATCACTTGGGGCCTTGGAATCTGACTCGAGGGTTAGTAGGACACCATAATATGAAGAACCCAAACTTTTTTTTTATTCCAGATGTCCCAGAGACAGCAGAAGTAATTATGTGCACAATTAAAAATGAACTAAACAAATCCACAAACAGTTCAAAAAATATTGTAGGTAAATCAATTTCAAACTCAAATCTGGCCTAAAGAACACAAAACTAGCATTGTCCCCTATGTCAAAACATGTTTTCTCCACCTATTCAGAGGCATGTCCTCACAGGTTCTCCAATATCACTCTCTATCCAACCATCAGCTAACAATGAACTTCCCAGAAGCTTGGGATTTTTGTCTTAGTGCAGCAGGACCGTAATCCTCCCTATGACTTTTAAAGATACAGATATTTTTTCCATACTGCCATCCAAATGAATGCTTATGCGTAAGTTTGCTGTAATTCACAAGGTTAAAGTAGATGGCTTTGCTAGTTCCTAGAATGGCTGAGGAATGCTAGTCTGCTCTCATTGGGACTGCCAAGACAGGATTTGGAAGTAACTAGCTGGAACCGGGCCAACTACTTTTTCAGTGATATCACAGGTTATTAGAGGGTCTTTCTCAGTTTACGAAAAACATTTATTGGAGAAGCCTTGAGATAAAAATCACTCTCATGTGCAGCAAATAATGGTGGGAAGCTGTTCAGGTTTTTCCATTCTATATGGCAATGGTGGACTCTCACTATTTGGGGATGACTCAAGGAAACAACACCCAATCATTGCAAGACTTTAAAATGCAATACAATATCATAGAGATATAGTCTGATGTATGTGGGGTTTACCTATGTCATGCTTATTAGTGTGAATGGAAGACAGATGTATAACCCCACCTGATTGAGATAAGAATAAGTATAGTTTTTTGCTGAATTTGTTTGGGTTTCTTTTGTTTGTTTTATATTCAGTAATGGAACAGGTGTTAAGTGCTAAGTAAGGGACTTAAATCAAGCAAATTATACATATTCAATCACCCAGTCACTTAAAAAATTTAGATTATAACATATTGCCTAAGAACTAAGAAAATAGGCTTGGACTGATGAATTTAAGTAACTCTAATAAAAACAATAACAAAATAATCTCCTGTCATGATAGGATTCAGATATGACATATTAGTAGGGACTGGTGAATGGAATAATATAAAATGGAAACCAGATCACTCTGAATATTGCTTTAAAAACTGATTTAGTTTAGCCAGAGCAAACTCTTGTGTGGACGCTCTCATTTTGGTTTAAGACTGGTTATATCAATTGAGCTCATGCTTGCCTGTAACTTTAGAGGCATAAATTAAACCAAAGTAAGCCAGGTTTAAACTGATATAAGAGTGTCCACACATGAAGTTGCATTGGCTTAACTAAATTGCTATAAAATCATATCCTTAGTTAAATTGGTGCAACTTTGTGTATAAAGCAGGACTACTTGATGTTAGTTAAACTGCAATAAGCCTGGTTTAAACTGAAATAAGAGTGTCTATACAGCCTTTTGCACTGATTTAACTAACCCAGTTTAAAATCACATCTTTACTTAAATTTGTTTAACTTTCTTATATAGGCAAGCCCTAAGAACAGGGAAATCATCAAGATAAGAAGACTGAAATTGGTTTCCATTGGCTTTGGATTACGAAGTCTATATGCTTAGCAAATTTCTGTATGCCAGGAAAACTGACAGCATATGATACAAGCTGTCAAGGTAGTACTTTCTTCAGGTTCATCAATTATTCCACCAGAACAAGGCATGTACAGTCCTTAGCATGGCAGAAGCTAGCCTAAATGTTCAGAAGTCACTAGAGATTTTAAGTGCCTTAATTTTGGGGAACTCAATTTGAGACACTTTTAGAGAGGCCTGATTTTCAGAAGGTGGATGCTTAGCATTTTCGGAGAATAAAGTTACTTTATTATGGCCAAAGGTGAGTACCCAAAAATGGAGGCACCCCAAATCATGAGTCATTTTTGAAAATGTCGGCATCTAAATGTAATCTCCATTGATGTGTGCATGTGCTTATTGGTCTGAAGGTTTGCATTTGTACTGTACATTTATTCATTTTCAAATGTGTGTGTGTATGCGTGTGAGTGAATGAACCCGTGTTCACACACTACACACTATTGTAATAAATTTTGTACAAGATACGCCTTGCGAGGTATCATTTGAAAACTAATAACTTGCTGGTCGGTAATATGGTGAAAAGTATGTAGCAACATTATATGTAAAGTTATGAACTCCCCCGGTGTGATGTTCTTAGCACATGTTCTAACCCAAGTAGCTCTGATTAGGCAGCAGTTATTAAACAGGTCTGTCCTAAAGAAAGAAATGTGTGTTTACTTATAAGTAGTAAATAGGGTCCTTGGGACAGCAAGAGGGGGTAAACTGGTTTCTCAAAGACAAAGGACAAGCCTTTAGCCAGTTGTCATCAAAGTTGATTGACAATCACCGGTCAAGTGGCTATTCTTTGCCAACGAAGGCAGATAGGAATAGACTGCATTTTAGCAAGCAACAACATGGAACCTCTTTCACCAGGAGATTCCATGTCTCCGTCCTCACAGCTGGAAGGAACTTTATCTATGTGTAACCTTCAGGAAAATGCATTTCAAAGGGTGACTGAAATATAAAAGGGAGGGGCAAAAACACCCCAAGTTATGTTTCCCTATCCATCTCTCTCTCTCTCTCTTTTACCTAAGAAGAGAAAGGAACCAGCCTTTTGACTTTGGGAGGGCTCCTGACATGAAAATTTGGTCAGTGATGTTGCTGGGAACATGGGGTAAGGATTTTAGCTTGAACCAAGTCTAGTTTGTTAAGTGTTAGCTACTAGAACAGGGGTGGGCAAACTTTTGGCCTGAGGGCCACATCGGGTTTCCAAAACTGTATGGAGGGCCCAGTAAGGAAGGCTCTGCCTCCCCAGACAGACCGGCCCCCACCCCCTATCTGACCCCTCCCACTGCCCACCCCCTACTACCCCCCTCAGAAACCCCCATCCATCCAACTCCCCTGCACCTTGTCCCCTGATCGCCCCCTCCTAGGACCCCCTGCCCCTAACCGCCCCCCCAGGACCCTACCCCCTATCCAACCCCCCCTCCTCCCTGTCTCCTGACTACCCCAACCCCTATCCACACCCCCGCCCCCTGACAGGCTCCCTGGAACTCCCACGTCCTATCCACCCCCCCAGATCCCCATCCTCTGATCCCCCCACCCCCAGAAACTTTGCCCTATCCAACTGCTCCCTGTTCCCTGACTGCGAACTGGGACCCCTGGCCCCTTATCCAACCACCCAGCCCCCTTACCATGCCACTCAGAGCAGCATGTCTGGCAGCCGTGCCACCCGGCCAGAGCCAGAAACTCTGCCACGCTGCCCTACATGAGTGCACAGCCCTGCCACCCAGAGCACTGCCCGCAAGATGACATGGGTGCGGGGGAGGGAAGACAGCAGGGGCGGGACTGGGGGCTAGCCTCCCAAGCCAGGAGCTCAGGGGCCAGGCAGGATGGTCCCGCAGGTCGAATGTGGCCCGTGGGCTGTAGTTTGCCCACCTCTGTACTAGAAAGTGTTTTATCTATGTCTCTTGTAACCATTTCTGACTTTAATACCTTATACGTGTACATACTTAAAATCTATGTTTTTGTCGTTAAATAAACTTGTTTTAGTTTTTAATCAAAACTAATTCATTCTTGTGTTTAAACTGAACTGTTTGAGTAACTCCAGTTTAAGTCACAAACTGATGCCTATGGACCCCTTACAGGGGCAACAGACTTCTAATATCTGAACTGCCCAGGACTGGACAGTGCAGACCACATATTTCTGGGAAAATTTGGGACTGGGGGTGTCTTGGGGTCAGGTAGTAACAAGGCTGCAGTAAGTCAGAGTGTGGCTGGTGTGCTGCTAACAAGCTGCTGGGGTCAGAGTTGCTGAAGTAGGGCTGTAGCTATACATAGATACTCAGGGCATGATCTGCATGCTGTTTGGCTGTCTGTGAGTGGCCCAGGTTGGGAGCTACAACAGCAAAGCATTGTGAGGCAAGGTTGCAGGGCAGGTGGGGTGAAACAGCCCCTCACTGGTCTGGATTGCATCCTAGAATGTGACAATATGTAAAATGAGCGTACGGAACAATCACAAAAGTTCAACCCAACAAATACACTGCACCCTCCAACAATAGCCAGTAGTACAGTATTAGCCATATAAATACCAAAGGTGAATCCTGACTCCACTAAAATCAATAGCAAAACTCCCATTGATTTCAGAAGGGCCAGGATTTCTCCCCAGATAGGTAGTTAGACAGAACATATTTGTGAGGATCAGGTTCATTCTCCTCTTGTCAAAGCTCTTTAAGTATCAGGCAGTAAGAAGACAAATTTGACAACTGACTGCTAGTTTGACATCTCTTCTTTTGCTCATCATGAAACTTACATTTCAAGTACTTCAGCTTTTGAGTGACACTCTCTTATTGTTCTCTGAACATTATCATTTTTAACTCTTGCACTACATAGATGTTCTCATTAGGCTGAGTGCTACTGATGTCTCCTGATATATAAAGATGAACATAATGTGTAGTTTACGTAATATTTTGGCACTACACTTCCTACAACATCTAAACAAGTTTAATACACTGTGTCATCCTTGCATATGGTTCTGTTCTCTCTCTTTGTCTCTCAGATTGTATTTTATTATTTTGTTTCTTTTTCCTCACTAACTTTTCTTTTCCATCCTTCTCTGCTCTAATTACTGCCCTGCACCAATCTCTCTCTTGCTTTATCTTTTCTCCACTACCCCACTACTTAGCCTCCTCTCATCCCCTGCAATGGGTGTCCCCTTCTGTCTTTCCTCTCTTGGGACTCTTTTCCCAATGCATCTTTTTAGCATCTCCCCTTTCTTGACATTGAGTTTCTTCCTGTTTTGATTCTCCCCTTAGGGGTTTCTTCCCCCCCTCTCTTTCTTTATTCCCCCTCCTCTAGTTTCTCTTCCCTCTCCAACATACATCCACTCACTTATTTATTTTTTATTTATATACAGACATTTCTATAGCATCTATCTGCATAAGAATGTGCTTAGTTCTTTCCCTCTATTTCTTTTTTTCCATTTTTACCCTAGTCTCTTGGACTGGCTGGACTGGCTGCTGAATCAGGGCACATGAGAGGACGTATGATATACAAACTAGGAGCAAAATTCTCTGCTCCTATATTAACTAAGGATTTCTACTGAGGATCTCCACACTCCATCCTGTGGATGGAAGTCCTGCTGACATCAATAATAGTTGCACATGAGGAGTGTAGTAAATGCCAAAGAGAATCCCATGGTGTGGTCTGTTATATATGTGTGGGGGTGGGGTGGGGGTGTGTGTGTAGATATTTTGCTATTAACTTTATTGAACGGATGCAAAACTTTCTGATAATTGGAAAAAACCCTAATTAGGATTTTTTAAAAAAAACACCAAGACTCTAGTTTTCTACCCATTGTGCGTCTTTTAGTAGAAGAGAAGCATGGGCAGAATAAAATTAAGCTAATAAACAGGGTGAACTATATAGTCACAAATATGCTGAGCACTGCAGTTCCTTGGGTTACATGTTGAGGACTGTTGTAATGGAGACGGCATCAAGGTAGAGACAACAACAAAACAAAACAAAAACACAGGAGGAAGCTTACGGTGCTCAGATGGCACTGAGAGCAAAAATCCATGTCAAAATGATTCCTTTCCCCATGTCCACCTCTGTAGCCCTTCTCTCACCCTGACTGCTTGTGGAGTAATTGTGTGCCTCAGGTTGCAGCAAAGGTGTAGTTCATCTTCCAGTAAACCTTGACAAAAGATGCATGTTTAAAGATACCACTCAATTTTAGTGCTATATATAGCGTACAGACTTCCGGTTACTGTGCTGATATTTTTCATGGCTCAGACTGAGAAGACAAGGCAGATAAAGAGTAAGGAAGTTCAATCAATGAATGGGAAATCTGTCCATGCCAGCTGATACAACAGACAAGGAATAGGAGTACTTGTGGCACCTTAGAGACTAACAAATTTATTTGAGCATAAGCTTTTGTGGGCTACAGTCCACTTCATCAGATGCATAGAATGGAACATATAGTAAGAAGATATATATACATTCAGAGAATATGAAAAGGTGGAAGTTGCCATACTAACTCTAAGAGGCTAATTAATTAAGATGAGCTATTATCAGCAGGAGAAAAAAAACGTTTGTAGTGATAATGAAGATGGCCCATTTCAGACAGTTAGCAAGAAGGTGTGAGGATACTTAACATGGAGAAATAGATTCAATTTGTGTAATGACCCAGACACTCCCAGTCTCTATTCCAGACCTCTATCCCCAGTCTCTATCCCTCACACCTTCTTGTCAAATGTCTGAAATGGGCCATCTTGATTATCACTACAAAAGTTTTTTTTTCTCCTGCTGATAATAGCTCATCTTAATTAATTAGCCTCTTAGAGTTGGTATGGCAACTTCCACCTTTTCATGTCCTCTCTCTCTCTCTCTCTCTCTCTATCTATCTGTCTATCTATCCATCTATATGTTCCATTCTATGCATCCGATGAAGTGGGCTGTAACCCACAAAAGCTTATGCTCAAATAAATTAGTTAGTTTCTAAGGTGCCAAAAGCACTCCTGTTCTTTTTGTGGATACAGACTAATATGACTGCTACGCTGAAAACAGACAAGGAATGTTTTTTCTTTCAGCCAGACTGAGTTACTTAACCTGTCGGAACACCTGAATTTAGCTAATTGTTTAATCCAACATCATTCTAAGGAAAGGTGTAATGATTGTTTTAATTAGCTGAAACAACGGGAAAAATGGGTCTCATTGGGGCTGCATGGATAGAGATTTATTACTGTGTAATGGTGAAATGTATACAGAAACATGCAATGCAGATGAATAATGCTCACTCTTTCTGCATTTATATCATGCTCATCATTGTGATGTCCGAGCATCTTGTTCATATTTCAATTTAGAAAACATAGGGATTAAAATCTTATCTGCTAGGGCATCAGATGGCACTGGGGAATAGTAGTGTGACACAGAGTAAATATGGCACAGGTCAGTCCTGACTGAAAGTATTACTAGAGCTGGTGAACATTTCTGAATACAAAGTTTTTCCTGTTGGAAAAAAAATGATTTTTTTGTGAAAAATTGTCAACATTGTTGAAATCCTTCTCTTTTTGGAAGAACTGTGTACCATTTTTGGTATGTTTCAATAATGCTTTTGAAGTTAATTAAAATTTGAAGAAAAAGAATCACAAAATTTTCCCGCAATGAAAAATGAGTCAGTTTTCAACATTTTGAAAAACAAAGACAATTTCAAACATTTGTATTTTTCAGAACACTAGTTTTTCATTTTTCAACCAGTTCTCATCATTACCCTGGTTACTAAAAATGAACATGTAGCATTGCACCGGCAGAAAGTCTTGCATTAAAACACACAGACCAAGTAACTAACAGTGCATGGAAATACATAACTTTAGCTGTGCAAATTGGGCATGCAAATGCCTGTATTTTATGCTAATGTGGGATGCACCGGGTACATCTGGAGGTACAAATGTAGCAGTGTCTTTTAAAAATGAGGGGCATATGGTCTTGGTTAGCTAATACCATAAGATGATATACTGTAGTTATGTAGAAAAGTAACACATATTCATGTCAGAGATGGTTTAGAATCTGGCTCTATTGCCACCTTTTGACATGGCTGAGATAAGTTAAGTTGTATAAACTTCACTCCTCCTACCAAATCTGTGAGTAACTGTAATGGTTTTGGAAATGGATACTTCTCCAGCTCACAAAGCCTTGCATTTCACGAGGTTTTGGAACTCAAACTGATGCAGCTCATTCGCTGAACTCTGTAGGTGAAATTATTCCCTGCAGTTACAATTCTAGGTGCCCTACTATAGTCGCTTGCAAGGCACAGTACTAGCTTTAAGACACTTAAGGTTTTAACTACATGGGTGAAATGTTGGCCCAGTTGAAAGTTTTGCCATTTACCTCATTGGGGCCAGGATTTCACACGTGGAGTTTTGCTTTTATGCATTTCACTAAACTCAGGTCTGTATCAAAATCAGACTTAAAAAACCCCGAAACTTTGCCACCAGATTTAACATGTGGTCTATGTTCTTCCAATCCAGCTTTTTATTATTAAGCTAATTTCTGCCCATTAGTGAAGGACCATTTCCTTCTATAACAATTAAGGGTACCAACAAAATACCCGTGACCTTTACATTGCCCTCCAGTCATCTTGGAACCTTTATCTCCTTTTGATTTTAGTTTTACTACAATACATCAGTTTCTTTTGGAGTTACAACAGCAATTTTGTTCTCAGGTGTCTCTTCAGAACTTACAGATATTGCAGTGCTTGTATCAGCTTCCAATCTCATATTTATATTATTCATAGCTACATGAATTTGTGCATTTGAGTCCTGTTTAGTCTGTTGTCTTTGACGGTTACCACAGTGACAGCTTGTGGATGACTTTTTAGGACTTTTCAGGAATTCAGGTGTATTTTTCCTTCCCTTTGGTTTCTTAAATGAGACATACTGATGTCTGAGCTAGGATGTTTGTACACGTCTGAGCTAGGATGTTTGTTTGGGGAACATGGCGCTTCCTAATCATGTCAATCGACTCCTCACAGTCCATCTCACCAGGTTCTTGAGGGAAACTGGGCTTTCTGGGCTATACAATTGGATTGACTCACTCTGCTACGTTGAGAAGAGGGCTCTGTGAAATGAAAAGAAGAAGGCAAAAATGTATACATGACCACATATGGAAAAATGGACAGTGCCCACTTTTGATGAAAATTAGGTGTTTTGAAATAACAGCAATATTTTTATATTGTCACTAATGAAGATGGTTCCAAGTCTGGCTTCCTACACTATGTGTGTCTGGTCTGCTTAGACTGCAAACTCTTTGGGGGCAGGGACTCTTTATTACTAGCTGCCTGCACAGTGCTTGGCACAATGGGACCCCAATCTTGGATGGGGTCTCTAGATGCTACTGTAATACAAATAATAAAGAAGAGGAAGTAAATATAATTTTCCTAGCCCACACTGGAAATGAGACATATACCGCCTCGAAAGACTTAACTTCCCCTTTGGAACCTGACAAGCTGGACAATGGGGAGTTGCCAGGACAGGCATTTCTTGAAGGAGCCATTTTGCCTTTTTTTCTCCTCAAAACCAATTCATCAAACAAATATGTCCATTAGATGTAATGGAAGGACTGACCACACATCTGGGAAGCCCTGTAAGCCAACATACTGTAAAGAGGGTTTATCTATCATTAAGAAAATATATAAATAAAAGTCCACCTACAGTAAACAGCCATAACAGGGTAAATCTCACAATCTAAGCAGCATCAGTTCTTGGAAGGGAAACCTCTAAAGAACAACTAGGTCCTGTAAGAAGTGATGCTGGTGATCCAGTAGGTGGCATTCCTTCCAAGCCAGTACTGAACCAAAGCCCTAACAGTATGATGTAATGGAGCCCTTTGCTATAGATGTCTTTTAGATGAGAAACAAAATCAAAACCCGGACACCTGTTGTCCCTAGACTCCTAGCAAATTCCTGTTTGGGTAAATGCATTATTCTACCTACCTAAACTTGCACTGTAATTTCAGTTGGATACCACCCTCTCCTTCATTGTAATCCTGGCAAATGTTGTGTATTGTTGCTGGACCCTGTTCAAAGCAGCTATGTGTCTTCACAGGGGTTGCTGTGTTTTAGTGATGAGTGAAGAGATCCCTAGTAGTTTAAACTTGTGCGAGAGAGATAGTATGGTCCAGTCGTCATGTAGGGGGTGAGAAGGAGCATGATTCCATCTTTCTCAAGTCCTGATTAATTCCTCACACACAGCCCATTTGTATAGACAGGAGTAGAACTGTTTGTGATGCTGCATGGTCCCCGTCACAAATCTTTTTTTTTTGTGTTTTGCTTTCATTTACAACATAGAGGACCCCTCATGTAAGAATTCTTGGATCACTGTATCACAGTCAAATGTGTTCTTCTCTCCAAACAGCTGCCCTATAGAAAAACAAAGTTCAGGTCAGGGGTACAGTTAGGACTGTGTATCTTTTCACTTTCAGTACTGTCCTCCTCAAGTACATTTTGTTTGTGTCTGTGGACCCTAGAATCAGGTCTAGTCATTTTGCCTGTCGCACATCACTCATGCTGTGTATTGGAACTTGAACAAAGTTCCATTTGGCAGCATGGAGTGGGGGTGGCAATACAACTGCCAGATTGTGCTGTGTCTCGTTCCCTTGCAGTGAGTAAACTCTTTACTGTACTTCTAAATGTTGCTTTCCTGACCTATATGTAGGAGGGCTACATTTGATAGGTTTTATCTGTATTTCCTAGAATATACAACTCAATCAATCAACAAAGAACTTACTGGTTGTCCGGGCAATGGTAATATATCACAAAGAGGGGAATGTGAATTTCAAGTGAGGGGGTGTTTCCTCCTTGTCTGCAGCCTTTAATACGGTGTTGCTAAGATGGTACCACCCATGCATAGAATGCATTCCCCATTTGCCAAGCTACCATCATTCAAGTCCCTCCTAGAGTTAGCTCTTCTGCCCCAAGAAATGACCAGATTACAACAACAATAATAAAAATAACCCCTTCCTCCAAGTTATTCCTTCCTCTGTGCTTTTCAGCACATCCTTACCTTTTTGTGTCTGTTTCTTAGGGTTTGTTCACACACAGCCAAGTGTGTTAACTTAAGATGTGATTTAAATCAATTTAGTTAGACTGGTGCAAAGGTCGTGTGTGGACACTTTATTTCAGTTTAAACCAGGCTTATTTGAGTTTAGCTTAAATCAGGTAGGAACAGGTTTAAGGTAAACTGAAATAAGTCACTCTTAAACTGAAAAAAAGAGTGTCCACATGGGGTTTGCACTGGTTTGAGGTCTTATCTGCACACAAACTTGCACCTAACTATATTGGGTTTTAATTCACATCTTCATTATTTTGATGCAAGTTTGTGTGTGGACACTCCTATTTAGAAATAAAAGTGTCTCATTCAATTTTGCTTAAGCCTGTAAAGAAATTAGTCAGGTTAAATCAAAATAGGAATTTTTTTCCACTGTAAATGTGACCACACTCTTTTTGTGAATTACAACCATGTAATATATTTTGGTGTAAGTTTGTGTGTAGACCAGCCCTAGCTAAACTGGTTCAATTAAACTGGTGCAAGTTTTTTGTAGAAAAGATCTCAGATGGAACTGTTTGTAAAATTTGCCTTAAGTAGACAGCTAAGAAAAGCTTTGAAGTAGAACAAAATTGCAAAGAAGTCTTGTTAAAGTAAAAACATGCTCTTCCCCTGACTTTCTTCTATTGTGATCTTCTGGAAGATTCCTGAGACACTTCAAAGGATTCAAACTGAGACATACTAAAAAAAAACCCCTCTTTTGTATAAATGTCTCTGTTGTGATATGGGTAAAGAGGGGGGTTGATTTAGATCCCAGTTCATTTGCATCTTACACCTACATACACAGTAATATGAAAAATGCTAAAATACATTAACCTTAATGAAACATCCTGCAGTACAGTACAGGTATTAGCCTAATACCTCAGGAGATATTGAATACATTGGAGTAATTTTCAGTATAACTCATAGGAATTTGGAGACAACATCAGGTTTCAGATCATAGGGAATTTCAGATAATAAAGGTTTAGACAATCAAGATTGTAGACGAAATGTTTCCAAGTTAGTTGCCAAAAATTAGGCATCTGAATCCATATTTAAGCACTGATGTAGATGGCCTAATTTTCAAAGGTGTTGATACCATCATCTCTCTATTGACTTAGTGGAAGCTGCTGGCTCTCAGCATCATTAAAATTCTTATTTAAGTGCTTAAATATGTAGGTATTTAATTTTAGTCATCCAAGTCTGAAAATAAGTACCTTAGTGTATTCTATATTAATGTTTTGAAACTTTAAACTGGAAATCAGAGTTATAGTCCTACTACAGTGATTGGGGACCATTACTGTAAACAAGGATAGGGGTTTTTAAAGGGAAAATTGGTGCTTTGTGCAAAAAGAATTTGTTTTTCCTAAGTAATTTTTTCTACACACTGTATCATCTCCAAATACTGTATTTCTGTAGCAAGCTCAGAAAGAGACTAATAGATCAGGGAAGGTCTCATGTGTTCTTTTATTTCATGCCTTCCCTCTGCACAGCCAGTATTTCTAGAAGGATCAGGTTATCCCTAGATAATTAGCAATGAGACTGCAGAGGGAACATGATACCCCTCTCAAGCCTTTTCCACCTCCCTCTCCCCTCCCTCCAAACTCACACATGTCTTTGGATCTGGTCACAATCTTAAGAGGTAGCAACCATAGCCCTGAACTATAGTAATGATATCTTGAGTTACGGATTAAATATTGTGACAATAATGATTGTGGCTGTAGTAATGTAAATAATCAGTCTTGAAATCTCTTTCATTGGAGACCATCTAAGTTTCACATCTGAGATATGAATAATCTAAGCATTTATTTTGTAATGGTACATTCAGAGGCAGCTGAGAGTTGCTCTGCCTGACCCTAATTCACACTAATAAATAAGTAATAAGACTTATGAAATATATTTTCCATTTGCACCGAGATTTCCATCTGAGGACCCCAACACATTTTACATACCTTAATGAACTAATGACAGGTTTCAGAGTAGCAGCTGTGTTAGTCTGTATTCGCAAAAAGAAAAGGAGGACTTGTGGCACCTTAGAGACTAACCAATTTATTTGAGCATAAGCTTTCGTGAGCTACAGCTCACTTCATCGGATGCATTCATCCACTGAATGCATCCGATGAAGTGAGCTGTAGCTCACGAAAGCTTATGCTCAAATAAATTGGTTAGTCTCTAAGGTGCCACAAGTCCTCCTTTTCTTTTTAATGAACTAAGCCTCCCGACCTTCCTAGTGAAATGTGTAAGTATTATTCTACCTATTTATAGATGTGTGAAATGGAGACACAGAGATTTACGTGACTTTCAAGCTGACTCAAGAAGTATGTGGAAGAGCTTTGGCCCCCAAGATCCCCATCCTTCATTTCATAGTCTGGAATTCCCTGGTATGAAGGAAAGGCAAGGTGCTCGCGGCTTCCTACTGCCTTGTGTACTTTACCTCAAGAGTTTCACAGATCTGCGCTACCACAGTTTAACACGGGGAGAGATGCAGTCTCTTACGTGAATGAGTCTCAAGCCCTTGAGGGGTCATTTATAAATAAACGTATTTGAAATTATTTTGTTACTGGGTTTAAATCATCCAGCAATAGAATGAAATAATCTCTCGTCATTCAAAGGTGAGGTCATATGAAAAGGGTTTTATTGGCACAAGTATTCAGAAAGTAATTGTTTTCTTTACCTTTCCATATATATATTTGAAACTGTCCAAAAGATTTTATTGGTTCATACTCTTATTGGCTTGCCAGCTAGCATGTATAGTAAGCTTGCCAACTTTCTACAATGAGAAAAATAAAAATATTCCTCAGAAAATCATGATTCTTATCCCATGGGACTAAATGGGGGAGTCACTCAGAAGACTCTAGATCCAAAAATGAGGATTCAATTCTATTTTATTAATAGCATGCAGAGCACTGGAGTAGAGTCATAAAACTTGAGCAAATCCCATGTTAAAGCCAACTGGCTGTTGTCTGTGTAAGAAGTGTTTCTCCCACTAATTTACAAAAAGACACAAGTCTCTATAATATCAGGTGTGAATTTTTGTAGCATGCACAAAACAGGTTCACTACCAATCTCACCTTTTCTCTTTCTATCTTACCCCTGTAGTCTCGAAGACACTTTGTAGGCTTTAGGTGAACAATCATTGAAGGAAACAAAATACTGGAACACAAACGAAGATTCAGATGATGTTGTCTTGACCTTTCGCTAAGGTTATTTAAATTAGATGCCATAAATAAGTGAAGAGTTCAGAGTATGGCTTTTCAGCCAAGAAAGATTTTGTATTTATGTATATAGAAATAAATTCTTCAGTCTGTATTCTATGTCTTCTCTTCTTTTCTTTACTTTTCTTTTCTTGACTCTCATTTGCTTTCTGTCTTTTTTTTTTTTTTTTTGCTGTTTAACTCCTGTGTCACCCCAGCTTACCCATGGGACTGGATAAATGTACATGTCCTCTCAATCAGCTCAGTTGTTCATAATAGAAGTTCAGCTGCTACAAATCTTTGGGCAGACAGTCAGCCGGCATGACCGGGTATAGTTTCATTGAAGTCAATGGCACTCAGTTGGTTTCCACCAGCTGAGGATCTGGCTAATTGTTTTGATCAATGAATTAAATGTAACAACATGGTTGAAAAGGAAAGTATTTTTTGCCACTGAAATGAATAACTGCATTCTTGAACCTTTGAGACCCTGCTTTGCCGTCCCCACCGTTTAAATGAAATTTAACCTCACCAACAGGGAATACAATTTTACTATTGAGATCTTGTTCATTGCTCATCTAACCTTCATCATAAAGATAGGAAATGATCTCAATAAAGAAGAAAAAAAGTGGAAAGAAACAGGTTTGCTGCCACTGCAAAGATTAGAAATTTAGGGCTTTTTTTTTTAAACCACTTTAATGTACAACCCCTCAAATGTGATGGTTAGGAAATTCTATACTTGTGCAGACACAGCTGCACAATTCTTTTCATTCATTCACTTTACTACTTGGTATTTCAAGGATAGTTTTCCCTTATAGTAGAAGAGGAGAAACAATCTGATATGCTGTCAGCAATGCAAGGTGCAATGACATTTTTTTTCTTCACCGCAGAGGAGTCTCCAGCACAAAAGAAACCCACTATGTGCCAGTGCCTATGGCTGGAGCAGTCTCTGCAGTTTGCAGTCTTCTCTGAACAGTGGAGGAAAATGTGGAGTAGCGAGTAGGCAGCTGTTTTGCGGATTCTGTACTTCTACGTGTAAAAAGTCTACTTGCTGGTCTTCTGGGGGGGAACAGGCTAAGAAAATGAAGGAACTTACAGAGCAAGAGACACACTCTGCTTTCTTGCTGATGGAAAGTTTGTCAGTGTGGCCATCTCTCCGGGTTTTATCCTGAATCTCTTTATATTTTGCATTTTTCTTAAGGCCCAAACACATGGAATTATGTTATTACTGTTTCCCCATCTGCAAAATGGAGATAATAGTACTTATCCATCTGTATAAAGTGCTTTGAAATGCACTAAAAGCACTAAATGAATGTAAAGTATTATTACCAATATTCAGGGACTTGAGGGTTGTTTCTATTAGGAGGAGAAATTGCTGATGAAGTCAGGTATTTCTTAGGTGCAAAGAATGTAGAATCCTGTTTCCCTGAACAGTAGGAATTCAACAGCAGCAGCAGACAGTTTCCTTGCTCAATATTCTAAGACTTTTTGTCTTGACAGCACTCTATGCAAAAACCTTTCTCTCTTAGCTTCCCTCACAGTCACTCTCTCTTATCTTTCCATCAAAGTCACACCACAAGTGCTTCTCTGGCTGTCCTTGACTTTCCGCTTCAGTGGTGTTTCTCTTGGGCTGTGTCTGCTCACACGCGCACACAGACTCTTCCTCCGAAGCAACATCCAGCCCTCTGCACTTGCCTTCAGCCTGCCGTGAAACAACTCTGTCCACATAGCTCTGCTTCTGAGGAGCCAGCTTCTGGCTGGCATCCCCGACCTGTGTTATGGGAGGTGGTTCCTATTGTTTCAGCTATCTTATTCCAAAAAGGACTTTAACTGCGTCTTACATTTATCCTGGCTATAGGATAGCTACTGAACAACAGCTTCGATAAGGTTTCACCCAACCCCCAGCATAACAGTTCTTGTTTTACATGAGAATCTCAGCTTTCATATTTTTTTCTAAAGGACATTTCTAGTCCTCCTGGTGGCAGAGGAAAGCTTGAAAATGTAAAGGCTCAAAACACAGAAGGCAAATAAAAATAACCCAACATTTATTATTTTTAAATCTCATGATTTTTAACCAGTCTCATGATATTTTGGGGGCTGACTCATGATTTATGAACCATGGAGACTGACACTATTGTTTTATATTTGTTCCTTCTCATTCGTTGTTTTTTCTTTAATCTGAACTAAAAGTAATCTTGAATGAAATACTATGTTTTTATTCTTTGGGTAAGGAAAGCATAACAGGAAAATCCACATTTGTCAGCATTAAGCTCACACTAATTTGGGGGACAAATTTTAGGATAAGCAGCCATTCATACAATATACACTGTATGCATTTGCCAAGAGGCAAGAGTCTTTGAAGGAGACATACAGTCACAAAAACAGACTGGCTGTGGTGATATGGATGGATGGCTGCTAATGATTCACTTAAACAAGTCCTCAGTCCTGACATTTGTCTCTAGCAGTAAATGTTGACAAACTTGAATTTACTCTCCCTTGTTATGGGAATGTTATATACAGGAAAAGCTGTCTTAAGCAATCACCCAAGGGACCAACGAAAATTGGTTGCTGAGTACAGATAGTCTTTAACTGAAGGTCAAGTCAAATTACAAAGGCAACCATAGAGTACTTTAAAATGGCCATTTAAGATAGGAGGTTGTCTTTAATACAGGTTTCATTGTTTATAATATCACAGAATATGATTATAGTCTGTATTGTTTTGCTTTGTTTTATGTTTTGATGCTCTACATTACAGATGGATAATCTCTTCTGGATGTTGCTACTTATACTTTATACAGAGAAAGTATGTTCCTCTGATTGTAGACTTTTGTTATTTCTGACCTGAGGTGCTCAGATGCTATGGTGTTGTGAACCACGTAAATACCTGGATTGATAGAGAGGTAGGTAGATGAATGCAAATATTATAATACTAAAATCTAGCAGTGATGCAATATTATATCAAAGGCAGCTGGGTGGAATAAACTGGTACATTGTCTCACAAAAAGGAGAGTCATGAGAAGTCCATGTCGAAATCATCTCTTGATATTTCTACTGCTCTTCAAGACACACTTTCTTCTGCATCAGCTGTTCCTGAAGGCCTCACTGAGACAATGCAGGGAAGTTGGGGTTTCCATTATAGTTAAAAAGACTAGCTTCCTGTCCTTATTATCTGTTGGGGCCATGTTCCTTTCACTCAGGACAGTGGGAAAACCAGCAACCTCACAAAAGCCAGCTTCAACTACTACTTTTTGAATTTCAACAGTGACTATCTGAATTTAATATAGCAGAGTATCCAGGGATTGAGTGAGGCCCAGAAAAGGAGAAGGCAACATAAAAATCATTTTTCTTCGCTCTGGAAAGAGTCTGAACCTCTTTTGGAAAGGAGACTGAGTCTGTCAAGTATGAAACAAAAACTTGGCCATCACCTCAACTGTTCTTCAGCTGTCTGGAGGGAAGGCTTAGCTCTTCTGTCCAAATACCAACGTTGGGTCCACTGCTGTTTCAGCCTTACATGTGATTTTCTGGTCTAGCATTCATGATCAACACATTCTCTCTTGCTCTTCTCCCTTCTAACTCTGTGCCCACTGGCTTCCTCAGGCTTACCAAACAAGCTAAGGTACAGTATATAAGGGCAATAGGCATAACCTTCTAAAGTTTGGATAACATTAATCATTTTCCACCCCAGTTACAATGAAATCAGTTAAATAAATGTGCCTAATGTTATTCATCAATATCTTTTAATACTTTGAGTCTAATATAGCGAAGTGTGATTAAATGCCTGTGTAATCTGGTGTTTCTCTTTATACATAGCCTTCCCTGTATTATAGGAAGTGCCACAAACTGTAAAGTATATTAGGTTCATAGAAGCTTCATGAATTTGTTGGGTGGGTCCTAAAGAATGCTCAGCTAAACATCTTTGAAATTCCGTAGATTACCTGCATCCTGTAGACTCATGCAGACCATGCAACAGAGCTCAAATACTTTCCCAGACAACCCTGTTCTATCTGTCTCTCTGTTCTCTCTCTCCAGCTTTCCATCTAAGGGCCCTGACTTCAGTTGGGTACAGGATCAGACCCAGACAGACTGTAGTCTGGCACTATTTAAATAGCTTCAGCAACTTTCTCAAGTAAGTGATTTGCCCTCATGATGATGTGTTTTCATGTAGAGCTTGATTAGTGGGCCTGGGAAGTATGCTGTACATTAAATGCATGAAGGGCAACATCTTCTCTCTGTGTGGCAGAATGTTCTCTTATTATGTGTTGTCTATGTTAAGATCACATTAAAAGATTCTAGGTCTGTTTGTCAGATATTAAGTGTTTGGGAGGCTTTTTTTTTCTTGATTTAATTGTTTTATGCATTTGCAAATGTATAACAGAAGAACACATAAAAGGGATCATATTGTTTTAGAATATGATTTCATGGACTTTAGTCACTGTTCATTATTTTATGGCATCTCAGTGCTGATAGAATAAAATCAGAGTGTGAATTATCTCACATTGTCAAAATCAGAGAGGGTCCTTCCTTTCTTGTTCTGTAATTTTCCACAGGAACTTGCTCTATAGCATGTGGATCTGTTAGCCCTGCTGAGGTTGACATGCTGGAGAGATAATTGTGTGGATAAGCTAGGGCCAAACTTTTCAAATGTTTTTGAAGATAGGCACCTAAATGCGCACGCACATGGCACCTACATAAATGCCTGATTGTCAGACATGCTGAGCACCAGGACTTCAACTGATTTCAAATAAGGGTGCTCTCACTTCTGAAAAATTAGACCATTTTTATGTAGGTGCCTAAAAATGGATTGAGGTACCTAATATTGGGTGGCCAAGTTTGAAATATTTGCCTAAGTGGACACCTTAAAGTGGAGCACAACAGCTTCCAATAGTGCTTCAGTGTTTTTAATGCCCTTGAAATTATGAAGGAACAGAACAGATAGAAACCAAAGCTTGCTCTCTTAAACCACAACCTCACGTTTTTGCATCATTTCTCCCTGCTGTTAACAAAGCACAACCCCTAATCACCCAGATGAATACCCCATTTTAAAAAGGAGAATATCAAACATGCATCATTTAAATAACAAGTCAGGTGAGATGTCTTCATTTACAGCAAATCCTGTGGCAAAGAACAGGAGAGACATGCCTCAATGTACAATGGACCATAAAGCATAAATGCCAATAATCCCTCTTAAGGTGAGAGAGTCTCTAATTTATTTAGCAAAACATCTACACATTTTCCACTCTGGCTGACTGAAATGCCGAGTTTTTGATAGAGTTATAAGGTGTTCCCAAAATGTTCTCCCCAAATTTCTTGATTTATAGCTTTCAAATGTTGGCCTGACTGCAAATGATTGGTTTTATTTTTAAACAGTGTAAACTGCTAAAACATTTCCAAACTGTTCTCCAGTGCCTGAGGTTTTGTAGAAGGCTATGCTAAAGGGACACAGTTCTGATAAAAAAAATACAGAATCATAGAAATGTAGGACTGGAAGGGACATCTACTTAAGGGGTCATCTAGTTTATCCCCTGGCACTGAGGGAGGACCAAGTATACCTAGACCAGCCCTGACCCTAGGCGCAGACTTCCCCTGTTTCCCGTGGGTGCTCGACCCCTCCTCTGCCCCCAGCCTCACCCCCATTCCACCCCTTCCATGAGGACCCGCCCCACCCCCTCCTAGCACTTCCGTGCCCCCATTCCAACTCCTTCCCCAAATCCACACCCCGGCCCTGCTTCTTCCCCTGAGTGCGCCCTGTTCCCACTCCTCCCCGCCCAGAGCATGCTAACACTACCAAACAGGTGTTTGGCAGTGGTTGGGCAGGAAATGCTGAGAGGTAGACGGAGGAGCGCAGACGTGGTGCTCTCAGGGGAAGAAGAGGTGGGGTGGGGGGTGAGGGGAGCTTGGTGCCGGTGGGTGCAGAGCACCCAATAACTTTTCCCTGTGGGTGCTCCAGCCCTGCATCACCAATGGAGTAGGCACCTATGGTCCTGACAGGTGTTTGTCCAACCTGTTCTTAAAAACCTTAAATGATGGGGATTCCACAACTCTCTCAGAAGCCTATACCAGTGCTTAACTACTCTTATAGTAAGAAAGTTTTTCCTAATATCTAGCCTAAGTCTCCCTTGCTGCACGTTAAGCCAATTGCTTCTCATCCCACCTTCAGCAGACACGGAGAACAACTGATCACCATCCTCTTAATATTGAACATATATATAAACAAACATTCCTAGGGTGAGATTCTGTACTTCACCTTCATGGGGAACAGCACAGAATTCACAGCCTGGCAGAGTGGTTCTCTCAGATCCCTTATGTTTCTCCCCTTTTGGATTTTTTGAAATGGCCCCCAGAGTAATTTTGGCACTGGTGAGAAACTGCCTAAGTTATGACAGTCTGTCCTCAGCTGCCTATACCTCCACTCAGAATCCCCTCAGCAACACTAGGTGCTGCAAACTTTCCCCATCCTGCCTCCTAGGCTGGAATCTGCAGAATCAGCCCATAATATGGTAGAAATCTTTAAAAGTACCAATTCCAGTGACATGGAACTGAAAACAAAACATGCTACAGGGAGGTGACGGTATATATATATATATCTATATATATCTATATATAGATATATATATCTTTTTTAATACTGTGAGGCAGATTCTTGGCCCCACCACAGCTGCTTTGCAATGCTCCGGCAGTGCAGAGGAACCATCCCAATGGGATCTGTGGCCCTCAAAGGTGTAGAAGATGAGTCCTTATCAGCAGAGAATGTAGCAGATCACTGTCTACCCACTGTTTAGCCTCCAGCCCAGGGGATGTTCCTGGGAGGAAAGGCATATGGCCAGGACTTCCCTATTCTGTGTCAATCTCCTCTGTGGGAATTGTCCCTTGGGGCTTTGGATAGTATGGTGCCTGGCTGTCCCCAGTATCAGAAGAACATAAAAGTGCCCTAAAGCCATCTTTGCCTCTTCCCTCCTCAGGGTTGTAAGCTGAACATAGCTCACCCAGGCTAAGAAATCTGGCCACTTAGCTTGGTTTTATGCTTTCAAAGCCTCAAATGAATATCAACCAACTGACCAGAGAGCAGTAAAAGCAATTGCAAAAAAGGCTAATATCATTCTGGGTTGTATTAACAGGAGTGCTGTATGTATGTATGTATTAACAGGAGTGCTGTATGTATGTATGTAAGACACCATTCTACTTGGTATGGGTGAGGCCTCAGCTGCTAATTGTCTTCAAATATGTTAAGGGCTGTTATAAAGAGGACTGGGATCAATTATTCCCAATATTCACTGAAGGTAGGACAAGAAATAATGGGCTTAATCTGCTGCAAGGGAGATTTAGTTTAGATATTAGGAAAAACTTTCTATCTATAAGTTCAGATAAGCACTGGAATAGACTTCCCTGGAAGGCTGTGGAATCCTAATCACTGGAAGTTTTTAAGAACAGGTTGGGCAAACTTCTGTCAGGGATGGTCTAGGTTTACTTGGCCCTGCTTCAGCACAGGGAGCTGGACTTGATGACTTCTTGTGGTCCCTTCCAGCCCTACATTTCTACAAGCAGAACATGTAGCATTTCCCATTACGTTGTAGGGCAAATTAGCACAACACAGAATTACCTTTAGGGCTCCACTTTACTCTTTATATTACTGGAGTCTGATAATACACTGATCTGGCATGTTGTATAGTTCATATTACTTCAAAGCACTTTGAAGCTCAAAGCACCATTAGAATGCATACAATGGGACCGCTCAACTCTGTACCTTGAAAATATATGGCTAATGTCACTCTGATGTGTTTACATGTTAGGACAAACTTCTTAGCGGTCATAGTGAATCTGGTGGATCTCAAGAGTCAGGTCTTTTCCCTAAGGGCCACTGGTCTCACGTTACATAAATGTTTTAGAGGTTTTGATCTGTAGACAAATTGCAGACAAAATAATGGATAGTGACCTCAAAGACCTGTTGACAAAAGTCAATGTAGTGGAATTGACTGGAGGTTAAGAATATTCATTACCTAACTCTCTCACAGGTAGATAACTAATGGACCACAGAAGTCTTGACCATTCAGGTGTCAGCTTAAATTATGAACAGGCCAAACTAGTTAAAGCCAAAAGTCATAAGGGGAATTCCTGATGAAATAGGTTTTGATGTGTAAACATAGTCTGAACTGTTTGCAAAATTTCTTCCTTCTAATTTAAGTTCTGCATAGAAATCTTTCCCTCCGTCCTCTCCTCCCAAGTTGACTTGGTACATGGTGAACATCCAAACAGTACTCTCTGAAATGAATTACTAGCAAATGTATTGACAGTATATAATAGTATGTAACCAAAGAGCTCTTTGCGGTGGATCTGAACTTTATACAAGTACCATATTTTCCATTTTAGAGATCATCAGAAGAACATTACAGAATTGGCCATTAAACGTGGATTCTGGTCACTTCTGTTCCTCATACTAGGAAGAAATAATGGCCATTTCTATACTAGGGTCTCTAATGGGGTGTTTTTTGGTGTCAATCTGTCTGAAGTTATTAACTTTGTGGTTGTCTCTTAGAAAAAACATTCAGGAGGTTTGGTGACCGTTATGTGCTGTGCAATCCGGATTTGTTAAATGATAGTACCAATTTCTAGACTATGCCAGGAGTTCTCTAGTGTTTTCATTTACTTTACAAGACAGAGATCCTCTGATGGACAGCTTTCCAACCTAATCCCCTTACCAATTGGTTCTCAAATAATTCATTCTGTGGCCCAAAAGGAAGGGCTCCATGGACCCCTGGCAAGCCACAGAGTGCCATCTGAAAACCTCTGCTTTATACCTCAGGAAGAATGAACACCACCACAAAAACACCCCCCTTGACAAAGCAGAGATGATAGAACACTAGTGATATTCAATAACTTGTAGAAGTTTTAGTAGCACCAATGCGCATAATTTGTATCATTTTGTTCAGTGATCTTGGGTCACTAAGAATCTCTCCTGCATAGAGATAATAACAAAGCAACACTTGCTCCTTGTATCCTCCAACCTCAGATTCTAGCCACGCTTCTGGCAGAAAATTATATTTAGAGAACAACTAGCCCCCTGCCGGCAATACCTGATGATGCTCTCTCTTTTCTGGAGGATGTTGGGCACTTCTTATGGTAACTCTCTCCATGGAAATTCCAAGATGGGCTGCAACTGAGCTGTGGATGAACAGAGAACACAGCCTTTGACATGCTGGGCAACCCTAGGCTGGGACAGCTGCAAGGAGCCAGCTCCTGCCTTTGGCCCCAGCTCTTTCTTTCAAAATAATGTAGGGAAGAAAATTAAATCTTCTGGTTTAAGAATTTCTGAAGCCTTTGGGTCCCCAAGATAATATTCAATGAACACAGTTCAAAGTGGATATGAAGATGTTCCGCGTGAGGGTTCCTGGTAAACAGGATTTTTTTTTTAAAGTTCGAACACAAAATACTCTCCAATTGTTAAAACTTATGACAAATCAAAACAGGAAGTTGTCTGTCCATTATCCAATAGCCATAATCCAAGTTAGAATTTGCCATTTCGCTTGATGAAAGATCTCATTGAAAAGAAATGCTCTGTGAATTTATATCTCTGAATGCCATGGCATTGACTCTCTCTCCCTGGAATATTGCTGAGTCTGTAATTTGTATATTCAGATCATTTGAAGAATTGAGAAGAAAAGATGAGTGTAGCTGAAGTCTGCATCTCTGTTGTTGTGCCAGATGTTTGTGCTTTGAACATGCACTTATGGAAGTTCCTGCAAAAGGCATAAATACAATGAAAGTCAAAATAATGAACTCTGATTCATCATGCTTCAGCCAGACTGAGTCAGAGCCAGGAGATGGAGTTGCTTGTGTCCTCATGTTAAATTAGATCATTGGAACTCAGATAACAACCTTTATGATGCCAAATCTGCCACTTAAACTTCACTGAGCAAATGCTCCTAAATCATGCCACTATCACTAGCTGTGATGGCAAAAATAAAGAAATGTCGCCAAGCAGTCCATCAACAAACCATGAGTGGCCAGTGCAAGCCTGTGGAGCTCCTGGGGCAACCCCTTAGAAGACCTGAAGTCACCACTTTCCTCCAGTTGTGTGGATACAGAGCTGTTATTTTATCTGTGAAAGCCACAGGGTATAGATTAGTGCAAGCAGAGTGCTATCAGGTTTAGCTATTGCAAAATTATCCCTTGGAGCCCCACCATGCAACATGCCCTCCAAGAAACTGATCAGTCCTCCTAAGGAGATCTACATGGATCATCGATTACTCCCCAAAATGCAGGCAGATGGGTGTTTTAAAATGAAATTTACTGATAATAAATGTGTGGCTGGTTGTGTTTGTAGTAGCTACAGAGTGATTGATTTAATCTAGAAACTATAGCAATTGCAAGCAGTTACATTGAATTTATACTGAAAATAACTAAAAAAAAATCCTTGTTTTTAATTATTTTATATATGATAGTTTCAAATGACTTCCATATTTACAGAGTAGATACTCCCAAGGTCATAAAGACACTGAACTTTGTGAAATGACAAACAGGACAGTAATGCCTTAGGATTTACTAAAATCTTAACGGATGATGCTCAGAAATTTCTTTTTGATATGTAATTCCCAAACCTAACAAAAGGCTGATTCCTCAGTAAGCACTATTTCCAGGCAGTGTGGAATGTCTGGCTGTGATTGTCACAGCAGTTAGATGTCAAACTTCTTTGAATTTCAATAGGAGTTGCGTGTCCGATTTCCTTAGACTCTGAAATTTTAGGCTTTTTGTTCAGATAGTTAAAGTTACTGGTGAGGAAAAAAACCAAAAACTAAAAACAATTTTTTTACTCTGCAATAATTAAACATTTTGTCAGAATGGAATTTCCACAATTAAAAAAAAAATCAATGTTGGGATCACAGCCGTCATAAAAAGTTTCAGCCTCAGATTAGAATTTTTTAGAAAGTTACCAGCATATGAGATCATAGTGACAATCCCAATGCAACTTTAACTATAGATTTCAATGTTGGGAAAGTTTGACTAAGAATTATCAATGTGAGAATACTAGGTACCCACAGCATGGAAGTTGGTAGGAAATGCTTCGCTTTGTCACAAGTTTAATAATTGGAGAATATTTTGCATTAGAACTTTTTAAAATACTAACACTATGAAAGTTGTGTGATACCAATGAGTAGTGTTCATTTTTTGTTTTTACTTAGAAGTAGGTAGGTATGTCCAGCATACCACATCCATTTCAGTTACTGCTCTTTTGTCCTCTCCTGGCTTTGCATTATCTCTTCTCCTCTTTTCATTGGCTGTATACTTTGACACTTCTTTTCTTCCTAGGGTGGCCCCAATTTTAACTTTAGCTGCATGGGCCCTATAGACCTTATGGTAGCTAGCTAGTAGCTGGGGTGTAGGAATGCTCTGGCTATGCCTCTTCCCAAACCCAAGCCCTCCTGTGCTCTAGGGATCCTGTAGACAGGGGGCAGTTTGGAGCCAGTGGACTGCTACATTGAGGAGGATCTTATTGTCCTGACATAGCCAGCATGAATTAGCTGCTTAAGTGTCTCTTTTTCCCTCTGAAAGAAGCAGACTGGATATGAATGACGTGGTGCTTGAGGCATAGGGCCCTGGCCATTCCAGTGCATATGTTCTTCCCCCTACACACATTTCTCTTCTTCTTCCCCTCCCTAGCTCCACCCTAGCTGCCACGCCCCATTTTGTGTCTCCTCTTTCCCCCCAAGTGAGCGTATTGAAGATGAATGAGGCAGCACTAAAGCCCAGGGTGATGCCCAACAATGATAGCATCATGAGAGCGGCTGTAGTGGCCTGATGTGAAAGGAGGCAGCTTTAAAACAGCCTTCTATTTGCATACCACTGATCCATTGATTTGTGGCATTTTAAATTCTAATGTTTCTTCCTGGTGCCAAAGGAAAAGCCCGTTACTGCTTAAACAAAGTTTTAGCCTGGCTTTACTTTGGCAAAGACTGTTGAGCTTATTAAAGCTAATTGTTTTTACAGATGCCACATTAAAAAGCAATGTAATGGCATACAATCTGGGCCATGGCATTTCCAGTTGAATGGGGCTTTTGGTTTGCATTACTTGCTGATTATGACATATTGTGATGAATGTTCTTAGCCAGAATCTCCAGGCATTCTCCCACTACATTTCCATTAGGAGAGCCAATGTGGTTAGTCCATCCTACAAAAGTAAAAACACAAAGAGATCAATAGCATTTACATTTTCCTGGTTGTAAGTATACGGACATCTCTATTCATACCGTCATATTTTTTGTAATGGTGGATGGGTTTTTGTGCCCATCCATTACGTCAATGATACTATTAATGTTGTCCTTGCTAGCACTGTGTTGGAACTGTTTATATCAATTTAGGGTATTTATGGGAGTAGTGACATTTATGCTGCCACCAGCATGAGTTTATGTCAGTGTTCATTACATTTCACATCCCATTGTTCTTGTCAGCATTCTCTCTGTCAATGTCACCAATGCATGTGAAAAAAACACATTTTATGCTGGTGTTGCCACATTTAAAAGATGGAGTGATAATAGGGAAACTCTCTACTGCAGGGATTTGGGATCTTTAAGCCACTGCCCTATTCCCCATCCAGCTCCCCCAAAGCTTTGTTTGTTTCACTCCAAGCATAAAACATCCCCCAAGCACGCTCAGGCAGGAATCTAAAACTCAGATCCTTCTTCTTTCCCCCCCAGCCTAGCATCTCCCAATTTCTCCAGTCCCAGACCAGCTTCTGAGAATCTCCTGAATCCCACCCTCACATACTTTACTTCCTTGTTTCCTGATGGTTCCCCTTTTTGCACTGGGGATTCCCCTCAATCTGATGGTGTCACGGGGCATCCCTAGGATCAGCCTCAGCAACAGAGTTCGGGCAGCTGACCACTTCTGCTCCTCTCTATCTCCTGTGCCCTTCTGCCTCATGTCTCTGCAGTCAGCACTGAGTGACCAGATGTCCCAATTTTACAGGGATAGTCCTGATTTTTGGGTCTTTTTCTTATATAGACTCCTATTACCTCCCACTCCCTGTCCCAATTTTTCACACTTGCTGTCTGGTCACCCTAAGTCAGCAGAGGGCAGGAAGTACCATCTGTAAAGGTGGGGTTCCTCTATGCCCACTTGAGGTGTCCTGCAGTGAGAGGGGAAAATCGCATGAGGTTGGGAAGGGATATAGAAATGCCCCTGTCTTCCAAGATAAGTGTCTGCTGAAGTGATTTTTCTGAGACAGAGCTGGTGGAAGAAAACTTCAGGGAATGAGAAATCTTGCCCCCTCACTACACCCTCTCCCCCACAGTGCAAATAAAACAGGTATGTATTCACTTATATTTTTAAACAGCCTGTAGCTACTCATGGTCATCATTAATTGCAACTTAAGTCCTATGTCCAATGGTTTTGCTCAAAACATATCTTTTAAAAGGACATTTTCCTTCCTTAAGTCTGTTGGATATAGTCTTTGTATAACCCACACACCTTTTGGGTGTGGTATTCTGTCCCATCTAGTGGCACCAAGACCACGTAGAGAGCAATTAATGAGTCTGCTCCACAGGCTTAGCTAACAGCCAGTTGGCTTTTAGCTCATGCTGTAGAGCAGTGGTTCTCAAACTTTTGTATTGGTGACCCCTTTCACATAGTAAGCCTCTGAGTGTGACTCCCCCCCCGATAAATTAAAAACATTTTTTATATATTTAACACCATTATAAATGCTGGAGGCAAAGTGGGGTTTGGGGTGGAGGCTGACAGCTTGCGACCCCCCCCCCCACGTAATAAGCTCACAACCCCCTGAGGGGTCCTGATCCCCAGTTTGAGAACCCCTACTGTAGAGGCTCATGCACTAAGCTTCAGAGGTCCCCAGTTCGAACCCGCCCACTGATGAGCAAGGTCTGTTGGCATTACATTTGCACAGGATGGAATTAAAAGGTTAAATTATCACTGAGTATCGCACATGGATTAGTTATCTTAGAACAGGGGTGGGCAAACCATGGCCCGCGGGCCGGATCCGGGCCCTCAGGTCTTTGGATCTGGCCCGTGGGATTGCCACCCCTGTGGTGCCACAGGCCCCGCGTCGCTCCCGGAAGTGGCCGGCACCACATCCCTGCGGCCCCTGGGGGTGGGGGGCCGAGGGCTCTGCGTGCTGCCCTTGCCTGCAGGCACCACCCTCCACAGCTCCCATTGGCCAGGAATGGGGAACCATGGCCAATGCGAGCTTCGGGGGAGGTACCCGCAGGTGAGGGCAGCACGCGGAGCCCTCTGGACCCCCCCTGCTGCCAGGGACCGCAGGGATGTGGTGCCGGCCTCTTCTAGGAGCTGCGCGGTGAGGGGTCAGGGCAGGCAGGGAGCCTGCCTTAGCCCCACTGTGTGCTGCTGCCACCCCGGAGCCACTCCAAGTAAGTGGCACTGGGCCAGACCTCACACCCTGAGCCCCTCCTGCACCCCAAACCCCTGCTGAACCGCTCTTGCACCCCAACCCCCTTCCACACCCCGCACTACTCCTGCACCTCAACCCCCGCCCTGAGCCCCCTGCCGCACCCCTCCTACACCCCAGCCCCCTGACCTGAGCCCCCTCGTACACACGCACCCCTCCTGCACCCCAACCCTTTGCCCTGAGCCCCTTCCTGCACATCACACCCCGCACTCCCTCCCGCATCCCTGCCCCAGCCCTACATTCATGGCCCTGCATGCAATTTCCCCACCTCGGGCCAAAAAGTTTGCCCACCCTGTTTTAGAATATATATGGACTAATCTGTGGACTACAGCCTACCTATTGGCTAGAACAGTGGTGGGCAACTTGCGGCCTGCGGGTCACATGCAACCCATCAGGGTAATCTGATTGCGGGTTGTGAGACATTTTGCTGACGTTGACCATCCACAGGCACAGCCCCTCACAGCTCCCAGTGGCCGCAGTTCTCTGTTCCCAGCCAATAGGAGCTGTGGGAAGCAGTGGTCAGCATACATCTCTGTGGTCTGCCACTTCCCGCAGCTCCCATTGGCCAGGAATGGCAAACTGCGGCCACTGGGAGCTGCGGGGGTCTGTGCCTGCGGACAGTCAATTACCCTGATGGGGGCAGGTTGCCCACCACTAGGCTAGAACATCATAAAATAAAAGAAGTTATACCTTGTTGCAACTGATGTTCTATGCTGTATTTGTGTTTCATTAGTCTACAGCTGGAGATGTGGAGGAGAACCTGAGGACTTACTAGAAGCTGGTTGGAACATTTTCAATGTGGTCATATCTACACTGTAATAAAGCCCATATTCAGGGACCCAATTGCAACACAGTAGTCCACTGACATGGTTAAAACAGTGTGATCATGTACTGTACACCAAGGGTTCATGATAGATTTATATAAAATAATGAATGGCAGCAAGAAAGTAAAGCAGATGATCCTGTTTGCTTTCTCATAATACACGAACAAGGAAACAAAAAACATTGAAAAGGGCTGTAAACCCTCATACTTCATGGCATAGGTCAAACACTGTCTGATGGGCTTACAATGAAACTTCCCCTATGAACAGGTTAGTCCATAGTTGCCCACTACACAGCTTCTTCAGTCTTCCTCTGGCCACTGTCACAGACAGGATATTGGACTACATGGACCTTGGGTCTGGTTTTTTTACTGTCATTCCTGTGTTGTGGGTCTGTCACTTTTGAAATACCATGTAACAGAACCAGAGAGTATTGAGAACCAGGACCAAGGTTTATGGTACTAAACATGATTGTTCCACTGTTAGCTGGCTGCCCGCCCCCCCTCCACCCCCCGCCATCTATTGTCTGCTATTGTAGTGTAAGACTGTAAGCTTTTCTAGGGCAGCAACTTTTTTAAAAAATGACATGTGGGTACAGTGCCTAGCACAATGAGACCTTGATCCTTGATTGTGGCTTCTAGATACTATCACAAAAGTATTAGTAGGCATTTATTAGTAATATTGGGACCTTTTGGGGTGAGCATAGTGGCTTACTGTTACTGGAAAAGACCTCAGTAGAAATTCACCAAGCCCAAAAGTGTGGTTGACAGTAGAGATGACATCATGGCCACATCATAATGGGAATTACACCATCCTGCTATCACCATAGTATCTCTCCCATCCATTATATAGGGGCTCAGACTATGAGAGACACAGAGTACAACTCAGTAGCCATAGACAAAAGGTTTTTAAATTTTTTTTTCAGTCCTGCTCCTTTTCCTTCCCGCTTTGCTGGTATGTACTTTGTACATACATGACAAACTTTGTAGTCATGTCCAGCAAGTTGTAAGACGCTAGGGTAGGTCTATACAGCACTAGAGTTTTTTGCCAGGTCTCCATTAGAGACCAAAACGGAAGTGAGAGCAATACTAGTGTGACGTTCCCTCTAAGCTTTGTTGTGTATTTTAAAAGCCACGGTGATTGGTTTGGATGATAGTAGGTTCAGAGGGACGGTGGCAGCATGAGGGAGAGATTGAAGAATGAAAGACTCATCCAGGCTGTGCTGGGTTAGGATATGTCTAGACTGTAAGGTAAGCCAAGGGTTAGTAGAATTTGAGTTAACAGGCCCTGGGTTTGTTAACCTAGTGCTTGAGCATCTACACTCATTAGTAACACCATGACTGGGGAGGGGGTGCTCAACTTGGGGCTCCAGCATCTGCACTGCATCATGGGGGCTCAAGTCCAACCACCGATCTCCCAGACATCCAAGCACTCTCCCCAAAAAAGAGAGTGGTGCAGTGTGGGAAAACTTGACTGTCCAGAGGACAAAGTCAGCCCAGGGGGTCGTGGAATACTTTTGGCGGCCTCCCAGAGCATGAGTCCAGTGGAACTGAATCTACACTGCACAGGACCTAAGGCTTGAACCTTGTGTCTTGGCTTGACTCGGTCTCAGACCCTCCACTGCTATGGAGTCCTGGGACCCTGGGTCCGAGCCTTGGATGTGTAGACAAAATGTGGGTTAGGCTTGAGCCTGAGTTCGAACCCTGGGCTAACATTGCAGTGTAGACATCCTAAGGGTATGTCTAGACTTCAATAAAAGACCCGCAGCTGGCCTGGTCATCTGACTCCGGCTCATGGGGCTCAGACTGCTGGGCTATAAAATCACAGGATAGACTTTTAGGTTTAGGCTGGAGCCTGAGCTCTGGGACCCCATGAGAGGGGAGGATCCCAGAGCCTGACTCCTCCAGCCCAAACCCACATGCAATTTTACAATTCCATAGCCTGAGCTCCATGAGCCCATGACAGCTGACATGGGCCAGCCGCAGGTGTTTAATTGCAGTGTAGGCATACCCTTGGAATCTGGCATCAGGGGGTAGCCATGTTAGTCTGTATCCACAAAAACAACAAGGAGTCTGGTGGCACCTTAAAGACAAACAGATTTATTTGGGTATAAGCTTTTGTGGGTAAAAAACTACTTCTTCAGATGCATGAGTCTAATTCTTCTAACAAGGGCTGACAGTGTGGAATTGCTCTGCACTCAGCACAGTCTGAGAACACAATTTACTACAGAATCCCACTCCACTTCAAGCACATGCAAAATGAAATAGCTGAATTGATCTCCTCTTTATGATGTTGCTACAATGAATGGAACATCTGAAAGGACTCACTTTTCACCATGTTTACTTTCACAGAATCATTTACCACCACATTGGATTCCTGTTGATTTTCTCGTTCGTTTCCAAAGCCCATCCTTTCTTCCTGATACCATTTGCTCTGTTCTGTGTTTTAGAAAGAGATCGAATGGCATGTAAACCCAACTCCATCGCAGCCTTCATAACTTCATTCCTAGGCATAGTAAGTGTTAATAGTAGGCAATGTATGTGGCAGGCACTAAATTATCCAAGGGAGCGCCTTGTCTACAAGTCCTTTCCACAATTATATAACCACTCAGTAACTACTGAAATTGCAGCTATCACCTAAAGGGTGCTTCTGGGATAGCTCTGGGCAGACTTTAAGGTTATCTTACCTCCCTGAGACCTTTCATTAGTTAGCCCTGGAGCAGTCATCTCCGGTTATTGATCTTTTGTGTGCTCCCACTGAATTTAATTGCAGCTAAATTACAGGAGCTTAACGATTGTATGAAGGGAGATTTTTTTCTTTGTGTGTGTGTGTGTGAGCAAGAGAGAGAGAGAAAGAATGAAATTACTATGGAAAGCCCCCATCAAGAAAATAACATCTAATAATAATACTAACTACTATTCCTGACATAGTCACTGGTCAGGAAAAGGCACAGCAACCTGTTCTCCCTCTACACACACTGGAACTTGGCTTCAGATTTGGCTTTGACACCAACCACCTCCCTTCTGCACAGGCACAGAGCTATAGTCCAGTGCACTAGTCCTCAAACATGGTACCTTGCCACCCCCCGCCCTTACACCTGTCTGAGGGGGGTATGTGGGCAGGGGTAAGGGGGCCAAGGCTGGGGCCACAGTTGGGGGTGGGGGGCAGAGCCAGGAGTGGCGCCTCGGCCAGGTGCCGAGTCTGGCAGCTGGGACCCCATGTGCAGGGCCAGCAGCAGGAGCGCCTGGCCTGGGGAGCTGGGGCCAGGAGCAGAGCTGGGTGATGCTTCCTCCCCACCCTCTGAGGGGGCTGGCCCAGGCCCCAGCCATGCCCTCCAAATGTTCCTTCATGCCCCCCTAGAGGGGTGCACCCCACAGTTTGGGGACCTCTGGTCTAGTGACATGGTTGGAGGCAGAAATGGCAACAGTAATATAATCAGAAGGGTAATTACGACAATCTGTAACCCACTGGCCTTCCCTCCCCCCTTTTTTCTCCTATGATTGCAGAGGTGTTAATGGGCCACTTCACCTTGAATGGTCCCTTAGAATATGTGTTACCTACTTATGCCAAACAATCTGTTCTACCCTGTATTTAGCAGTGACACTCTGAATACCTTTCCCAAACGTGAAGAAGAGCTGTGTTGGTTCTCAACCGTGAACCCTCGGGGGGTCATGACCTAGTTATGTGGGGGGTTGTGAGTTCCGACCCCATACACTGCAAGTTGCGAGCCCCCACCCCTGCGCCGGGCTGTGAGCCCTGACCGCGACACATGGCTGTGAGCCCCAACCCCTGTGTGGAGCTGCGGGGCTATAAGCCCTGACCTGGGCACGCGGCTTTGAGCTGTGAGCCCTGACCCCGGCGCGCGGCTGCGAGTCCCGACCCTGACCTCTGCGCTGGGCTGTGAGCCCCGACCGGGACCAGTGGCTGCAAGCCCTGACCCCAGTGCGCATCTGCGATCCCCGACTCCGGGCTGTGAGCCCCAACCTCGACAGGGATGTGTGGCTTCAAGCCCCAACCCCGGTGTGAGGCTGTGAGCCCCGACCCCGACAGGGACACGTGGCTGTAAGCCCCGACCCCAGTGCCGGGCTCTGAGCCCCAACCCCTGTACCAGACTGCAAGCCCCAACCCCGACGTTGGGCTGCGAGCCCCAACCCCGGCACACGGCTGTGAGCCCTAACCCTGACAGGGAAGCATGGCTGCGAGCTCTGATCCCGACCCTGGCTAGGAGTGAGGCTGTGAGCCCCAGCCAGGTGCGGGGCAGTGAGCCCCGACTCCGACCTCCACATGGGGCTGTGAGCCCTGACTCTGATCCCCCCATGGGGCTGCAAGCCCAGACCCCAACCCTGGCCAGGAGCAGGGCTGCGCGCTTCGGGCAGGTGTGGGGCTGTGATCCCTGAGTCCGACCACCACGCTGGGTTGTGAGTCCTGACCCCAACCAGGAGAGGGGCTGTGAGCCCTGAGCTGGGGCACCCAGGACGCTGTGAGCCCCGACCCCTGTACTGGGGTTGTCAGGTGGAGCCCGGCCATACTGAGGGTTATCAGCCGGGCGCTCCGCCGGGCACAAGGTTGCTAACCCCCAGCCCTGCCACACACAGGGTTGTCAGCCCCGAGCCCCGCCAGCCAGGTGCTTGGTTGTGAACCACCATCATCACCATGTGCCGACCTCAGAGCCCCAAGCTCCTCCAGCCTAGCTCCAGCCCCAACTCCACTCCACCTCCAGCGCTACTCTACCTCCAAAGAAAGGGCGCCATTTTTCCTATGGCTGGCCCTGGTACTGAGACTACATTAGAGGGCTTGATTCGCAGCTGAACAAGTACTTTATTAATTAACAGTCATACACACAAGTGCAAACTTTCTCCTGAAAATAAGGGCCACCTGTACTGCTAAAACCGCTAAAAAACTAAAGTATCTCGAGTCTTACATTAAACTTGGTTTTACCAGTATCATCACCTCGGGTACTGAAAAAATGCAATGTGTCATTGGCTGTGAAGTTTTGTCTGCTGAATCAATGAAACCATGCAAACTGCAGCGACATCCTGAAACTCAACATCCTGAGCTTAAAAATCGAAACGTGGATTTTTTCAAACGCAGAGAAGAAGCAACAAAGGCAGCCAGGCCTGGTGCTGATGGAAGTTTCCGACAGCAAATGTCCTCAGCTCTGGAGGCCTCTTATGTTGTGTCACTACGAACTGCCTGTACCAAAGCGCCACGTACAGTAGGTGAGGAGCTTATTCTGCCAGCAGGCAAAGAGATTGTGGCACTTATGGTTGGCAAGGATACTGCCAAAAAACTGAATATGCTCTCCATGTCTAATGATACCGTGAAACGCAGAATATGTGAGATGTCTGAAGATATCAAAAAACAAGTTGTGTATGAAATTAAACATTCTGCTTTCAGTATGTTCAGCCTGCAACTTGATGAAACGACTCATGTTACTCACTGCGCACACCAGATAGCATTCATACGGTATGTTAATGACGGGAATGTTAAGGAGGAGTTCTTATTCTGTGAACAAATTGAAACAACCACAACAGCACAGGCCATTTTCAATAAGGTGAATGCCTTTTTTCGAAAGCAATGGCATTGAATGGAAAAATCTTTGTGGTATCTGTACCAGTGGTGCTCCAGCAATGATGGGTGCATGGTCTGGTTTTCAGCAGAAGGTAAAGTGTGTCTCACCTAATGTGACTGTCACTCATTGTGGAATCCGTCGTCAAGTCCTAGCTGCAAAGATATTGCCAATATGCCTTAATGCTGTGGTGGATGTTGTTATACGAGCAGTGAACTACATTAGAGCTCATGCTCTGAATAGTCATCTCTTTTGAGAGCTCTGCAATGAAATGGGTGGTGAATATGAAGTTCTGCTTTTCCACACTCAAGTCCGATGGCTTTCTAGGGGATGCAAGTCTTGTCAGCAAGTTAAAGAAGTATGGGCTGGATGAATGCACTATAAGGTGGGTAGAAAGTTGGCTAGATTGTTGGGCTCAACAGGTAGTGATCAATGGCTCCATGTCTAGTTGGCAGCCGGTGTCAAGTGGAGTGCCCCAGGGGTCGGTCCTGGGGCCGGTTTTGTTCAATATCTTCATAAATGATCTGGAGGATGGTGTGGATTGCACTCTCAGCAAATTTGCGGATGATACTAAACTGGGAGGAGTGGTAGATACGCTGGAAGGCAGGGATAGGATACAGAGGGACCTAGACAAATTGGAGGATTGGGCCAAAAGAAATCTGATGAGGTTCAATAAGGATAAGTGCAGGGTCCTGCACTTAGGACGGAAGAACCCAATGCACAGCTACAGACTAGGGACAGAATGGCTAGGCAGCAGTTCTGCGGAAAAGGACCTGGGGTGACAGTGGACGAGAAGCTGGATATGAGTCAGCAGTGTGCCCTTGTTGCCAAGAAGGCCAATGGCATTTTGGGATGTATAAGTAGGGGCACAGCGAGCAGATCGAGGGACGTGATCGTTCCCCTCTATTCGACATTGGTGAGGCCTCATCTGGAGTACTGTGTCCAGTTTTGGGCCCCACACTACAAGAAGGATGTGAATAAATTGGAGAGAGTCCAGCGAAGGGCAACAAAAATTATTAGGGGTCTGGAACACATGACTTATGAGGAGAGACTGAGGGAACTGGGATTGTTTAGTCTGCAGAAGAGAAGAATGAGGGGGGATTTGATAGCTGCTTTCAACTACCTGAGAGGTGGTTCCAGAGAGGATGGTTCTAGACTATTCTCAGTGGTGGAAGAGGACAGGACAAGGAGTAATGGTCTCAAGTTGCAGTGGGGGAGGTTTAGGTTGGATATTAGGAAAAACTTTTTCACTAGGAGGGTGGTGAAACACTGGAATGTGTTACCTAGGGAGGTGGTAGAATCTCCTTCCTTAGAAGTTTTTAAGGTCAGGCTTGACAAAGTCCTGGCTGGGATGATTTAATTGGGGATTGGTCCTGCTTTGAGCAGGGGGTTGGACTAGATGACCTCCTGAGGTCCCTTCCAACCCTGATATTTTATGATTCTATGATTCTGTGCACATTAAAGTGCATTTTTATGCTTTGTGAAGAGATGGCAGAGGTTTTCCTATGAAAACAGAAACACGAGCTGAACAAAATGTTCAGTGACAAGAAATGGCTTCTCCGCTTGGCATACCTAGTTGATATCTTTGGTAGCCTTAATTATCTCAATCTGTCACTTCAGGGAAAACATTCAACATTAATAGACCTGACTAATAAAATCAAAGCCTTCCAGATGAAGTTGGATCTGTGGTGCAGGAAGCTGGACACAGACAGATGTGGCATGTTTCCCGACACTTTCCTGTGAGGAGGAGGAAGTTAACATTGATAGTGCTCTCAAGTCAGCGATCAGTGAACATTTGAGAGCCCTTCAGGAAGAGTTCTCACACTACTTCCCAGCTCTACCAGAAGCACTTTGTTCCCTGGTGAAGAACCCTTTCAGTGTGACAGATGAGCAGTTACCTACTGACAATATTCACACACAGGAACAGTTTGTCGACAGGTCAATGATGATGAAGTGAAAGCAAAATTCACACAGCTGCCTCCAAACCAGTTCTGGTGCTCAGTTGCAAGTGAATACCCACTGGTGTCTGAAATGGCCCTGAGAGTCTTTCTGCCATTTCCCACTACCTACGAATGCGAGAGTGGATTCTCCAGCTGTCTCACAATAAAGATGAAATCTAGAAACCGGCTTGATGTGAAGGATGACATCAGATTTGCCCTTTCTAAAACAACACCAGGAATAAAACCTCGTGTCAAATAAACAGCATCATCCATCTCAGATTTTTGGCTGCTTCAGGTCATTAATTGCTGTCAAGTATTAAAATAAATTCTACTTAAAAATAACTTTTCCACTTATATTTAATTCGATATAAATGTGTTTTAGTCTTAATTTAAAAGCAGTGAGAAAAGGTAAATTATTTTTAAGCAATAGGGTTTAAATTTAGTATTTAACATAGTGTTAAATATCAAAAATGGGTTTTTAATTTCTAAGGTCGCATTCAGAGGCTTGGTGTTCGAAAGAGGTCACCAATACAAAAAGTTTGAGAACCACTGGTGTAGCTCAAAAGCTTGTCTTGTTCTCCAGCAAAAGATGGCCCAATAAAAAATATTACCTCACCCACCTTGTCTCTCTAACTATTGTATATGTCTAACCTACACATATTTTCATAATACTCTCGATTCAAGGGGAAAGGAACCATGTAGGGATAACTACAGCATTTTTCATGAACTAGGATTTCACTCTTCTACCTCTCCCTCTGAAAGAATGTACAATGTGGAGATGCAGTGTATTCTAACTTGTGGAGTAAGGGGTTAGTAGGCAAGTAGTAGATATCACAGACTTGGTCGACTGAAAGTACCCTCTCCACACATGCACATCACACACCATTTGAAAGATTATTATGTGTACTTTAAAAGATACAAGGTGGAGCTGTCAAGTGGTGTCATTAACATAGAAACAGGAATAACAATGATACAATCAACATGTTAAAATGACCACTTTGAAATATCTGCATTCATTTCTGTTAGTTCAATGACTATGTATTATTTCAAGATATAAAATTGGATTTCTTTGTGATCTCAAAGGCATCACAACAACAACGTAGAGGGTAAAACAAAATCTAATAATAAATTTATATAGGTATCATCTAAAAGCAATAGCACTGTTGACATTTGTTGTCATCATTATCATCATCTTGTTCATCATTTTGATCCCGGTTGAGAGTGCATGGGTTACCACAGTCTTCATTGCCTTGGCATGCACACAGTTCTGTGCAGGGAAGAGTGTTCTGAATTTAGACACAGTTGCTTATGCTGGTACAGACACAGATAAGGTCTTGTAGAAGCTCAGATGCCATTAGGCCCTGGAAGAATACAGGAAGTAGTTCATAATCTACATTTTTGCACCCATGTTGCAATGGTGATCCTATATCTAGATTCCCTATGTGCAAAGCCATCCAAATCTTTGTTTACAAAGATGTTCTTTTGTCATGCTCTTCAAAACTGGTGGGAGTTTGGCCAGCGACTTGTTCTTTTTGATAGCTCTAGATTGAGGCACAAGCAATTCAGGTCTCTGTGGGTCTCCTTTTTTTCTTGCTGTAGTCATATAGCACTGCTTCCAACTTCCTTGCTGCAGAAATTGCGGCTTGTCTATCACTATCTCCCAATTTGGCAAGATTTCTGAAGCAGTGAGCTCCCTTTGTTTTGACAACAACATTAAACAGATTTTTTTGCCCAATACCAAATAGAACTGACAAAGAGTCACATCCTGTTAATGAGTGTTCAGAAGAAAGTATGTTGCAGAATTCAGGAGCGAGTGCATCACAATTTGCATGCACATATATGAAGCAACGCTTGTCAGTCGTGCTGCTAATGGTGCCTGTTTCAACCCATGTTATTTGTGTGATCTGTGTTTGGAAAGTAATGAACAGCAAGGACCAAAACATCTGTATCAGGTGACCTCAAACTATGGTTCCTTTGACACGAAGAGACCCAAAAGCCATATTGGCACATCCAGTATGCAGAAACATTCGTGTGTTTGTTTCCTCTTGAGTACTATACAACTCTCGGGTTTCTTCAACACCTCTACTGCTGATGGACTTTGCTACTTCACCACTGGAAAAGCCTCCAGCAAGAAGTACTTTTTGTGCTGGTGCACAGGTGCATTTTGAACCATATATTCAAAGAGAAATTAGACAAGTGACTTCTTGTTGGATGCCACATTTAGAAACTTTTTCTGGGGAGGCACAAGGTACCTACCAATCACCTGAGATTTCTTGAATCCAAACTAACATCCTGTCCCAGGCTGTCTTTCTGCAGTTTTCAGAATTACTGTTGCCATATCTGTCAAAGACTTTGATTACAGAATTAATTTTCTCAAATCCTTTTAGGAACTGCCTCAAGTACTCAGCAGCCAATTCATCGAATGTGTGGAATTTGTCTCTGGCCATCATTTCTATGACAGCCAGGACATGTCTGATATACACTGTGATTTCTTTGTTGTATGCTCTTAGCTCATGGATTCTTTCAGCTTGAGGTTCCAATTGATGCCCGAATTCAGTTTTGTCTGTTCTTCTCATTGTTCCATCAGCTTAGACAGAGGGACATAGGCACAGGTTCTAGTCAGTGACTAAGAACAGTTGCCATTGAAACATCGTTTCTGCATCTTGCTAAGGACAGAGCTCTCCAGAAAACAATTTAGCTGCTGTGATTGTTCCTCACTTGCGAGACTTAAATTTGGTTGTGGCCATGTCAGCACACGTTTTGATGCCAGATTTCTTGACTGGACTGAAGAAGCTATACATCCCATCAGAATCAAATGCACTTCTCACAAATCTCTCCATTTGTTCTTCACCAACATCTGCTGTTTTCAGTAGTTGCATGCAGGCTGGTAGATATGGTGATAATCACCTCTGGATGTGATTCAGGGTCCAATGGGTTTGTCATAGTATTGATGACATGGTTGGTAAGAGCTGTAACATGTTTGTCATTCCTCTTTAGTGCAGAGACAAGGATTTGTTTGTGGACTTTGTCTCCACTACTTCTTGTTAGGCCAGTTCTTTCTCTCATAGCTTTTGCATATTCATAATATGATGCAGTTGTCATCTCTAACACGAGTGTCATCTCTAACACGAATAGTGACTTGTGCACAAGTGTCACTGAATTAAAAAGCTACTTGCTAGTATAGTTCAAAATCTCGTTCTGCATCCACAGGCAATTACAATTTAAAACCTTTTATGAAGAAGATTAAATGAAAGTGTAGGTACAAAAGCTTACAAATGGAGAAGCATTACATTAGGAATTCATGTACATTTACATCTACACACTATGCAGTACAAACTATTGGCTTACAATCTACTGCTCCTGATGCACAACTTTCAGAGAGAGACTGATCGGGTCAGCAAATTTCAACTGAAAATACAGAACACTATTATAATCACTTGAGAGATACTTTGACAATTAAGAACATGATGTGAAAACACTTCATGTTGGTATATTTCAAAATGCTGATATTCCCCATTTTTGCCACATGCTAAACAGCCTCATCATTTCTGAAGAAGAAAAAAAAAAAAAGAAAAGAAATACTTGCCCTGGTAAAACCAATACAAATCTTTTAATACATTGTTGTTTGGTAGCTTTGACTAATAACCACCATGATAAGGTATTGAAATTAACTTAAACAGTAAAACTGTAAAGAGACAAGGTGAGTGAAGAAATATCTTTTATTGGATTAATATCTGTTGGTAAGAGAGACAAGCTTTTGAGCTTACACTGAGCTGTTCTTCAGCTCTGTGTAAACGCAAAAGCATGTCTCCCTCACCAATAGAAGCTGGTCCAATAAAAGATATTACCTCCCCCAACTTGTGTCTCTAATATCCTGGCACCAACATGGCACCAACAATACTGCATAGCAAAAACTGTAGTCATAGGCTTGTAGTATTTCTGGAACTGTGCAAAACTGAAATTTTGGGCACTATTGTTTCATCTTGCCTACAGGCTTACAGCGTCATTGACAGATTCACAGCATACCTCAACTAAACATGCATAAAATACGTTTTCAAATGATATATGATGAGGGTGTGTATAGGGTAGATACATTACATTCCAGAAATATTTGGAGAATTGCTGCATGCTTATAAGGAGAGAATGGAGACAGACAGTGACTGACCTATTTGCATTGTAGTTTATGCCATTTGCTACTTTCTTAGTGGTAGTAGGGGATGGGAACAGGTGCTTTTACCCATTTAAAATGTTTTTGATGAATGTAAGTTCACCTGCCTTTGTCCCATTACATGGCCTGTTGTTAATGCCTTTCATCATTCATAAAGTAAGATTGCTTTTCTGTTTAAAGATCCCCAGCCACCTCCACTCAGAAACTGCCATGACCTCATGTGTGTCATACTAGTGATGGGAAAGGTCACGCACCAACTATGCAGGCACAACACACCCTGTTGTTAAGCAATTTGGGTGCTCTCTGTGAATATATCATAATAGCATGGGAGCATGGTAAACAAACTTCAAATTCTGAATTTCTTTTATGCCTGTCACTGTGACTGTCATCAAAATTAAATGGTACACATGAAGGCTGGAGGCCATTTCACTGTGTCTAAGATGCTTTGGCTTTATTGGTAATAGGGATGTATCATTGAGAACTGGCCATGAGAGGGCTGAAGTAATCATTGGCCACCACCAGCTGGCTCTTTCTTGATCATCTTGCCCACATCAGAGACAAAGTCCCCGTGCTTTGAGCTCTGAAAATCGGACTTCAGGTCAGGAGTGGATACTGTCCAGCCACAGACTGGTTGGCAGTCACCCATAATTAACCTGTTTGCACCAGATCAGTAAAACCCTGTGGAGCTCTTACATGTCTGGAAGAAAACTATATAGTGTGGTCATGGACACGGGGCACTATGGACCCTGCTGTGTAAGTGCATTGTTGTTGTGGTAACTGCATGAATTCTGGACTGATACAACAGTCATTATGGGCCAGATTCTCCCACTCGTATGTCAGTCAATGGGACTGATAATGGAGCAAGGCCCTATGCAAAATAAGGGTAACAGAATTTCATTCCATGTAATTTTATTTGGGGATATTTAATTTTTAGAAGAAAGTTTCCTGATTCCTGTAAACAGCGTGCTATATTCAACCAGCAATGCTGACACTGGGGGAATGTGATGTGAATGGCCAAGCTGAGTTCTGTATGCAAGCAGGCCTTGGGGAAATGGTTACTCAGAAGCCAGCCCATGCTTGAGAGGTTTCTCCACTCTGGAGGATGCCATTATGGAAGTTTAATGTTGTCTCCTTTGGTTGTGTGATGGTCTTCAGCTATAATCGCTTATGAAAAGTCTTCTCATATGCTCTGTGCAGAGATTAGCATTTCTGACCATGAAAGAATATTTGAGGATAAATCACTGCAATAGATCCAATTACTCTTTGGAGTAGTATGAACACCAGGCTGACAACTGTGTTCTAATGTCATCAGTATAGATTTCTCACTCAACCATTATCGTCAAGGGAGCAATTTTTAGACTTTTTTTAATCATCAAAATGAGAATTTTAAATTGTAAAATATTATGGCTTGTTAAATAGGGATGTAAATGTCTGATTTAACAAAGCCAAAACATATTTCATTTTAAAGCCACAGTTGTAATTTACTGTATAATTACCTCCAAATGCAAAATTATATAATAAAAGTTAGGAGAAGATTTTTAAAGCAGTTTTCCACTTTTTTATAACTTCTATTTGCTTTGTGACAGGAATGGTCTATATTTGTACATATGTATATAGTTAGTTAATAGACAATGTGCCAATAAATGACTCTTGAGATTATGTAGCATAATTCCTCAATTTTTTAGGACCAATAAAATTTGTCATCATTAATGAAGTGCTTCATCAAGACTGCATTTCACAAACCAAACACTCTTCCACTCTTAAGTACAGAGAGGAAGCTGAGGATATATAATACTTTGGTGGTAAGTTTTCTGAGTTGTGGTGCTGAAACATGGCCCCTCACTGATAAGATTAAAAAGAAGTTGTGCACAATTCAAATGAAGCATTGCCAAATGATTAAAAGCATCAAATGGTACAAATTCAAGTCAAATGAAGAGCTCCATTTTCTAACTAAACAGGTCCCAGTCTCTCAAAAGGTCACCCAACACTCTTGAAGGGGGTATAGTTATCTGTTCCGAATGCCTACCAACTTCCCTGTGAGAATCATCTTCAACTTTGACCCAAGAGGGATGGAAGAGACACCCCCACCACCCCACCCCAGAAGACTAAAACACAACGTCTGGATGGTGTCAGGCATCCTGCCACATAGCGCACCAGATTCAGCTCAGGACAGAACATCATGGAGGCACATAACATGTTTGGTGGCCTCTACGTTGTTCAGATGACACAGCATGAGAACTAACCAACCAACTAACCAATAAAACTTGTAGTATATTGCAAATGGCTTCCTCTGGCTGCTCTTTACATAGCACTCAACAACATACCTTATTTTTAGGCTCTGATTCTGCAAATGTATACACATGTGCGTAATTTGAAGTCAATGGTGCTATTTACATGCATAAAGTTAAGCACATGCACGAACCTTTGCAGGACCAGGGCCTTAATGCTCAAGTGTAGAGGACTTCAAGGAAGTCAAATTGTCGCCTCATGACAGCAGCGTATGTTACTCATTCCCATATTAAGCTCCACCTTTCTGGGACTTATAACTCTGGCCTTTAGGCTCAGAATACAGGATGTCAGGCCAAATGCTTGTATCTTTTCTAGAAAAAAGAATTTAATACAGCTACACGTTCTTTACCTAAAGCTACAAAATAGCATCATTTTAAATTGAAATTTTGCAGCCATTTATAACAACACTTTGCACTATTATACACCATTTTTTCAAGGAACTCAGAGCGCTTTACAGATATTAAGAGCTAGTTGGTGGTTTTGCACTTTGCCCTGTGTAAGGAGTGATGCATAGCTGCACCATTTGAGGAACACCCCAAGGGAATGAATCATGCCTCAAAGACCTGTTCTACTCACACATAAAAATGGATGAACTCAAACTGTCTAATTTATTTTGGCATGGCTTCTCATTCGCTAAGAAGAAAATATCATCAAGACATAACCAAGATCACTCTTACCATGTTTCTCAGTGCGTTCCATGTAGTTTAATTAGCCACACCTATCAATCTGCTGTGGTTTATGTCTATATATCCCACGCAGCATGTGTATTTCTATAATCTCTCACACAGTTTTTAATTTTTTCTGTCATATTCTCAGCTGTGGTGCCAGTTATATGTGCATTCTCTTGGGTGCCGATTCAAGACAACACTTACGCCTATGCTTAAATCCCATTGACTTAAAGTGGCTTGGCTTCAATGTGCCAAAAGTGTATGTGTGTGTATAATATAATTTCTTAAGATTTTTCTTTTTACCTAATTATTCCTGCTCATTTTAATTGCTCAGTACTGCTCCCAATGTTGCTGATTTGAGGTTAGGAATACCAGCTATGAAAGAAATATTTCTTTGTAAGATTTGGAAGACATGAGGATGAAAGACAACATTTCCTTCTGCATTATTATTCTAGCCTACACTACTCAGTGCTCAAGCTGTGCTCGACCCCAATCTCTTTTCTTTTCTGTTTCCTCCCTTTCCTCCTTCTCCTTTCTTCCCTACTGTGCTAGTAGTAATTTGATGCCTATTGTGCAGGCATATCTCCCACCTCAGTGCATGCTTATCTTTCAAGTGGAGCAGATGTTCCCATATGTGTGCCTTCCTTTCCTCTACTGATGCGTTTTCTATGCAAACAGCAGATTGTATTTCTATTGCCCTTTGTATCTAAAGGGGAAAATATGGTTGCTTGTACTAGGAATTTTTTCAGGCTGATTATCATTGGACAACTGGACATACATTTCTCTCCTGCCTTCTCCCTACCCCACACCCCATCATTAGTTCTGGATCCAGGTGTCTTTTATTGCTCTTTCTTCTCTAGCTCCTGTCTTTTCCTGTGATTCTTACTCCTATTGTTTGCTGAACTATTTTCTACAACTTTTCAGTCTCACAATATTACAAGAACATGCATGAACACAGAAGAGATTTAGCCCATTTTTGTCCCATTTTACTTATTACATTTTCCTCTGTTCCCTGCATGGCCTCCTGCCACTGACAAGTTCTCCCTGCAGTAGGAAGGCTATGTGCAGCACATGAAGCCTAAGGAACAATACTCAAAGGGCCAGATTCTGCCTGGCCCTTAGATAGGTTTGTGGCAGGGAGATAGTGTATGGGCCTGCCATATTTACAGTTCATGTTCTCAGGTGAGCACAAGGGCTTGCTTCCTCAAGTGTGCCCTAAGGTCAGGGCTCTGGCTTCACATTGACCACAAAGCTGTCTGTGCTGCACTGCTTGGGGCAAGTGGTATCATCTTCAATCTCCCTACACACGATGTTGGGGAAGAAATTGTGTCACAATCTCTCCCAGAGCTCCCCAGTGGGTGAAACAGCTCTGCTCTGATCCCTACTTAGCTAAATGCTACAGTTTGCCCTTGAGCTGTTTCAGCTCTACCCCTCCAAACCCACTGTTAAGGCACACATTATAGCTTGAGAAGGCAAAAGACTGATTCCTGACAGCAAAAAGGACTCCTGCTTGTGGACCAATTAGCAAAATTGTCTGAGAAGAAAACAGATTGTTTTCCCTATCAACATGGATGGGCTCAATGGAACTGCTCATGTGAGTAAAGTTAAGCACATGATTAAGCTTTGTAGGACTAGGGCTTTAGTTTCTCACTGTTCTTATTTGTCATTACATTCTGTAACTGTATTATTTATCTCTGTAAAGCATTTTGGGATACAGTTTGCATAAGTACACTGGACAAACTAAAGATGTATTTGAGATTTAGAGACTTCTGTCTAAATTGGAACATGAACCCAATAACATTCACAACTGAGTTAAATTTCCATACCTATAGTATTCCAGTGGGTTCAGAATGACTTCCTCCACCCTTAGCTTTCATCTACTGAATACGATTAGCTGGTATGATCTCAGGACTGGCCACCCCATCTCAAAAAGGATACTGCAGAAGTAAAGGGAGTTCAGAGTAGGGCAAAGAAAATGATTAGGAGCATGGGAAAATAGTCATATAAAGATAAATTGAAAAGATTGTGAGTGTGTACTTTATAAAGGTGACAAGTAAGAGGGGACATGATAAAAGAATGAATGGGTTAGCGAATGTAGATAAGGAACTTCTCTTCTCCCTGTCTCATAACACAAGAACAAGTGGACATTCAATGTCCTTAAAAAGTGCTAAATTCAGAATTGATAAAAGGAAATATTTTCCCATACAAAGTGTAATTAGGCTGTGGAACTCATTGCCACAAGATGTCCTTGAGGGCAAGAATTTAATAAAATTCAAAGACAGATTGGATGTTTCTATGTATAACAAGAGTATCCAGTTATAATAGTTAATGAAACAAGAGATGTTTTGGAAGGGATATAAAACCTCATATTTCAGGGTTTGAGACAATCATGATCTATTAGAGTTTAGAATAAGATTTTAATGGGGACAGATTACCCCACAGCTGCCTTTAGCGGGGTTTTGTGCACCTTCCTCTGAAGCATCCAGAACTAGCGAATGTGAGAGATAGGATGTCGGACTAGATGGACCTCAGGTTTGATCCAGTCTGTTAATTCCTCTGTTCCTATAAAACGGCAGGCATTTAAATATGAAGTGTGAACAGAACACGTTCTGTTTTGCTTTTCTCTCTCTCACTGCGGACTACGCCTCTCACAAGCTATTTATCCACTTAGTCAATAGCCACTTCATACATATTTCAGAATAACACAGTGGTCTTCTCCACCCTTTTTTGCTGACCTCAGCTGAAGGAGAAGCAGAGTTGGTTTTTTTCACAGATTGGGATCCGTCAGTGCAAGGATACCTTAAAATAGTCTCTGGAACATCAAGACTGTATCCTTCTGCAGCTCAAGGACAGGGAACAGAGGTTAAGGTTTTTTTCCTCCCTTTTAGCTAATAGCTGTAGCAGAAATCATCTGAACACCACATCAGATAACAGCCACGGGTATTATGACATATTGCAATGATCTTGTAGATTTTTATTAACTGTGGATTAATGCGGCATTTTATAGCATACTATTATAATCTAGCAAAACCCATCAATAGCTCTGTGACTGCAGAAGAGAGAACATATATGTGCTTCCTTAGGTACTGGTGTTCTACCACTAATTGCAACTATTTCCAAGAAACAGAACTAGAGCATACGGGATTCAGCCACAATAGCCTGAAGTCACCTTTGCATGTGACAATAACAGTCAGGATTTGTGCTGCTCGTTAACTGATTTTTCATGGCTATGGAAAAAACTGTGGAATTCAGGCCGGGTTTTTTGGCTGAATTTGTTTTTGCTGAATTGAAGTAAGCGTCCCTTTGACCATTACTTATACTGCATGACTCAGAGTATGAGTGAGACTGTTATAAACACATCTGTCACAGGTTTCGGAGTAGCAGCCATGTTAGTCTATATCCACAAAAAGAAGAAGAGTACTTGTGGCACCTTAGAGACTAACAAATTTATTTGAGCGTAAGCTTTCGTGAGCTACAGCTCATTTCATCAGATGCATGCAATGGAAAATAAAGTGGGGAGATTTTAGATACACAGAGAACATGAAACAATGGGTGTTACCAAACAGACTGTAACAAGAGTTATCAGGTAAGGTGAACTATTACCTTACCTGATGACTCTTGTTACAGTCTGTATGGTAACACCCATTGTTTCATGTTCTCTGTCTATATAAAATCTCCCCACTTTATTTTCCACTGCATGCATCCGATGAAGTGAGCTGTAGCTCACGAAAGCTTACGCTCAAATAAATTTGTTAGTCTCTAAGGTGCCACAAGTACTTCTTTTCTTTTTACATCTGTCACAGAGGCCACTGAGAGAGCCAATTTTCCCCTGGCGCAGCATCAGATATTGAGGGGAGGCCTCTTGTGGCCCAGTTTCCTCTCTGAAAGAAAAAGGCTCATCAGAAAAGGCAGGCAGATTCCCCCCTCGAGAGCAACAGGAAGCCTTCAGGTATGGTAACTGGATCTCCCACATCCTGTGGGAGTGCTCTAACCATTAGGCTAATGGCTAGAAGGGGGCACCACCTCCTCCTCCTCAGTTTTTTGAGAGAAAGGGCTTCGTCACCACACTCAGGAGAGGGTTCACGGGTGTAAATCCCAAACAGAGGGAGGTGCTTCCCTCCAGCCTGGATTTAGGCACCTAAATTCCTTTGAGGAGTAGGGTGAGGACCCACCCCTCAGCATTTTCTATTGCGCTGGCTTCTGTGGATCCCATTCTTAGGCACCTAACTCCTTACATTGTATAGGGCTTGTTGGTTCCTAACTTAGGGCTGTGAATTCCACTAGGTGGCAGGGCACATAAACCTTAGGCATTGCAAAGGTGAGTCTAAGTCCTCTTTGTAGATCTAGCTCATTGGGCCTAAACTCTCAGAATGGGACCTAAATATCACCAGTAGACAACAGACCCTTGATATTATAACATGCAATACAGATTCTTTCTGAAGCTCTCAATACAGAATGTTTTGATTTTAAGACTGAGATTGTTAGTCAGGTGCCAGTCCACAGTACTTGTATTGGTGTTGTCTGGTGTGTGTAAGAAGTTTGAGCTAGGGTAGTATCCCATAACAGTAAGCTTGTTAATGGTAAAGAGTGAAACTCCTCTGAGGGTCTTTGAAAATAAAAATAGATGGGCTGAATTTTGTCATTGTTAAAAGAATGAAAAATGTCCCATGATTGGAGCAGTTTTGCCTGGCACCATCAGTGCCAATGATTCAGAAATGGACTGCCCCCGACCTGAGCACTCTGCAGGCAGTCAGAAGGAAGTTGCCCTCACCAGCAACGCTCCACCAGCCCCATGCCTGGCCCCAGGAACCCCCACAACTTTCACACCCAGCCACCAGTATCACCCCACCAGTACTTCTATTCAGAACCCACCAGGCCCAGCACTGCTTCCCTGCTTCCAGCAGTCTTGCCAGTCCCCCACACCTTACCAATCCAGCACTACTTAAAAAGCCCCAGGACCACTACCAGTAGTACCCACTAATTCAGCACCCTCCTCACCATCTTCTAGCAACCCCACCAGCACCCCCAGACTGACAATCCAGCAACTCTCACCAACTCTCATAACAGCTCTATCAGCATCCACAAGCCCCAACAACCCATTTCCACCTGCCTTTTCTTGCAATATGTGGCTGAAAAGGATTGTGGGGTTTGGGAAGGTGTGGCATAAAACAACGGGCCCTGAGTGGAAAAAAGGGCTATAGTAGGAGAGGAAGTAAGTCAGAACATTTAAGAAACGCTTTGTCTAGCTATTTTTTAGGTTGTATTTTAACAAAGATTTTCTATTGACCTCACTGAAGTTAAACTCATGTAAACCCTCAGTGTAAGTGAGATTATAATCAAGCCCAGTGAGACAGTTAATCTAAAACCAGTTTAGGGCTAGAAGCAGGGTCAGATATAGCCTCCTGATCCAATTGGTGCATTATACCAGGGAGAGGAGTAGGCCAGGGAGGCTCTGCCTTGCATGCCGCTATGGGCAATCCAGTCCCACATCTCTCTGAGCTCCGGCCCCTGGGCTGGTGGTTAGTGGTATTACCTATCCACTGCTATCTCTGGGCTCTTGGTCTGGTGGGCCTGGTATGATGATGCCAGGAGCAACAATGGTGGAATCTGAGCTTGGTCAGGGCAGGTGAATCGCTTTCAGCATTATCGATGGTGGGTGCCAAACCTGAGTGTTGCTGTGTGTGTTCTGATGGTGCAATTAAAACCATGAACCCATGCTGAAGCAGCCTATGGCTTGAAGTAAAGTGGAATAACAATAGGGTTAATAATTTTTTGCTTCTTCTCAAGTGGAGGCATTAATCAATTGTACAGTACCTTGATGCCACTCAAACTAAAGCTAGGGGCTGGTGTGTGCTGGGGTGGGAGTAGTGTAACAGTGCTTTACAACTACATTTGCTCCCAACCCTCCAGTCCTCCACAGAGTGAAATCCATCTGGATCAGAGAATCTGAGCTAGAACTGGACAGGAAATGGTTCTCCTGTCCTGTGAACATTTTCAAAATTTGAAATAAACTTCCCATTCTGCATCAAAATAAAACTAAGACCTTTTGAATTTTTTTTTTCAAAAAAGGAGAGGGCTCCCAGAATAGCCTGGTGGTTAGTGCATGCACTTGAGACAGGTCAGACCCACTTACAAGTACCTGCTTTCAATCAGGCAGAGCAGAGACTTGAACATGCACTCCCACATTCCAGCTGAGTGCCCTAACCGTCAGGATCTCTCTCTCTCTCTCTCTCTCTCTCTGATTTTGACTAGAAATTTCATCCCTTCTTGTCAAGTGTTGGGAATGGGCAACATCCACCCTAACTGAACTGGCCTCATTAGCACTGACCCCCCCCAATCTCCGGTAAGGCAACTCCCATCTTTTCATGTTATTTATACCTGCTCACTGTATTTTCCACTCCATGCATCTGATGAAGTGGGTTATAGCCCACAAAAGCTTATGCCCAAATAAATTGGTTAGTCTGTAAGGTGCCACAAGGACTCCTTATTGTTTTTATTGATACAGACAAACACGGCTACCAGTCTGAATCCTGGACCTGAGAACTTTTCCTGATGACAGCTTCATCATACTGATATGCTTCCATGAAAAGTTTTAGTTTTGACAAATCTGCATGAAAACACCGTTTTGATGAAGGCACGCCAGTGAATATAATAGGCTTCATCAGTGATCAAAAGGAAGACTACAAAATTTTTTAATTTTCATGTGTGAATCCTTAATGATTGGGGGGCCTAATCAGAGCTGGGATTTTTCCTTTCTGGAAACAGTAATAGACACCTTTGGGTTATTCTATATCATTCAACACATTTGAGTTTGGACAGCATTGATTTCACTGGAAGTGCTCTGGATTTACACCAGCATAACTGAGAGCAGAATTTGGTCCATTAACTTCCAACATACCTTAGGTCTGGTCTACATCTAAAAATTTGATCGACCTAGGTACCTCCCTCAGGGTTGTGAAAACACCCTGTGAACATAGTTAGGTTGGCCTAACCCCCACTGTAAGCGCAGCGAGGTTGATGAAACAGTTCTCCCATTAACCTAGCTGCCTCCTCTGGAAGATGTGGATTAACTACATCAGTGGAAAAACCCTTCTGTTGCTGTAGGAAGTGTCTACACTATGGTGCTACAGCAGCCCAGCTGCAGTACCAGAGCTGTGCTGCTGTAGTCATTGTAGTGTAGACATAATCTTTGCTTTGACTACAGCAGGTGCCTGCATTTTGGCCAATTTCCCACTCTTGAGTAGTTTCAGTGATGGCTAAATAATTGCTTTATAGATTTCATCTATTAAAAATCTATAAGGTTGTTACTGCCTTTAAAAATAAAAAAAAGCAATATATCTTTAAAAATCGTACTAAAACAGAAAACACTACTTCATTCATAACATTTAAGAGACAATTTGTTTATGCATTCCATCATTTTCTTTGCATGCCAGAAACATAAACCCATCTGAGTCTCTTGCTTGGCTCAAAAAGAGAGGTGAGTAGGCCAGGGAAAATTGGTCTCAGCCATATGGTATGGCATGGAAAAATAATTATTTTCCGAGCCAATCTAAGGAGATTAAGCTGGAATTCAGGCTGACAAAGTATAGGCTCAAATGAAGACGGAAGACTGCGTATTAAAATGCTGTTTCTTAGCAGAGACTCTGAGTGGCTGTTTTTTAATAATACTGTCTCTTTTAAAAATATATTTTAACATGATGGAAGAGTGTGCGCTATCCACTGTGTCATTTATGGTAAGTACAAATCAAATTTTCATTGCAAGAGTGGTGTTGACATGTTTTCTCACTAATGAACAATAAAGAGCTCTATAGGAGTTGAGCCTATGTAATGTTACTGAAAGTACTTAATGGTTGTTGCCCATGTTAATTCAAACAAGTCAGATTCTTGCATGCTGTAAGCTGTTTCATTGTTAAATTTTACTATATTAAATTGAGTCACGGTTTCCCATTTGGCCCCTTACTATCTGTCAACGTTATCAATATGTATATTTTTGCTGACATAATTCAAAACGGAATACACTTTATTTTAATTTTTAGAATATTTAGAATTTTTAGTATTTCCTTGTAATACAATAAGTAGGATGCATAAATGTGGTAAGGCTATAATTTCTAGCTCCAACACATTACCCATAGTTTCTTTTTTTAAAAAGTAATAAAAACACTTCTCTTAGTATCTTATCTCAAACTCGCATCTTTCCAAAACAAAATATAATGTTGGGCCTATGCCACGTGGCAGTGTCCTTTTAAAGAATCTTCAGAGTACATTTTCATACTCACCTGGAGAGATGGACTTCCTGGAACATTTTATCTGTTGCGCTATCAGTGTGAGGACAGAGTATAAAAGATACAGTCTTCTTTTAGCCAATTTCTTCTTGTTATAATCACATCATCTTTTAAGGAAAATAAAAAGCCCTTAGTTTCTGTTGACTCACATTCCTAGATTAGCTGCATAATTCAACATCAGTCTGCAAAAAGCCACCTCTCTCTGCAGACAAACACACACACACAGTGACAATCCACTGCAAGGCTGGGTGGCTGTCCTCTATTGTTATAACCTTTCAATAACTTTGGAAAAAGTTAGTATTGAATTAAGTCAGGAAATGACATGAAAGGAAGCCCATGCCCAGCAGCATGTCTGTGATTTCTTTCTTTCTTTCTTTCTTTCTTTCTTTCTTTCTTTCTTTCTTTCTTTCTTTCTTTCTTTCTTTCTGTTTCGGTGGCCAAAGCTATTAAAATAACATCAAGCATATAATTATAAACTTCAGTGAGAGATCTTTGACAATGGAATAGCACCTAAACCAATGAAATGTCATGGTAAAGTGCATATGTGCTCTGAAGTGCCATGAACAGTGGCTGCCTGCCAGCTGTGCAGAGAAAAGAAGACAATGGACCATCAATGAAACCGTTTCATACACTCAGAGTGGCCTCTTCACCTACGAATCATCGCAGACTCACACTCAGGGATAGACAGACAGACATTTTCATCAGACCAGAAGATTGCTCCCCAAAACTAGCAGTATAGTTTTACTGGGGGCAGACTGGGAAATAAAAAAGATTATGTGAAAATTTCACCTGGCAGCGCAGCTATTTACTTACAGATTTGGGTCACAACATTTTTCTCTTTTTATATGTAGGAGGCATTGAGAATATCTGAAACAAGCCAAACATTTTTTCCTTATTGTAGCTTAACATTTCAATATTGCTAGAGCAGCAGTACTTTGCTGTCTCCTTCTCAACAGTGTGACCTATAAGGTTTTCTTTGAATTTACCCGGTTTAACACATCATCAGAAATTCAGTAAAGTGCATAGGCCTATTGGCCCCATTCCTTATACATCTCTCTTCCTCCATCTTCCTGGTGAATTGTATGGATCTGCCCTGAATCTCCCTTGGCACACATGAGATATGAATTACCCCTGTGTGGGGTCTTTGGTGCTTTTGCTTTCCTGTGCAGAAGACATGCAGTTTTTAAACAGCTTTTGGATCTTAATTACTCACATAAAGATGCTTAGGATTGTCACCTGATACAGCAGCAAAAGCCATAGGTAAAAACCTAACAGAAGAGTGACTCCTCAGTTTAGTGTAAAACAACAGCATCAGCTAGACACTTCTTAATGGCTTCATTAATGGGGCACAAGTTTTCTGAAAAATCAACCAAAGCCTGACACCTATGGCAGGAAGTTCAAGCTTCTTGCCCTCACCTTCAAAACCCTTCATAAATCTATTCCTCCCTACCGGTTAGGTTTTTTGTATTATAATGCAACTCCCTCCCACCCCGCTTCCTCCAATCCACCAAGAATGTCAGCCTAGTCTGCCCATTTGTCAGCATCTCACACAAATATCTCCATGGCACTCCTTACACAGAGAACACCCTCTTTGAACTGATTCATAAGGCCATGACCTCCTTCAACTTTCTCCTCAAGACATACTCTGCAACATTGCCTAGAAAAAAAAAAGCCCACTCAATTAATGGTAGCTAGGTTATGGGGCATAAGGGGACAGTTGGCACTGAGTCTATAACAATAAAAAAATTGCATATGTATATATAGTTATAAACATTTTGTATATATTTGACTGTAGATCTCTCTTTCACCCATGATACAAACGTCTCCAGTTCTCTAAGTCTGTAAGCTCCCTGGGGCAGGGGTTATGTCATTTTTTGTGTTTATGCAGTGCTCAACACTGTAAGGTTCCAACACTGACTGGGGCTTTCAAGGCAACTGTAATATAAGGATGAGATTTTCAAAGTGCTCAGCATTGGTCTAACTCTTCTCCAATGGAAGGTGAGTCTAAATCCAGTTACTGACATCTGTATTATAGTGTATCCTTCTGTCCTGTTTCATTTTTGGTCTACTGTGAGCACATAGAGTCTTTCTAGCTCTAGGATTGCTGTCTGCATTTTTAATAGCCCTCCTCAGTTCAGAGTTCCAGAATGCTTCTCACATTTTTCCATACTGTTTCTCACATGAGAATAAGACTAGGGGTTGGAAGGAGAGTGCGTTGATAGGAGGGGTCTGGATTCTCTTTCTGCTGCTGATTGGTAACCGGCACCTTACTGGCTATTTTTATGGTATAGGAGAGATCTCATTTGCTCCAGGTATGACGCTAGTATTCCTGTTTCCCAAACATGTTAAGTTATAACAGTATAGTTAGCACAATCCCCAAAGAGTTTTATATGCATGTGAACTAGTAGATTAATTTCAATGGGGCATAGGCAATAAAACAGCCATAGTTTTACAAGTGTAACGAATTTGATGGGATTTGCCTAGTCCCATTACCAAGACTGCACTCTTTTGCATGTGGATCTCACAACTTGGAACGAGCTGCTGTATCTAATCAGGAAAGCCCAGCAGGGAAGATAGTTGGGTTGCTATGGCCCAAGACAGATGCTTCAGAAGAAGTGGGCAGGAAAATTCGCCCAGCCTCTGCTCTCCCTTAGAAAGGGCTGTCACTCTTTCACTTTCATAAGCAACAAAGTTGTGCCTAAATTTTAAAGCAATACAGTTGTATGAGAGAAAAGGAAAAGACATGTGGCATATAACAATACTATTGACTATGTAAGTAAATTTTCCTCTAATGTGGTCAAATAGCATTTACAGGAGGAACGCACAACTGAACCAACTAGTGACATTCATTGAGCTTTTGATTAGAACCAAACCACTCCTTAAGTTCCACACTCTCTAAAAGGCATTACGAAAATAAATATTCAAAGAGCACATTTGACCTGAGCTACAAATGTTACAGTCACACAGCAAATCGATCTTATGAAAAAGAGTTATCATTTCTGTCTAAAAACTGTTTGCTGGATTTGTATTGAACATGACACATAATTTGTTCATTTCTAAAGTCCTCCATTCAATAAACCAGCAGACATTTTGTGTTCCATGGTTTCATAACATGCTTTTGTGTTTCGGTAACCAGCATGTGAAATCTAAGAACACGGTCTTTAGAAAGAGGCCTGTTTTATATAAAAATTGAGGTGAGCAAAGCGGTTCATACCGAAGTTTCAGTTCACCCAAAACATTAGCTGTTTGGACGAATGTGAGCTAAAGCTACATTTGCTAAGTTTACTTTTTGTTGCATTATGGCTTTATCATATGTGATGGTATGTTGTTAAGCAACTGAATCTGTGACATAACTTTAGAAATTAATGCCAGGAAAAGGCTAAGAACAGGGGTGGGATTTCCCGTTTCTTCTGAGGGTACCCTGGCAAGTTTCTGCGCCACAAGTTATACCACTTTTATTAAAATGCTGGAATTAAACTGCTGTTGTGTGTCCACACTGTGCTCCTTGTGATGCTGGAGCGCATCCACATGAGCAGCTCTTGCAATGGCAAAGACAGCAGTGCATTGCAGTAGCTATCCCACTGTGCAACTGGCCGGAGGGTACTTTGGAAAGGGTTTGCAATGCCTCATGGGGCAGACACAGCATCACATGATGCAGGTTTCCCAATCCTATTGCTCCGTGGGCATCCTACTACATTGCCAGCTGCTTTTCAACTGACGTGGGGAGAGGGTGGAGGAGTGTATGATGGGGATTGTATGTGTGTCTGAAGTGGGGGAGAGAGACAGTGTTTTTGGGGGGACAGAGAATATGTCAGCATGCTGTCTTGTAAGTTCAGACAGCGGCAGAAAGCAACCAGTCCTGAGGCAGTGGGAGGGGGAAACCCGATCAACTCCCGCCTCCCTCCCTGGGCTCTCTGCACAGCAATCTCTCGCTCTCTCACACACACACATATACAGAGACACTGCCTCCACTCCACATTAATGGTTTGCTTTGTGTCTCGGAGCAGATCAGCGCACAAGGGCTGTCAGAAACGGTGCTTTGAAAGGGGAGGGGCGCATGTCTCCAGGGAAGCTGAGTTCAAAACAATGAGCAGAGCGGTCACTTGAGGCATTATGGGACAGCTCCGGAGGCCAATTACAGCACAGAAAGCAATCTAGTGTCTACACGGGCAATAGAGTGCTGGAGCCTCTGCGCAAATAGCCTTACGACTCTCGTCGAGGTGGGTTTTTTGCAGCGCTGCAACTGAGGAGTTTCTGTGCACAAAGTGGCTTGGCAGCGTGTACACGTCTGCAGTTTGAGCGCAAAAAGCTGCTTTACTGCGCAGAAACTTGCCAGTATAGACAAGCCCTTAGGATTTTGGTACTCACAAAGGAAACCAAGGTGAAAGATCCAGCCTGCAAATGTTCTCATCCAGGACAGATGTTCGGAATAATGTCCTTTAGGCACTATTCAAAGGCTCCTCACTGTTTTTCCATATAGTGGCCTTGAAGGTCGTATTGGAAGGATCATCTCAGTGTACGGCAATCCTCTGGAGGCACGGAGGTGGTGAATGGTTCCTACACCATTTGTGTTCTATGTAACTGGCAAAGGGTTTATGGATGGGTAAAAAATGGGGGTGTGGTAAAGGCTTCCCTGCATCCAAGCATTACCTTGAGGCCATTGGCAGGCAGAGTAATTTATATCAGCCTTCAGGCTGGTCTAACTTATGCCAGGAGACTAGCTGGGTGTCCAGACACCCCCAGAAGCCTACATTTGGCTTAAAAGCCACTTTTGCAAAAACCCTTTTTGGGTTGCACTGTATGCTCCTCAAGAATCTGGGCCAAACATTTTTGACTTGATCAAACTTAAAATGATCCCTTCTTCTTCTTTTTTTTTATAAGCAATCCTGTGTAGGAATGGTAATATAGAAAATTTCATACCATGCCATTTATTCTATGCTGCCAGGAATTTTAATGCCTGCTTCCAATTTATGAGTTAGTGTGATTAAATAGCCATGAGAGACACTATAAAGTAACAGCTTCAATAAGCTTTTTTTTTTTTTTGGACCCTTTGTTTGCACTGTCCCTGAATGTCTCTTCCAGAGTGACATTAGCTATTGCTGTAACTCAGATCCATCATTTGTGAACAGTGGAGGGAAGTAACACAAGGGCTGAGGGACAATCTCTTTTTTGCCTACCTAGATCTCTTTCTGTTCTAAGTAGAACTCACTGAAAAATTTCAACCGGTCCTAGTTCTCAGGCTACATCTCTAGCTTTCTACCAGACAAACACACCTGCACTACTGATTGGAAGGTCGAGAGCTAGTCAAGCAATAATTCCTCAGGCCTAATTCCTTATGCCATGTAGTTCCTCAGGATGCCGCCACCAGGTCTGCACTAACCACAGTTGCGTGAGAAAGATATTTAGTAAATAAGACCCTAACCCTGCAAAGTCTTACGCATTTGCTTACATATTTGCAGGAGTTGAACCTAATTTGGAGTAAAAAAAAATTTGGAAGCTGTAAGAAGGGCCCTGAGAGGATACATATCCTTAATGTCAATCTCAATAACTATTTTGCTAACATCTTAAATTGTGAAATACAGAAGTTATGCTATCAGTGGCCACAAGTTTCTTTTAGTTGTATGTCTTAGACTGCGAGATCAAACCTGGTGCCTTGGTAGAGGTGTATTTCTTTAAAAACAGTTCCTTTTATAAATAATCGGAAGGTCCCAGTCCTGCAAAGAGACACATACTTAATTTTACATACGAGTAGAATATTTGATGGAATTACAGACTTGCATTGTTAGGCACATTCATAAATCTTTGGAGGATGAGGGCATAAGGGACAGGAAGGATTGTCTAGTGGTTAAGACACTAGCCTAGGACTCAGGAAGACCTACGTTCAATTTCCTGCTCTATAGATTTCTTGTGTGATCTTGGGCAACTCCCCTTGGCTCAGATTTTTAAAGGGATTTAGGCAATGCTCTGCTTGGTGTTTACCACCTAACCGACTTAGGAGCATAAATCTCATTTTCAAGTGACTAAGGACTTAGGATCCTAAGTCCCATTGACTTTCAATGAGATTTAGGTTGCTAAATCAGTTAAGCATTGCAACACTGAATACCTTAACAATCTGAGCCTTAGTCTCTCTGTGCCTCAGTTCCTTATCGGTAAATGGGGACAATAGTATTTCCCTACCTGAGAGACAGAAAGGAAATATTGGCGACATCATGTCAGTACACATTTTACGTGGTTTCTACCAGCAGCAACCTCTGTATTATATGTTCAGTCCCTATTCTTTTTGTAAGGGTAACAAGTGTGGATATTATTCCAACCCCACTGAAGCATACAACCAAAATGAAACGATGTAATGCTTGGAATGACCTTTCTGTCTAAGCTTTCTCTTCTTGCTGACAGCAATAATTGGATTCACAATCGTAAAATAATATGTAATTGGAATTGATTTTAGCTTTTAATTTGTCTAATACACACCAGGAGCTAGCTGTGCTGTTCAATTCATTTCTTGGCATTTTATTCTCGGATCAGTTTATAAGGATTTTTCTCCATTGCTGTGGAAATACTTCTATGCCTCATTGCCAGCCTCTTCAGAGTTGACATTTTTGCTATTACTAATGATTTAGGTGAAAAACATAAATAATATCATCAGAGTAAAAAGTGCACTTGTTGATGCTATTCCAGCTGTATACACTGCAATTATGAATCATGGATTCCACTGGGTCTTCATGCTTCACAGACAGCCAAGAAAATGCTCATGTTTCTTTGTCTTTGGAATGGTGATTTCACAACATCTTCTACTTATCATTCGAAATTGGATAAAAATCCACCTTTTTTTCCAGGACACAAACTGAGTGGAATCTTGGCCCCATTGAAGTTGATGGAAGTTTTGCCATTGGCATAAATGGGGCAAGGATTTCATCCACTGTCTTGTGGAGAATTCTGTAAACTTTCTGTAACTATCTTTCTCTTCAAGACATTTTGTCCAAACTGCATCAATCCAAGTCTCAGTTGCAACCACAGGCAGTGAAAGTAAATGCGTATATATATATATTTGAAATCACTTAATAGTATGTATCAATAGTATGCTTGGAAAGTATCTTGCTTTACTCTACTGAAGTTTGTATGATTGCAGGGTCAAACTTTAACTGTTGGGATGGGTTTTACTGGTTATTCCAATGAGTATTGCTGAGGTTCAGAATGCCAAGTTTTTTATACCTTAAAACATTTAAGCCTTTCCTTTGAGGAACAAACATCCACAGTTCTGTCTATAAGTCTCCAGTGAACGTTTTTATTGGTCATTTTTTCTTTTCTTGAATCTTCAGATCTTTTCTTTTTCCTTTCCTTTTATGTCCTCTGCTGTGTTTTCTCACTCTCCATGGGAGTAAAAGGCACTTCTGTATATAGGGCTGGTATGAGTCCTAATCACTATTTAAATCCTATTTTCAGGTCTTAAGTGGGAGTTCAGTGGCACATAGGCCTTTTGCTGGCCCTCTTTACAGGGGTAAATTTCACCCTTAAGCAGTTTCTTCTGGCAGCCCCAAGACCAGAGAACAAATAGCAATCTAAACAACTTTTCAATGTTAACATTTTCTCTGTCCCTGTCTGTCTCCTCCTTCAGTTTCTGACTATAAATGAAAATACATTCTTCTGGCCGTGTACAGTATAGCCATTGGTGCCAAAAACCATTCTGCAGCAGAACCCACTCTAGACCCCAAATTTAGGCCCAGATTCAGCCAGGTACTTAAGTATATGCCTAACTTTAAACATGGGTAGTCTCATTGAAGTCAATGGGACTACTCCAATGCTTAAAGTTAGGCACATACTTAAGTACATTGCTGAATCACAGCTTTACTCCCGGATGAGTAGAGGCAACTTCCACTGAAGTATGGCAGCTGAATTTGGCCCTGTGTCACTGTAAGAATCTATCCCTACATCCCACTTTTAGTTTTGACTTCATGACATATCAGAAAGGGCAGAGTAGAGATTGGCAGTTTCAGAAAGGTATTGCATGGTAAAGGATCAATTTTTAATATTAAAGCTGCATTTGACAATACAGGGTTCTAAGACAGACCCCAGGATCCTTTTGCTCATACTTCGAGACACCACAGCACACAAACTTCTGGGGCCCTGGGAACACAGCAAAGTAGACCAGATAACGTCAAGACTGAAGTTAATGAAAATTTTCTCCTTCCATTTTGATCTATTTCATTAATATATACCAGGCACTGGTTTGAAGGCAGCCAAAAGATACGTTTATAAAAAACAAAATGTGCTCCTTCTGCTATTTTTAAAGAAGTGCTTTTCAACTGAAGTAAATAAATAGGATGCTACAATCCACTTGCTTCAGGAAGTCTATTAGTTCATCAGATATTAACTTTTTAGGGGGGCATAACTTACCTCCCATGCTTATAGTATTATGTTGTTCTGGACACCTGATACTATGGTAACAGAGAGACATAGTATCTGTCTATTACTATATACTTGGGCACTATAATTGGCTTTCTAAGGGTGGTACAGTGAGTTACCTTAAGCCACCAGTATTCACTCTCCTCTTCAGGGCAGTTTGCAAGGCCCACTTGTTTTCCATAGATGGGTAAGAATGGGAAGGTTCTGCTAGGAGTCCTTAAACATGTTTTTCTGCTGTTAGATTATTGGTTGATGTGGAAGGGAGATTACAGGAGTGGTCTGTCCAAGACTGTTTAAGAATTCTCAAGGAGCTCCTAGAACAAGGGACAGGTGCTCCTTTTCAATGATTTATATGTATAATCTGAAGAAATACCTAATGAGAAACCACAGCATCTTCTTAGATTCAGGTTAGGAGCTATAGTACCACTGTCACTAAAGAGTGGCAATGATGAATTATTAATGTTGTCCATTGTAGCTGATTTAGTACTCAAATTCACCTTCCTGGCTATGTAAAGAGACAATCTGAAACTCAATAAAAATCCGAAAGGAAATTAGGAAATTTTAAATGCATAAACAATATGAATGGGTTCAAAATTCTGTGATCAACAGAGGTTATGAACTGCACATATAATGGGCTGCATCAAAACTTAACTGAAACTTTCCTGTTACTGAAAAAACAAAATAGGCCAAGCCATCAAGAAATGCAAACTGCTTCAATTGTGGCAGCCATCAGAGCTTCAGAAATCATGGGATGACACTCAGCATGAAATCAACCCAGCTCTATCTCACTGGGCAGATAAAGTTATTATATGGGGTGTTTGCACATGTTTTAGAGTCTTTGGCCATTCATCAGAAGGAGAAAGAGAAGAAACAGGGAAAGCATTTGACCTTTCCAAACACAAGTCCCATAAAGACGACGTTATTTCTGGAACACAGTTCAGACTTTCAAGTTTAAAAACACATGCAAAAAGGGCTCCTTTGGGACTCATAAGGTTTGACACTAGTTTGAGACCAGATGGGCAGAAAGAGGGAGAGTACATTAATTTAACTCCAACTTTTACATTTTCTAGATGAGAAAAGAGCCAAATGCCAAGACGTTAGGCATTGTGTTTATTTCAAAACAGAGCAAATTGTAGATCCAACTGTATTACAGCGTCTGAGGAAAGTGTTATTGGTCCAGTCATTAAGCATGCATTTAAGCATTTTTCTTTTTCTCATCCCCCAAACTTTTTTGAGGCATTTTAATTCTAGATTTGAAGCTCAAGACTGTGAACCAGAACAAGTCAAGTACTGAAAAGTGTGGGCCCCTTACTGAATGAGGGAGGCAACCTAGTGACAGAGGATGTGGAAAAAGCTAATGTACTCAATGCTTTTTTTCCTTTGTCTTCACTAACAAGGTCAGCTCCCAGACTGCTGCGCTGGGCATCACAGCATGGGGAGTAGATGGCCAGCCCTCTGTAGAGAAAGAGGTGGTTAGGGACTATTTAGAAAAGCTGGACGTGCACAAGTCCATGGGGCCGGACGAGTTGCATCCGAGAGCGCTAAAGGAATTGGCGGCTGTGATTGCAGAGCCTTTGGCCATTATCTTTGAAAACTCGTGGCGAACGGGGGAAGTCCCAGATGACTGGAAAAAGGCTAATGTAGTGCCAATCTTTAAAAAAGGGAAGAAGGAGGATCCTGGGAACTACAGGCCAGTCAGCCTCACCTCAGTCCCCGGAAAAATCATGGAGCAGGTCCTCAAGGAATCAATCCTGAAGCACTTACATGAGAGGAAAGTGATCAGGAACAGTCAGCATGGATTCACCAAGGGAAGGTCATGCCTGACTAATCTAATCGCCTTCTATGATGAGATTACTGGTTCTGTGGATGAAGGGAAAGCAGTGGATGTATTGTTTCTTGACTTTAGCAAAGCTTTTGACATGGTCTCCCACAGTATTCTTGTCAGCCAGTTAAAGAAGTATGGGCTAGATGAATGCACTATAAGGTGGGTAGAAAGTTGGCTAGATTGTCGGGCTCAACGGGTAGTGATCAATGGCTCCATGTCTAGTTGGCAACCGGTGTCAAGTGGAGTGCCCCAGGGGTCGGTCCTGGGGCCAGTTTTGTTCAATATCTTCATAAATGATCTGGAGGATGGTGTGGATTGCACTCTTAGCAAATTTGCGGATGATACTAAACTAGGAGGAGTGGTAGATACACTGGAGGGCAGGGATAGGATACAGAGGGACCTAGACAAATTGGAGGATTGGGCCAAAAGAAATCTGATGAGGTTCAATAAGGATAAGTGCAGGGTCCTGCACTTAGGATGGAGGAACCCAATTCACCGCTACAGACTAGGGACCGAATGGCTAGGCAGCAGTTCTGCGGAAAAGGACCTAGGGGTGACAGTGGACGAGAAGCTGGATATGAGCCAGCAGTGTGCCTTTGTTGCCAAGAAGGCCAATGGCATTTTGGGATGTATAAGTAGGGGCATAGCGAGCAGATCGAGGGACGTGATCGTCCCCCTCTATTCGGCATTGGTGAGGCCTCATCTGGAGTACTGTGTCCAGTTTTGGGCCCCACACTACAAGAAGGATGTGGATAAATTGGAGAGAGTCCAGCGAAGGGCAACAAAAATGATTAGGGGTCTGGAACACATGACTTATGAGGAGAGGCTGAGGGAACTGGGATTGTTTAGTCTGCAGAAAAGAAGAATGAGGGGGGATTTGATAGCTGCTTTCAACTACCTGAGAGGTGGTTCCAGAGAGGATGGTTCTAGACTATTCTCAGTGGTAGAAGAGGACAGGACAAGGAGTAATGGTCTCAAGTTGCAGTGGGGGAGGTTTAGGTTGGATATTAGGAAAAACTTTTTCACTAGGAGGGTGGTGAAACACTGGAATGCGTTACCTAGGGAGGTGGTAGAATCTCCTTCCTTAGAAGTTTTTAAGGTCAGGCTTGACAAAGCCCTGGCTGGGATGATTTAATTGGGGATTGGTCCTGCTTTGAGCAGGGGGTTGGACTAGATGACCTCCTGAGGTCCCTTCCAACCCTGATATTCTATGATTCTATGAAGTGGTAGAGCAATACTGAGAAGGGCTCAAAGTAAGGCTGGTCTTTCTTTGCTGGTAAGAGTTATATCATCCATCTCAGTCCAACACAAAATAGGCATTATGAAAGAAGAAGAGCATAAAATGAATAGGAAAGTACATCTTAGATGGCCCAAAGTTCCCAAATACTGGCCTTCAAAGAGATGAATCTATGCCCTTGTATTTCCCTTTTTACATCAGAGAGGGAGAGACTGAAATGAATCTGGGCAATTATGGTCTCATGTCAAAATCTTTTTGGAACCTGCACAATGCCAAATCAGTATGACAATGTATCCAATTTATTAAAACAAGCAGGAAACCACCAATTTAACAAGCCAGAGCAATCACAATGTGTCCACTTAATTACTCTTTTTCATACAACATAAAAAGCACTTAACAATGAGTCTTACAACAACTCAGCAGGTGTCTTTTGAGGGGGAAAAAGAGGAACACCCACCTCAGGCATTGGCAATAATTTTTGAAAACAAGCTGCACTTTTTGCCTCTCTCCATTTAATAAAACTTACTCAGCATCTCACATGAAAGCTTAAGGGACAAGTAATTGCATGGTTTACCTCCTAGGGTCACTCTCATTGTTTTATCACTAGTGAAAGAGCCAAACTGATAATAGCACCTTGAGATATCTAGTTCATTCATGTGCCATGATTTATACGATGTCAGGACCTGCTGATGTATGGATTTCCTGAAGACTCAGGCTAGTCATAAACATTTGGCAGAAGCTTGCAAAATATGCACTATTACTCACTTGGTGAAGTTAATAAAGGCTGATATTCAGAATGAATAAAGTAATCTAGTCCTTGCACATTTTGGGATGGAGGAGCTAACTCAATAGTATTCCACTCACAGAAAGTCTAGCAGAGCAGACAGTGTATACAAGGGCTTATACCAGGAGTGACCAAACTTATTGACCCTCCAAGCCACATATGACAATCTTCAGAAGTTCAAGAGCTGGGGCGCAGGGTTTCAGCCCCATGGGAGGCATCTACCAGGGCTCAGGGCTTCAGACCGCTCCTGCTGAAACCCTGAGATACCCCCCCCCCTTCCCACTGGGAAGAAGCCCTGAGACTCCCCTCCCCTCTGGGCAGAAGCCACTACCCACTACCTCACTGCAAGGCAGAGGTCCCGAGCTCCCCCCTCAGTCTGGTAGGTGGAGAATGGGGGCTCCACAAGCTGCACTTTAACAGTAAAAGAGCCACATGTGGCTTCCGATCCACAGTTTGGCCACTGCTGGCTTACACTAAGGGCAAAGAGAAGGTGATGGTCTAAATCTCTGGACTATAATTGTCAACTGAAAATTTATTACCAGGTTCAATTCCTTTGCAGAATGCAAGATGAGAGATGTTGTGAACTCTTCTGGTATTCATTAAATAATCTATCTAAATTCCCCCTCTCCCCTCACTGCCCCCCATGCATAGTGTCCTCCCAATTACTCTTTGGCTAGCCCTCATCCTCATCTCCTTGAAGCCCCCCACCCCCATTTCTTATGTCCAGAAATAAAAAAAATCATTTTTGCTAGATTTGCTAACATAAAAGGGAAAGTTAACTTAGAAGAATGTATTCACTTTAAGATTTAAATTTATTTAGTTACACTGCATATACCTGTTGCTCAGATGGGTTCTTCCACTAAATTAGACTTGGGGGAATCACATTTTTAAATGGACTGCAATTCAGTCCTTGGTTTAGCAAGTGCACAGTTAGAGAGCAACATGCTAGCATTTATATTTGCAGTTAATTGTAGGTTCTAAATTGGCATCTTTACACACGCAAAAAGCAACACAGGCCTGGAATATTATTCTATGTCACAGATGCAGAATAAGAAATTAAACAGAAAGATTTTTTTATGGAGATTTTGAACCTGATTTTGATATATTTCAGTAAAATACCCAAACTCTGCTAGGCTACCCTTGCTACAATGCAGGATTACAGAACACTTTCACCCTACCAGGAAGACATTTGAGTTCCAACATGCTGGATAGTATACCCACAGCTCGGGAAAAAATCAAATACTTATAATCAAGGAAAGCTGAGTGTTTGTATTTCCATTTGAGCTTTCTTGAGGAAATCATTAACAACACAACACTTACAAAGGAAGACACATTTAAGACGTTCTTTGTAAACGGAATAGTATTAATTTTAGCAATTCCACTGGCCTACACAGTGTTCTTTACTGGTGAACAAAGCCATGGGATTAGGCCAAATATTGTCATGGCAACAGAAAGAAAAAAATCATTCTAAAAGGGTTTCCAATAAGCAAGAACAGCTAGCATTCAGTAAGTAGCCTTCAATAGAAGTTGACATCTGTTATTCATTTGTTGTTTCTAGGTTTGAAGAAAAGCAGGATAACTGGAAATAGTACCATGTTCTGGGAACATATTGAGTGAAAGAGCTCTTGATCCTGTTTTAAATATTGGTCTATTTATCTTTAAAAACATTTAGCATGTATCTTTTTTGTCCATTTACAAACTGGACAAGCTAGGTGGAAGTTGTCTAGATTCACTTATTTTCAAGCAATGGAAGATCAAAGGAAGTTTCTTGTGTTTAATAAGGAGAAACTACCTCTCCAGGTGAGCAAGGAACACCTCTTTTTGGACACAGAGGGGTGAAGGAAGAGAAAAATGACAAGAAAAGAAATGCAATGTGCCAGTGGTAAACATTTAGTATTCTGATTATTATCCCCAATCCAATAAAGCAATTAAGCATTTGCTTACCTCCAAGCATATGAATAGTTCCATTGACTCCAAAGTCAGACTATTCATGTGCTTCAAGGTACGAACAGGCTTAAGTAGAGCTAGAGGACATTTTTTTGTTTGAAAGCTTTTTCCCACTCAAAAATGCAGAGATTCAGGTTAACCTAAACAATTCACTAATTCTAGTCAAATTCACAACAGTTTTGGTCAAAAAACAGAACATCCTGAGACACCCCCTCCAAAAGAAATTTAAACAATTCATTTCAACATTTTCAAAATGAAATGTATCAATTTTTCAATCCAAAACACCATTTTAGTTAAAATTTTATTGTGAATTTGTAGCGGGGGGGGGGGGGGGGGGGAGGATAATACCCATCCATCCCCCATGAAATTTAATATTGGGTTGAATTAACCATTTGGTTAAATCCAAAACAATTTTTAAAAACTTTTTCATATTGATAAAAATATGTGAAAAACATTGGTTTTGAGTCGACCTAAATATTTTTAGGTTTCAGAGTAACAGCCGTGTTACTAAATATTTTTAGTTTGTTTTCTGGTTTCGTGGCCAAACCAAAAAAGTTAGTTTTTTACACAGCTGTAGGCTTAAGAGTTTTGCAGGATCAGGTGCTTTAATAAATCTCCAAATGTCATCTATGAGAAAGGGACTGAAGAGGAAGGAAAATGGGGGACCATGCATAAATCCCCAAGGGACTCCTGGAAGCGTAAGATATGGAGTAGTATTACTGGGCTAAATCCTGAAGTCCCTGACTTAGTTTTCCAGGAGTAAAAACTCTCTTTGATTTCAATGGGTCAGATATTGAAAATGAACAAAGAAGTCAATAGACTTGTAGGATCTGGCCGTCTGAGAATTTTGTTGAATAAGTAAAAACTAAATGAAGACTTCGGAATTTGGTCCATCCCATGAAATGAATGAGTCCATTCAAGATACATATTAATAGTTTTAAAATAAAAATGATTGTGTCCAAAAACCTCTTATATATTATTATTTATATCAATCAAATTCAAGCCCCCATTGTGCAAGACACTGTACAAATTTACGGTGAGACACAGGGCCAGATTTGTAAAGGTATTTAGGAACTTAAAGATGCAGATTGGCACTTAATGGGATTTCTAAAAGTACCTAGGCACCTATCACCATTTTAGGCACTAAAATACCTTTAAAAATCTGGCCCACAGTCCCTGCCCCCATGGAGCCTACAATAGATACTGAATACCTAACATGAGTTGTTGGGTTTTTTGTTTCCGTTCTTCCCCACTTCCGTCAAAGAACCAGAAATTTTGTTTTTGAGTAAAATAAATTCCTTACAGTCTCACTTTCTAGTCTCACTAACTTAGCCCTAAAGACAACCAATAAAAGGTGCCAATAATTGTACATAACTATGTGGTGAAACATCTATTATTAATTGTTACATATTCTTTTTTTATAATATACAGAGATCAATAACTATTATCATGCAAAAATCTCCTATGGCATGTGATAGAGTGATTGATCAGTACAGCGGACTATAAATTGATATTTTTTCATTTGGTTGGCTCCTCTACTAAAATTAACAAAGGCATGGGACAGCCGACAAGGCAGTTAATAAGCCCCTGCAAAATAGCAAACACACACACACACACACGAAAAAAAAAGAAAGAGAGAGCATGAGCCAAACCCAAGGAATTAAAATGCTGATGGATCATGGGAAATAAGATGCAAGTATAAAAAGGTGGAGAGATTCTGCTCCATTTCCCCACCAACACGTTTCAACTGTTTAAATACCATGTTGCATTCAACATTAAACAGACATTTTGTAAGGATCAGTACAATAGGGTTACTTCTCTCCACCATTTTGTAAAGTTTTCATAAGAAGGCAATGGTATATTGATTTTCAACTCAGCTTCAGTCCAGATTTTAATGTTGGTGTTCAATTTTGCACCTGCAGTAACTATACCTTCAAAAAACTGCAGATGCAAGTGGTAGCACGTAGACATTTACCTACATATTTGCAACAATAAGTCCTTGGGATAGATTCCTGGCATGGCATGGGCCACTTTTCTGCTGCACTGAATTTGGTGCTAACCTGGTCTATAAATTATGCAGCCTAATGTTTTAACTTACAGTGGTTCGAGTGTTCCCCTAAGAACCACTATACTGGCCAGGGGTAAATGCAGCATAGAGCACTTCATACACCCCCTTTTCCTTCCAGCCAGGCCCCTGGGCCATACACAAACTCCCCCTGTGCCTGGTGAGGATAAGGTAGATTACAGCGAGCTAACAGCTTTTGACATCTGGGGAATCTTCTATATTAGGGCAGATGCCCTTCCTTTGTGACACAAAAGGGATGGAGCTGGGGGCCAGGATCTGTCCTACTGAGTCTGAATGCTACTATCTGAATGAAAAAGTGTGGACACCATATTTAAGGGTGCACATTTGCACTTGAAAAATTAGAGGCCATTACTAAAAATCAGATCCTATATATACAAAATATTTGTGCTCAATGTGCATTCAATTTTAATGGGTTTTAAAGGTTTACACTCAGTTTGTATGTAAGTAGTCTTGACAATTGATAGTACAAAGCCATGAATAAATGATTGTGTTCACAAAATTGTATGCATAGAAATACAGACAAATATGGCTCATAATTGTTTTTGTGACTCGTCTTATCATTGCAAGGTCAGATTTAAAATATTTCTGGTTTTGACATACTTCTGTTTCACTATTCTGCCTCATTGTATTTGTCAGTGTTTGGCTATATAGCAACTTGACATATAGGAAAAGAACCGTATTAAACAATTATTACTATCAACAAAGACCAAGTTCAAAGGCACTTAGGGTGGAATCCATAAAGCTGTTGCAGCACTGAAGATCAGAACATCTAACTTTTAGGTGCCTAGAAGTTCATAGGAACAACACTGAGATCCACAAAGCTGAGTTAAGTGCATAGGCTGCCTATACATTGAACAGCGAGAGAGCGGCACCTTAGAATGCAAGCCACAAAAGCCAGCATGCTAGGCGACTGCCAGCCTAAAGTAGCCAGTGGGAGATACCGATGTGTAAACCCTTTCCCTTTTTCAGGATTCGTTGCTGAAGGCTGCAAGAAGGCACTGAGCTCTGCTTGAGACATACAAACAGGAACTCATCTCCTAGCTTAGCCACCTATGGATTTTTTTATGGGAATGAGTTAGGCTCCTGTCTTGCTCCACATAAAATGATTGGAGAACGAGATGTCCATCTTATAACTTTTAGGCCAGTAGTTACAGTGGGAGAGCCAGGTTCAATTCCTTCCTCCCTGGCAGAAGAGGAGAAAGATTTGGAACTACAGTCACCCTTCCTCCTCTCAGGAGAGTGCTCTGACCTAACAGATGCTGGGATCCCTGTGTCTCTCCAGTTGAAGCTGTTCCACTGTGGATAAATAAAGACTGAATGGAGCAGGGGAATTGGCCCCAGAGTTTCCTGCCTCCTGTCCTCCCCCCCGCCAAATTTGGGTGCTCTAACTAGTGGATTACAGGATCATCCCCACTCTCTCTATAGATCTGGCCCAACTATTCAGCCACAGTGGAATATCTTCAACAGGAGACCTTGAGGGAGTCCTATGTCAGAATATCAGTGGTTAGAGCTCTCTCCTGAAAGGTGGGAGACCCCAGTTCTAATCCTTTCTCATCTGCTAATGAGGGAAGAATTGAACTTTGGTCTTCTACATCCCAGCTAAGTGCTCTAACCACTTAGCAAAAACTTGTAAACTGGGCAGTACCACCGCTGGGTTGGGCCCCTTGGGCAAGTCACCAGAGAATTTTTACTTTGAAAAATGTAGGCATCGTCTGAGTTTAGGAGCCCACAATGTTCGGTGGGAGTTTTATGGATTTCTATGGGCGACTTAAACACACAACTCTGGGTTTAGGAGCCTAAGTAGCTTTGTGGATTCCACCCTTAGTTTTCACTCAGTCAGAACTCTCATTGATGATCCTTACAGGCAGATGTTGTTTCTAGGACCGAAGCCAATATAGGCCATGCCTATTGTGGACTGACTCCAACTGCACAGTTAAGAGAGGTTGAGGAAAATGTAATATAATGGAAAACTGTAATTTAGAGAGAGTAAAAGTGAACGGTAGTTGTCTTTTTTTTTTAATCTGAAAGATTTCCCAGTTTTAATATGCAGCATAGAGGTGATTACCTTACACTGTGTGCTGTGGAAATCACCTCAGATAGCTATAGATCATATAATAGTGCTTGAAGTGAAATAGGAAGTTGATTTATCTTCATTGTCCATTACTGCAATTCAGTGCAATTTATTTAGGACCACTGTCTCTCACTCTGAGGGAAACAGAGTACAAACACATTAATCTTCGTTGCCTGTATCTTGGATACCAGTAATTGGGATAATTAGTTTGTTACTCTCTGCATGTACAATCTTTTCACAGAAAAGCGGCAAAGAGTCCTGTGGCACCTTATAGACTAACAGACGTATTGGAGCATAACCTTTCGTGGGTGAATACCCATTTCGTCGGATGCATGTAGTGGAAATTCCCAGAGGCAAGTATAAATATGCAAGCAAGAATCAGTCTAGGGATAACAAGGTTAGTTCAATCAGGGAGGATGAGGCCCTCTTCTAGCAGTTGAGGTGTGAACACTAGGGGAGGAAAAACTGCTTTTGTAGTTGGCTAGCCATTCATGCTCTTTGTTTAATCCTGAGCTGACAGTGTCAAATTTGCAAATGAACTGAAGCTTATGCAGTTTCTCTTTGAAGTCTGGTCCTGAAGTTTTTTTTTTTTTTTTTGCTGCAGGATGACTACCTTTTAAAGGACTTCAAAGAGAAACTGCTGAGCTTCAGTTCATTTGCAAATTTGACACCATCAGCTCAGGATTAAACAAAGAGCGTGAATGGCTAGCCAACTACAAAAGCAGTTTCTCGTCACTTAGTGTTCACACCTCAACTGCTAGAAGAGGGCCTCATCCTCCCTGATTGAACTAACCTCGTTATCCCTAGACTGATTCTTGCTTGCATATTTATACCTGCCTCTGGGAATTTCCACTACATGCATCCGACGAAGTGGGTATTCACCCACGAAAGCTTATGCTCCAATACGTCTGTTAGTCTATAAGGTGCCACGGGACTCTGCCGCTTTTACAGATCCAGACTAACACAGCTACCCCTCTGAACCTTTTCATGTGCAATGTGATAGATCTCAGTCTAATCATCTGTAGTGCACTACCTCATGAGCTATTCTGTAAGTGTGTAACAGCTTATTTGTGTCACATACTGTAAGCATGTGAAAGCTTGTTAAGGTTTGGAAATAAGTGACACCATAGGGCCTTCATTTAGGGCCAGATGGGGAGTTTGGTGTCACACCCCCTCTTTGAGGGCTCTGGAATCATGCTCCATATAAGTATTATACCTCCTACATTGCAGAAGGAGCACAGCTACTGTGATTCTCTTTAAAAGGATGCAGCTTATCATGTGACAAAGAATCACAGGAAAAGTCACTTCCTTCTAATGCTGAAGGAGGAATTTGATCAGAATAAAGAAAACCAGTCTTCCCTGAAGCTACTTTGTTCCTGTGTCTGCTTCATTATAGGGTTTTTGCTGAGAACCTTTTCCAAACCCTTCCTCTTCAGCTTTCTGAAATAGTTGTAAAGAAATAGCACACATCTTCACACATCAACTGCTCTCCTGTGCCCCCACAGGGCAAATTTAGCTGGCCTGCCCAAGGGACAGGGATTCCTGGCTGCTCCTTTTCCCTCCCCACCCTGCTCACTTCTCATGTAGTGCTTGTAAAGACTGAGATTAGGACAAATGTTTACTGAAGCTAAAATTCATGGGAGTTTTAACATGGTTTATTGTGACATTTTAGATCATTTATTTTCTGCTCTTTCCAGCTCCTGCTTGATCCTCTGGGTTAGTGGCAGGCATTGGAGGTGCTACTCTGCACTGGTGTTGTCAAAGCAGCAGGTGGAAGACAGGCTATTCAGGGACAAGAGGTCCACCCCAGTCCCTGAGTCCCCTAGAAGTGTTCCCCAGTGATATTCAGCCCCGGATACTGACTACTTATAGAAATCCCTGATCCTTTGCCTCCAAAGGAGCAGTGTTTCTCAGTTTCACCTTAAATCACCTCGGCTGTATAATGCACAGCACTCATAAAAAACAAAAGGTTTATTTAAGAAAGAATAGAGATACCATTAGAAACAAAAGAGTGTGACGGAAACAAATGCTCACAATAGAAAACAAAAATCATAAAATGCAATCTAGGATTTATATTTAATACTTACCTTTCCTAGCTAATAAAGTAGGTTCCCCTCCCCGCAAAGTTAATTCTGTTGCAGAGCTGGCTAGATTCACTGGAACCAGAATCCATTCTTTCATGAAAAACACCCCTGCTCCCCAAGATGTCTCCTCAGTGCATGGATGCAGACTGCCTCTCTCCACTCTGGGTTATCAAATCTCTTGACTTTATTCATACACAGAGTGTTCCCTTGTCTGTTATAATGTTCCTATTTACCTCCAAGTGGTTTTGATTGTTTGCCATTGTCTTTGGTGGTTTTCCATTGTCTGTTCATGATGGGGCAATGGTAGAGAATAGAACTTTGCATTACCTCGTCAGCTGACCAGGGAGGAGTGGCAACTCCCTCCTAAACAGATAGGCCATCACCAAGTAATATCACTCCCTGGTGACTCCTTTTAACCTTAAGACCATAAGGGCATAAAATGAAATATAGTTACATTGTTTCTTAAATATTACCCATACATATATCATACCATGATTATGAACTTTGATAGTTTGCAAGTTTTCAATAGATACATTACATGTTACCCTTTATGGGTAAATACCCTGTATGTATGTGTTTGCTGTAGGGAGTTTGTCAGGTCTGAGACAAGTTGTTTGCAAAGAAGAGGGGACTGCTTGCCAAGGGGCTCGTGTGTCACAAACCCAAGCATCTATCTACTGCCCATAGTAGGCTGAGAACCTACAGAGGCTCACTGCTGCCATCAAAATGAGCAGAGTGGGGAAAGGGACAGAGCAAAGAAGCAGCTGCCTGCAGCCATGAACTGTGAGAACCGGGTAAGTGCTTTTCTCCTCAACACTTTCTTCCCTGGTAGTTGACAGGTTTCAGAGTAACAGCCGTGTTAGTCTGTATTCGCAAAAAGAAAAGGAGTATTTGTGGCACCTTGGAGACTAACCAGTTTATTTGAGCATAAGCTTTCGTGAGCTACAGCTCACTTCATTGGATGCATACTGTGGAAAATACAGAAGATGTTTTTATACACACAAACCATGAAAAAATGGGTGTTTATCACTACAAAAGGTTTCCCCCCCCCCCCCCCCACTCTCCTGCTGGTAATAGCTTATCTAAAGTGATCAGTCTCCTTACAATGTGTATGTAATGGGAGACAGGCCAGTCCTTGCCTACAGACAGCCCCCCAACCTGAAGCGAATACTCACCAGCAACCACATACCACACAACAGAACCACTAACCCAGGAACCTATCCTTGCAACAAAGCCCGTTGCCAACTATTCAGGGGACACCATCACAGGGCCTAATAACATCAGCCACACTGTCAGAGGCTCGTTCACCTGCACATCTACCAATGTGATATATGCCATCATGTGCCAGCAATGCCCCTCTGCCATGTACATTGGTCAAACTGGACAGTCTCTACATAAAAGAATAAATGGACACAAATCAGATGTCAAGAATTATAACATTCATAAACCTGTCAGAGAACACTTCAATCTCTCTGGTCACGCGATTACAGACATGAAAGTTGCGATATTACAACAGAAAAACTTCAAAACCAGACTCCAGCGAGAGACTGCTGAATTGGAATTCATTTGCAAATTAGATACAATTAACTTAGGCTTGAATAGAGACTGGGAGTGGCTAAGTCATTATGCAAGGTAACCTATTTCCCCTTGTTTTTTCCTAGCCCCCCCCCCCAATTCCTCAGAGGTTCTTGTTAAACCCTGAATTTGTGCTGGAAATGGCATTATCACACACATTGTAAGGAGAGTGATCACTTTAGATAAGCTATTACCAGCAGGAGAGTGGGGTGGGGGGAGATAAAACCTTTTGTAGTGATAAACACCCATTTTTTCATGGTTTGTGTGTATAAAAACATCTTCTGTATTTTCTCACAGTATGCATCCGATGAAGTGAGCTGTAGCTCATGAAAGCTTATGCTCAAATAAATTGGTTAGTCTCTAAGGTGCCACAAGTACTCCTTTTCTTTTTCCCTGGTAGTTGTTACAGACTTTGATCATCTGCTCCTGGCCAGTCACAGCTGTTCTCATCAAGGTCCATTCTATCTGGGTCTCAGGTAAGGAAGGACAGGGACTCTTCACCAAGAACCTTTGTGAACATATAGGCAATTTCCACTCTTGAAGTCTTACTGAAATGAAAGGGTGATATCAGACTGTCACAGCAGGAGGGGTTTCCTCAGCTGCTGCAGATCGGTTTAGTCTCTCCCACCCACCTCCACTTGATTTGAAAAAGTAATTTTGTTTTACATGCAACATGAATCAGGTGGAGTGAAGTAGAAATTGACCATTCCTATCTTATGGTGTCACTGGTGCTAGAGGTAATTTCCATTGAACTTTAAGAGCCAGCAAGCAAGATTTAAAGTGAATCACATAGGGAGACTATTTGTAGATAGCAGCTTTATGTGTTAATGTGGCATAAGTAGCACAGACAGGACATTGTGCGCGAATGATCAAGAACCATATCATATAAAGGCATTTCTCTCCATGATGTATCTCACATCACATACAAAAAAGGCTAATTAACCTTGCCAATGTAATAAAATTAGAAACAGGATATTAATAATAATCTGGAGTAAGGGTCACTTCCCCTTATCTGCTATAGCCAACCTTTCTTAAGGCCTTAACCTGAAAGAAGTTGAGCACCTTCAACTCTCATTGCAGTCAAAGAGTGTAGAGGGTGCTTAGCACTTTGCAAGATCAGGCTTTTAGAATGGACTGCATTTCACATTCTAATCTTGGTCTGATCTGCCAACAGGATGAGAAAAACATGTTTTCAGGGACACCAAGGATATCTTATGTAACAGCATATGCTGAGTGACAGTCATTCCACTCCCCCCCCATTCCTACCTTTTAACCTTGCAAGTGTAAAGGATGCAACGGCTTTTGTTTGATTTAAATTAAGCCCCACTGCACTGGTTTCACACCAGGTCTCTAAACAGAACCATTTTAATATTTCATCATTCCCAACTGGCTGTCATTTCACAGTCTGTTGTTTATTCTCTAAGACAGTATGGAAGATTAATAGTTTTACTGTAAAAGGCTCACGATTGTAGTACAAGATCAGTAAAGCTCAACACCAGATTCTCTAATAGTCCCTTGTGAAACTTGAAAACACAGGACAAGAAAATGGGAAACCTGAGGTTAGATGTATACACATTTAGAACTTACACTTTGCCACAGCTCCTTTTCCTTTTATCTGTCTGTCTGCCCAGTCCTCCGTTGTCCTGAGTCCTCCTAATTCTCTTCAACCTTTAGAAACCAAAGAAAGAATCTGACTTGACTGATAGCATTACAGAGGGAACCAATAAATTGCAGACAGTGTTTGTAAAAAGCAGTAAGCTGAACTAATATGCACAGGGTAATAATAAAATAGTCGTTGTAATAATAATAATAATAATTTTCTGATTGAAGGACATCCTTTTTCATAATGTATCTATGTATCAACAGCAATGTTCATCTTAATAGTCTTTTTTTGGAATGACCCTATTTCTGGTTTATAATGATGCCTGGTTATAAAATAGAATAGCAGAGGCAAGAAGAGAAGACAATAAAAATTGCCATTCCTATTCCCTGTAGAAAATGCACAGATTTTGGGCCGGAAATCCCAATAGATCTTGTCTGTAAAATTCTACACGGAATATTGTTAAATGTTCATAAGGAATCTTTTCCATAAAACAAGAGCAGTGGTTTACTGTATGGTTTAAGGGTAGGCCCCACAGACAAAATATAATATGAAATTTTACTAAAAGCAAAAGGAAAACTAAGGCACAAAGAAATGTTTAGGTTTCATTTGATTTTTTTTAAGATTAATTCACCTGAACATTTTTCCAAAAGGCTGACTCTCACTGAGGCTTCTTCAATGTGATGATTACACATTTAGGCATACGATTCAGGATGTACTGCATCTGGTCTTGCTTAACAGGCACAGACTGAAACATGTAAATTAAGCTGTAGTCAAAGACCGGTGAGGTACTTTGCTTCTATCCCTAGCAAAGCAATGAAACAAAGATTAAGAAAACAAAACAGTAAGATCTAGATTTTTAGCATTGCAACCTGTTCTGAGTAAAAGGAAGCATGCAGTTGCACCATCCCTGGAGGCAAACAGTGCAACACTCTGTGAAGAGTCATAATTCCTTTGCTGGTTCTCCCTTTACTCTGGGGAGAAATAATTTGCTACTGGCCACTACCAGTTTAGGTATATGGGGACCTATACCAGCAGCGGAGTACTTCCTGTTTGTATCAGCTCAGCCTTACTGGCATGCACACTGGGGAAAATGGGGTGGAGACAAGGTTCTGCTTATTCCTCACCCTGAAAGGGGGCTGGGGGGAGTAGATGGCCCTACACAGGCAGCTCTTCCTTCATATGCTGTGAACCATAATGTGGGTATCCTGTTTGGAGGATTATGGAAATGCCTTATGCCGCCTTCTTACTCTATGAGCTGTCATAGAGGCAGGTTATAATCCCACTTTAAATACCTATGTATAGTTATATGGCCCCCATTACTGGAGTATCTGAGTGGTTCACCATCTTCACAGATGTATTTATCTTCATGTTTATCTGTGAAGTAGGGAAGTACTATTAGCCCCATTTTACAGATAGGGAATGAAGGCACAAAGAGACTAAGTGACTTGTCCAAGGTCACACAGGAATTCTGTGGTAGAAGAGGGAATTGAACCTTCATCTTTGGAGTCCCAGGATGGAGTGTAAGAGAACCACAAGTAATGAACTGCTGAAGTTTATAAAGAATACATTTTACCAGAAAAATCATGATTGCTTTCTCTCCCAGAATTATATAATTATTGGCCAAAGGGAACATAGTTCAAGTCATATTCTGGGATTTTAGTAAAACATTTCATCATGTGTCTGCAGAAGCCGGGCCCATTCAACAAAATACATTTTAATACAGCCAAATGCAAGGAATGTGGGGATTGTATCCCGGAAAGCAATGACTCTGAAAAGGACTCAGGGACCATAATAAGCAAACAACTCAACAGTGAGATGCTGGGGCAAAAACAACAAATGTGATTGTTGTATGTATAAACAGGGGAGTATTGAGTAGGAGTACAGGTGAGTTAACCTCTGTAAATGGCATCGGTGAGATCAGTACTGGAATATTGCATCTAGTTCAGGTGTTCACATTTTTTAAAAGATACTGAAAAAGTAAACAGTGCAGAGACGAGCCACCAAAAATTATTCAAAGGCTGGAGAGAATGCCTTACAACGAGAAACTTAACAAGCTCAATCACTTTTTCCTATCAAAAAGAAGATTGAGAGGTGATTTGATTACAGTATCTAAATACCCTAACTGGGAGAAAATAGCAGGTACTAAAGGGCTCTTTAATTTAATGGAGAAAGGCATAACACAAACCAGTGGTTGGAAGCTGTAACAAGGTACACATTTTAATGGTGAGGGTGATTAATCACTGGAACACTACCAAGGGAAGTAATTGATTATCCAACCTTTGATGTCTTCACATCAAGACTGGACACCTCCCTGGAAGATCTGCTTTAGCAAAACACAAGTTATTGATCTCAAAATGGGGGCAACTTGATGAAATTTAATGGTTCGTGATATGCAGGAGGTCAGACTAGATGATCTAGTAGTCCTTTCTAGCCTTAAAATCTAAGATTCATAAATTCAATTAATTGTTCTTCTCAAGCTGCACTAATGAGTCAATTTTCAGACGAGAGATGTCCCTGAGCTTTCCACATTGGCTCCACAGCGAACAGCAGAGATTGGGGCATTCTGTGGACAAAGAACAAGCCCTAGGATAAGGAAACCAAGGATCTATTCCTGACTGTCACAAAATTTGCTGTGTGACATTGGGTAAGTTACTTAACCTCTCTGTGCCTCAGTAATTCCATCTGTTAAAACTGAGGCTGCCAATTGGACTTTTGTTCCTAACTCACTTAGGTGCATCTGAAAATCCTACTCTATAATTACTCTAGGTTTTTTTGATAAGAGATTGTCCATTTAAGTTATTTTGTTTCATGAACAATTATGAAAGGGAAGTGTTTTCATTTTAGTCAGGCAAATACTCAGCACCTGAGGAATTTTCTGGGGTTCAGAATGAACTGGCCATTTTCCACCCTTTCTTCTTTCTACCAAGTTCCTTTGTACTTGTATTTCTGCGTAGAGCTGGCAGACTTGTTAAGAGATTCAGTTTCTCTGGGCATCGCAACAAAGACAGACGATCATCAAGTTTGTTAGAAATTAGCGGTTTCCTTTTCATTCAAATTTAATCACCAATGGAGTTTAACTTGCATTTGTGAGGGATGAGGCATTTAAAGATGGCTTTATGGTTACAAAAAACATATAATGATTTTGAAGCTGGAGCCAAAAGGATATCATCAGACAGGAAGAGAACTGTCTCCTTGGTAATATTTAAAATACTTTAAAATCTAAGTGCCTTGAATTGGAGCTTTCATTCCCAGCTCCTGAATGGAATATTTAGCCCTCTAATGTACTGGGAATTATATCTCTAAACATAATCAGCCTAGCAGATAATATAGTTTATTTTTAGATGAGCCTGTGTAATTCTGCACCCTTGTTCATATTGCTTAATTTCACTTCAGTCTCCCCCTCTCATTTATTTAAATAAATAAATCTTGTTTTCTATATAGATCAGGGGACAGCAGATGACTTAGTTATAGTCAAAATCAAAATTTTGAAAAAAAATTTACTGAAAAATAAACACCATTAAATCATTCTATTTGTGTACATATAGTATACACATATGTGCACACATGCACATACACAAACTCAAAATCAACCTTAACTATAGAACTTGCAGTAGACCTGAACATGAATTACATATACACACACACTTTCTAAATATAAATTTTCTGAGACAGTTTATAAAAAAGCAAATATTTCATTCCTTTTAGCTCCGTTAATTCGTTAAACTAAATGTTTTACTGCCATAAATTGTAGAAACTGTATATATGGTATACTTATGAGCACATATATGTGAATGTGTGTCTGTTCCTTTGCTTGTATAAATACACAGGAAGTTTGTCCCATTTCCAGTTTCCTGCAGTTTAACGTTTTAAAAAGCAAATAAGCTAAAAGTCACATAATATTTATTTTAAAAAATGCCTGAAAAAATAATTTATAATGCAGAGATACATGTAATATATGTTACAAATCCAAAATCTCACTCTCTCTATTAATTAACCATAAAACCACCTTCAAATATCTCATTTGATTTGAAGTATAAAGACTCCCATTGACTTCCCTGGGCTTTGGATCAAGCCATTAATGAACTAAAAACAATATTTTTTTAAAAAATGAGATAATATTATATATCTGCAATAATTAAGAATGTACAAGAAAAATATACATAAAAACAATTAAGGTAAAGTCTGATATTATATGGCTAAAGTAATGGGCAGGATATTTTCTCCTCTGACTTCCACTAGTGTAAATGACAAGATATACTGATACAACACCAGAGTAGGGAGGAGAATAAAAAAAATTAGCATCAATTAATGTGTTTTGGGGCTGAAGAAATAAGACTGGTGAGTGTATTACTGAAGCATGGTACACATGCTCACATGGTAAGGATAAGGTTGCGTTCTAATCCATTCTAAAGTCCTAGTCCTGCAATCAGATCCACATGTGTGCAATCTTATGGCTGAACAGAGCTGCACTAAAGAAAGGAATTAGATTAACATGCTTTGTTTTTCAAACAGAGTGAAATATTTTGGCAAGGTTTGAGCAAAAAAAAAAGGGGGAATTGGATTTTTAGTTATTCTTGCATGAAAAAAAGTTATATTCCTCCCTATATATTCTAATAATAAATTCTGCATATGGCTAACACCGAAACACTAGAAAATAAACACATCAAATGTGGGTTGTTTTATAGAGCTTACTGAGATCTACAGAATAAATTAAGTTCTAAGAAAATTGCTTCCGTAGTTTTAAAATATTGAACATTTAAAGTAAGATTTTCGTATATTTGTTCATGATTTTATGGTTTTTTGCAATATATATTTGTTATTAAAAAAATCAGTATCTTCATCAACATCTTCCTTCTCCTCTAAGGAGACTTGTGGTACTGTACTGACATAGAGGAGGTGAGGATGCGGCAAAAACAAAAGACACAAACAGAAAACAAAGATTTTCAAACTGTCCTAACATGAAATGCAGTTCCTAGTGACAATGTCTACAATACAGCTCCCTTCCCAAAATAGAGCCCTGTCTAAGAATTGCTGAGGTTACCAATCAAATCTGACTACTTCTGCTAATTCAGTGATTCTCAAACTTTTTCAAACTGTGGACCATGTGGTAAAATTTTTAACATGGATTGCTTCCCCTCTCAAACTTGATTTAACATCTCTCCTGTGGCAATTCTAGTGCTTCGTTAGATAGTATTAAGAAGTAAAGATTAAAATAAAGTCATCCCATTTGCTACTCAGGCTGCTAATTTTCTCTGAGCTTCACATTTATTAGTACCAAATCTTCCCTTGCTGTGTGCAGCACCTGCTACTCTAATTTCTTTAGGTCACTTTACACTGGTTTTGTCCACTTGTGTTTGCTGTGTTCCCAATTATGGTCTAACCTGTAATTTGGATCATGGTTGAATTTAAACCAAAGAAACAGCACAGACTAGGTAGCCATACAGTGTGCAGATATGTGCTTCATTTTATTATGTAACTTTTTAAAAAAATGTATTTGGTCAAAAAGATTCTTAAAACCCTAAGAGACTCCAGGACTGGGTAACAGATACAATTAACAGGAAGTGTTACCACTTGAGACAGACATATATATTATTATTGTGACAGACTTTGCTCCAGGGACAACCTAGAAGTGCAATAGGAGCCCACTTTGAGGACCACTGTGCTAATTTGTTCCAACAGTTTACATTGTATTGTTTTCTAATGAGCTATGTAAAGGTCTGTAGGGTGGCTCTGTATTTGTTACTCCTAATAAGGGTCATCCTGTTTTCTATTCCAATCAGCTCTTACTTGCTAGTGATGTTCAGAGGAGATAGAGTCAGAGGAATAAATAATAGTGCATAGCAGGCAAACATGAAATGTAGTATTTTTAGTCAGATTCTTGAGCTAACCAGACATTAGTTTTATCTAATTTTAGAGCATGACATAAAGGGAATGCACGTTGCCCTCCCATGATAAGTTTCATCATACCTGTTTATGTATTAAGGTGATACCTAAAATAGATTACCAGTTTTAAAATACCTGCACCCTGGGCATGGGGACACAGGTCAAATGCTGGATAAAAGGGGACTTGAGAAAGTGGTCCAAGTTTGGTCTGGAGGGTTAAGGAAGGCTAGAAGCAGCAGTTGTACCGGTGTCACTATGTAGGATCAGCTTGGAACCAAATGAGCCAGCCAAAGCAGGGTTAGTGGAACGGGGACAGGGTGAGAACTCAAGAGTAGGGCAGGGGACTAGGAACAAGGTGTCAGAAGCAAGGCCGGATTAAGGTTATGAGGGGCCTAAGGCTAATAGGAGGGAAGGGCCAAAGTATGAGTTACATATTGCAATAACAATTATGAAGTCATCAAACATTTATCTACATACATATTTACATATTATTTATTTATGTAAAATTAACAAATTTATTCTAGTCTCACAACACTCAATTCTTCAAACAAATAAATTTCCCCTCCATGACTTCAGCTGTGGCAAAGTCATGAATGATGTCATCATAATTCAAAGACCTGATGATTTCATTCTCAATGCTCAAGAGGGTCAAAGCACTGAGATGCTGTCGAGTCATAGTTGATCAGGGGACATTTTTGACCCTTGTTAGAAGAGAGAAGGAACATTCTCCACTGCAGTTAGTGATCATTAGTGACAAATACAGCTGTAATGCAGCTTCAACATTTGGGAAACATTCTACCACATTGAATTCAGTGATAACGCGGTACATCCAAATCGATTCGCTTTTGTCATCTTTTCTCTCTATATCTGAGAGTGAGGTGAATTCAACAAAATTGAAGAAATTCTTTAGTAAAATCTACTGGGAGATTGTCTGGATACTTCTGACACAGACTTTTGATACCTTCACTGACTTCAGAACTTGAAATGTTAGGCGAAAAATTTGCTGGAACACTGAAAGTTTTGTCAATATTTTCGCAAGCCTCGATCTGATGTTCTAATGAACTCTTCAGTTTGTCAATGACTGCAATAAAGGTATTAATTCTGAAGGCCTCGTTGTCACTGAATGAGAGGGTAGTTGCATTATCCCATGTCTTCTGTCTTTTGTGGCATTTGGCTGACTTATACTCATGGTTAGCAGTCCTTGCAGCCCCCTGAATTTCATACTCATCAAAACTATCCCACATTTGTTGAAGGACAGTTCCAAGACTCCTCATTATGCTTACAGCGGTGGAAAGGTCAATTTGAGCACTTTACAAGCTTAGACTGCACCTTCTGAATGGCTGAAGTATATCATTCCAGATTTACCAATTTCCAAAGTGTGCATTGCATCACTCAGGATCTTCTCTTCTTTTCTTTTCGCTTATTTTTGAGATTCATCAGCCTTGATGCTCTCTGGCACTTCAAGGATATTGGGTATCCCAGAACAACTGCATTCACAACTTCAGCATTGGCACTCCACCATGTCCCTGAGAGTGATTTGGGCACTGGGTATCCCTTTGGTAGTGAATCTCTAAGAATCATCCAATGACTAGTTGATGCAGAGAAAAAAATTGTACAATTCTCGGACAAATCCAAAAAAGAAACTGCTTCAACGCAACAATCCATGGAAGATTGGCCAACAAGGTTGAGTGAGTGCAGCACATGGTATGTAATCAACCAAAGCATTATGCTCATTTGGGTATCAATCCTGCCACTAACTTTCTTTCAGGCATGGTAGCTGCTACCTGATAATATATGTTGCTCACTCATTGCATGATTGGTAATGTATATAGTATTCTTCCAATCACTGAAGCCTTCTCAGAACATTCCCCATTTTTTGTATCAGAAAACAGGCGGTAATAAAAACAGTACACTTTCTTCTTAGAAGGCAAATAGATGAGCTATTCTCGCTTGCCAATCTGTTTGTTAGGCTTCACATATTCAAATACTGATTTGGTCAGATAACTATTCTGACTGGTGTACTCTCGCTTAGGGTATGTCTACACTATGAAATTAGGTCGATTTTATAGAGGTCGATTTTTAGAAATCGATTTTATACAGTCAATTGCATATGACAACACTAAGCACATTAAGTTGGTGGAGTGCGTCCTCACTACCGTGGCTAGCATCGACTTATGGAGCAGAGCACTGTGGGTAGCTATCCCACAGTTCCCACAATCTCTACCGCCCATTGGAATTCTGAGTTAAGCTCCCAATGCCTGATGGGGCAAAAAAATTGTCGCGGGTGGTTTTGGGTACATGTCGTCAGTCACCCTTCCCTCCATGAAAGCAATGGCAGACAATCATTTCGCACCTTTTTTCCGTGCAGATGCCATAACACGGCAAGCATGGAGCCCGCTAAGCTCAGCTCACCATCACAACTGCTGTTGTGTCCTGGGTGCTGCTGTCAGCAGATGGTGCAGTAGGACTGCTAATCGTCGTCATCTGCTGCAACTCTGCTCTCCTGCTTTTGTAAATGAGCTCAGTCTTAATAGCAAATTTCTCCATGTTGTTGTCATCCACCGCTTCCACTGCAACTCTGCTCTCCTGCTTTCCTGGTGCCATGAATCCATCTCGCAGGTCCTCTCGTTGTTCTGTATAAATATCTATTCTCATGGCCTCCATCGTCATCCACCGCTTCCGCTGCAACTCTGCTCTCCTGCTCTCCGGCAGACGCCATACCACGGCAAGCATGGAGCCCGCTCAGCTCACCACTGCTGTTGTGAGCATTGTAAACACCTCGCGCATTATCCTGCAGTATGTGCAGAACCTGCAAAAGCAGGCAAGGAGGTGACAACCGCGCGATCACGATGGTGATGAGGACATGGGCACAGACTTCTCTCAAAGCACAGGCCCAGGCAATTTGGACATCATGATGGTAATGGGGCAGTTTCCTGCCGTGGAATGCCAATGCTGGGTCTGGGAAACAAGCACAGACTGGTGGGACCGCATAGTGTTGTGGGTCTGGGATGATTCCCAGTGGCTGCGAAAATTTTGCATGCATAAGGGCACTTTCATGGAACTTTGTGACTTGCTTTCCCCTGCCCTGAAGCACAAGAATACCAAGATGAGAGCAGCCCTCACAGTTAAGAAGCGAATGGCAATAGCCCTCTGGAAGCTTGCAATGCCAGACAGCTACCGGTCAGCTGGGAATCAATTTGGAGTGGTTAAATCTACTGTGTGGGCTGCTGTGATCCAAGTAGCCAATGCAATCACTGAGCCCTTCCCCTTAATGCCATGGCTCATGAAGCCATACACAGGCATTCTGGACAGTAGTAAGGAGCAGTTCAACTATAGGCTGAGCAAGTGAAGAATGGTGGTAGAATGTGCATTTGGATGTTTAAAAGCTCACTGGCGCAGTTTACTGACTAGGTTAGACCTCAGCAAAACCAATATTCCCATTGTTATTGCTGCTTGCTGTGTGCTCCACAATATCTGTGAGAGTAAGGGGGAGATGTTTATGGCGGGGTCGAAGGTTGAGGCAAATCGCCTGGCAGCCAGACACCAGGGCGATTACTAGAGCACAGCTGGGTGCCCTGCGCATCAGAGAAGCTTTGAAAAACAGTTTCATGACTGGCCAGGCTACGGTGTGACAGTTCTGTTTGTTTCTCCTTGATGAAAACCCGCCCCCTTGGTTGACTCTACTTCCCTGTAAGCCAACCCACCTCCCCCCTTCGATCACTGCTTTCAGAGGCATTAAAGTCATTATTGTTTCAGAATCATGCATTCTTTATTAATCCACCACACAAATAGGGGGAAAACTCACAAGGTAGCCCGGGATGGGTGGTGAGGAGGAAAGCACCAGGTGGGGTGGTGGATGAGGGGAGGAGGGAACGACAAGGCCACACTACAGTTCAAAACTTATTGAATGCCAACCTTCTGTTGCTTGGGCAATCCTCTGGGGTGAAGTGGCTGGGTGCCAGTAGCCTCCCCCTCGCATTCTTGGGCATCTGGGTGAGGAGGATATAGAACTTGGAGGAGGGCAGGCAGTTATACAGGGGCTTCAGCAGCAGTCTGTGCTCCTGCTGCCTTTCCTGCAGCTCCACCAGACGCCTGAGCATGTCAGTTTGCTCTCCCATTAGCCTCAGCATTGCATCCTGCTTCCTCTCATCATGCTCCTCCCTCCTTTCATTGCATTCATTTAACGCTTTCCTGGACTCTGCCATTGTTTGCCTCCATGCATTCTGCTGAGCTCTTTCAGTGTGGGAGGACTGCATGAGCTCTGAGAATATGTCATCGCGAGTGTGTTTTTTTCGCCTTCTAATCTGTGCTAGCCTCTGGGACGGAGATGATGGGGGGAGCATAGAAACATTTGCAGCTGTGGGAGGGGAAAAAAGGGAGAGTAGTATTTAAAAAGATACATTTTAGAGAACAATGGGAAGACTATTTCACACTGAATAAAGCGATTCACATTACATAGCACATGTGCTTTCGGTACAAGGTTGCATTTTGCCTCTTATATTAAGTGCCTGCCGGTTTGGTGTGGGACATCACACTCACTCGGCTGGGCAACAGAATTCGGCTTGCAGGCAGCCATGGTAAGGCAAAGGGTTTCGGCTTCTTCAACCTTCATAACATGTGAGAATGGTTTCAAACAGCAGCACCCTCCTTTCCCATACCAAGCAAAGCCCGTTGGGTTGGCCATTTAAAAGGAGGGGCTGCGGTTTTAGGCTGAATGTGCAGCACAACTCAACCCACCGCCCCAATTCTCTGGGATGATTCACACACACACCCCCACTGCCTGGCTAGTATAAGGGAAGATCTCTGTCAGCCAAACATGAACAGCTCAGCATGAACGGACCTCCCCCCACTGTGTGGCTAACAGCGGGGATGATTTCTTTTCAGCCAAAGGCAAACAGCCCAGCAGAAACGGGCACCTCTGAATGTCCCCTTAGTGTGGTAAAGTGTCCTACCATGGAGGACGGAATGAGGCTGACCTCCCCAGAAACCTTCTGCAAAGGCTTTTAGAGTACCTCCAGGAAAGCTTCATGGAGATGTCCCTGGAGGATTTCCGCTCCATCCCCAGATATGTAAACAGACTTCCCCAGTAGCTATACTGGCCATGAATGCATCCCAAGTCTTCAGGGCAAATTACTCATTAAACACGCTTGCTTTTAAACCCTGTATTATATTTACAAAGGTACATTCACCAGAGGTGCCTTCTCTGGCTTCATGGTTCGGGAGCCCACCTTGGGAGGGTTGGGAGGGTATTGGCTCCAGGTTGATGAACAGTTCCTGGCTGCCAGGGAGAAGGGATTCTCCGCTTGCCTGCTGTGTGCTATCCTCAACCTCCTCCTCCTCATCTTCCTCATCCACAAAATCCTCATTCCTGCTGCGTGATACTCCCCCGTTGCAGGTGTCCACAGACAGTAGTGGGGTAGTGGTAGGGGCCCCCCCCTAGAATTGCATGCAGCTCATCATAGAAGCGGCATATATGGGGCTCTGACCCAGAGCGACCATTTTCCTCCTTTGTTTTTTGATAGGCTTGCCTGAGCTCCTTAATTTTCACGTGGCACTGCTGTAGCCTCTGTCCATCATGCCCTTGGAGATTTTAGCATATATATTGGCATTTCATCTTTTGGAATGGAGTTCTGCCTGCACGAATTCTTCTCCCCATACAGCAGTCAGATCCAGTACCTCCCGTTTGGTCCGTACTGGAGCTCTTTTGCGATTCTGGGACTGCATGGTCTCTTGTGCTGATCAGCTCACCACACTGGCCAAACAGGAAATGAAATTCAAAAGTTCCTAGGGCTTTTCCTGTGTACCTGGCCACTGCATCTGAGTTGAGAGTGCTGTCCAGAGCAGTCACAATGGAGCACTCTGGGATAGCTCCTGGAGGCCAATATCGTCGAATTGCGTCCACACTACCCCAAATTTGACCCAGCAAGGTCGATTTTAGCACTAATCCCCTCACCGGGGAGGAGTACAGAAATCAATTTTAAGAGCCCTTTAAGTCGACAAAACAGGCTTGGTCATATGGACGGGTGCAAGGTTAAATCTACCTAACACTGCTAAATTCGACCTAAACTCTTAGTGTAGACCAGGGCTTAGTCAATGAAAAGTCAGCATCTGGATTCTGGCATTTCTGTGGGCCCTTCTCAGTCCAATATGCAATGAGATCTTGAGAAATCATGTCCCACTCTCCTGGATCATTGGAGAAGGATATTTTTATATTACTGATCACTGGGAAAGTCTTCAAAGGAGTGCTGTGAGACTGCAGCTAGAGAAGTCATGGGAAGCTGCTCCTTTTCAACAGGTGCAGGGGCAGCAGGTTCACTTGGGCTGGTTTGCTTGGACTTCCTCACCACCAGATTTAGTAGGAGGGAAAAAAAAGTTAGGAGAGAAGGAGTACCTTTCAGCACTACATCTTGTCTTTGCCGTCTTTCTTTGGTCTCCTTCAATTTCTGCCGTCCTCGTTCTTTGACATGGTTTCTATTGTCCAGTGTAGACCTACTGTGTACAAAGCTCAGTATTGCTTGGGCCCACAAACACTTACTTAGCCCACAAAGACAAAATCACAACCATCATAAATTGACTTCATAATCTTGATGGATAAATTTGTACAAAGCAGTATCTAATGACACAAAAAAATTCTGATGGCCCTGTTACCATCGCTTTCCTGTTACTTCAATATGGAATGAAAGACCTACAGTAGGGCCAAAGGTTATAGCCTTATTAGCCTATGGGTTAATCTGGCCCTGGTCAGGAGCAGTGGAGGGGACCAGGAATCGGGATCAGGAGCAAGTCATCAGGAACAGTGCAGGAGACCAGGAATCAGGAGCCAGGCCAGATATCAGAAGCAGGGCTAAGGCCAAAACCCAGGAGTAAGGCAAGATATCAGGAATGTTGTCATAAATATAAAGGGAAGGGTAAACCCCTTTGAAATCCCTCCTGGGCAGGGGAAAGCTCCTCTCACCTGTAAAGGGTTAAGAAGCTAAAGGTAACCTCGCTGGCACCTGACCAAAATGACCAATGAGGAGACAAGATACTTTCAAAAGCTGGGAGGAGGGAGAGAAACAAAGGGTCTGTGTGTCTGTCTGTATGCTGGGTCTTGGCCGGGGATAGACCAGGAATGGAGTCTTAGAACTTTTAGTAAGTAATCTAGCTAGGTATGTGTTAGATTATGATTTCTTTAAATGGCTGAGAAAAGAATTGTGCTGAATAGAATAACTATTTCTGTCTGTGTATCTTTTTTGTAACTTAAGGTTTTGCCTAGAGGGGTCCTCTATGTTTTTGAATCTAATTACCCTGTAAGATATCTACCATCCTGATTTTACAGGGGGGATTTCTTTATTTCTATTCACTTCTATTTTTATTAAAAGTCTTCTTGTAAGAAAACTGAATGCTTTTTCATTGTTCTCAGATCCAAGGGTTTGGGTCTGTGGTCACCTATGCAAATTGGTGAGGCTTTTTATCCAACATTTCCCAGGAAAGGGGGGTGCAAGTGTTGGGAGGATTGTTCATTGTTCTTAAGATCCAAGGTCTGGGTCTGTAGTCACCTAGGCAAATTGGTGAGGCTTTTTACCAAACCTTGTCCAGGAAGTGGGGTGCAAGGGTTTGGGAAGTATTTTGGGGGGAAGGACGCGTCCAAACAGCTCTTCCCCAGTAACCAGTATTAGTTTGGTGGTGGTAGCGGCCAGTCCAAGGACAACGGGTGGAATATTTTGTACCTTGGGGAAGTTTTGACCTAAGCTGGTAAAGATAAGCTTAGGAGGTTTTTCATGCAGGTCCCCACATCTGTACCCTAGAGTTCAGAGTGGGGGAGGAACCTTGACAAATGTTCAGAAAGATCTGTTTCCAGCAGCAAACCAGGGGTCCACCTAGTTGCAGAGAGAGCATGCAGGTTTCCCCCCAGGCCTTAAATAGGGTGCCTGGGACAATTACGGAATGTGGTAGGCTCAGTCAGTCAGGACATCCAGTGATGCTTGAACACATGGGACTCATAGGCTGCTGTTCCCTATTTCACCAGATGTGGTGAGATGGACACGGCAGCCACCCAAGAGCCAGCAGACCCTGTTTCCAGACGTGCGGATCCTCACAGTACCTACTGCTCACAAATGTTCTTCTTAACCCTTAAAAGATTTTGGAGGGATTGATGACCACCACTTACATGAACTGATCTTTTTTCTCCAAAGTCATCTACAAACTTGTTAAAAACTGTGGAGATCAAAAACCAGTGGCAGCTCGGAGTTCACATCTGAGGTGGGGTCATGTAACTCCTTTCAACTACATATGCACTCATTTAAAGGCACTTAGAAAATGCCCATCATTCTTTCATGCCATGACTGCTGAGCTGCTCATGAGTGGATGTCTTCCTGAAGTTCTACGGTGGCTGCTTTGGAGCCCTCAGTAGAATGTTGTGCACTAGACAGTCTACAGCACCAGAGTAACTATCATACATGCATATCCAACATATGAAAATTACTCTGGTTGATTAACTAACAGCTGTCAGTGGCACCTGGAACTAGGATGAAGGTATCATTCTATTCTGAAGTTATTTTTCTTATTTATATGAATGGGATGGCCCTCCAAGTCAAAAACATGTGCCCTTTCCCTCCATTTTCTTTTACAAATGAGTGTATGGTAGGGTTTGAGAAGACAAAGAGCAGCTTCCTTGAAAATGGAGGTAAATTGATTCTCAGTGACATTCTCTTTCTCCATTAATCTCCAATCTCTCTTGGATTGAAAATTATGTTTTAGCTAACAGATTATGTGCAGTGTGGATTTACAGAATGTGATTCCAGCAATAGAGAATGAAGCTGCTTCCATTCCTGAATGACATATAGTGCTTCAAAAGAAACAGTGTGATAGTTCGGCCGCTGTGTTAATAGCAGTGCAGGGCTAAAAATTATATTACTATGCCACTGTGCTAAGAAAGGAAAAAGCTACATTGAAGCTCGGAGGGAGTACATCTGATATGGAGAATTTAAAGAATTTTACTTCACAGTGATGGTCAAGCCTGATATGTGCAGTTAGTTACTGCATGGATAGGACTCTTCATTATTGGTTTTTATTTTATTTAGTTTTTGTCCTGGAATTTATTGGTGTTTATTACTACAACAACAAAAACAAGTGAAAATTGATGGAAAAAACTATTAATAATTTTTCTGGATAAATATTGGGGTTTATTTTCATTGATGGAAGGACGGGAAAAACTATTCAGTAAATTAATGCTTTGATTAATGGAATTCAGTGTGGTTTGCTCCAGAACTAAAACAGAACTCAAAACAATGCCACCTCTGAGTTTAAGAAAACAATGTATCTCTAATCCGCAAATAAAACTTTTCGTTTGAATAAATAGTTTCCTGTTGTAGACTTAGAACTATTAGCCTATAAATATTTACATTTAATAATTAGGCCACACCATTTGCAGCACATACATTCAACTTCATCCTATTTTGGTTCTTTTTTTAAACTTTTGAATACTTTTTTGTGTTCTGAAATATATTCTGGTACAGATTTTCACTTTCTTTCCATTTTAGTGTGTCAAATCTTTAAACCAGTATCTGTTAACAACTTGAAATGTGTAAATGGTGGGCATGAGATTCATCAGTACATTCAGATGTGCACGCACTTCAGAGCTTGTGTGCGTGCCTGCTTGTTTATTGTGTGTATCTTCTAGACTAATACATAGCCTTGTTTCAAAGGCAGCTTTGCATATACACACAGACTAATGTATTATGGTAGTACATATATCTCATGTAATATATTGTATTTTCCTAATAAAACAAGTTATTTTTATATATTTGAAGGATACAAAAGTAGGGTGAAAATTGAAAACAAACCTGAATAATTCTTTGTAAAACCTGGGATTTTTTTTGGTAAAAATCGGTTTAAACTGAAAATGAACAGGCTTATGCATGGATTACTGTGAAAGGAATAATGAGACCATCAAAACGCATTCTGTTAATGAATTATGGCCCACCACAGCTCAAATGGGAATAAGGTCGTTCACTGCCATATTCTGAGCAGCCAATTGATAATTTATAAACCCAGCATACAGTCACAGAACTCCTAAGCAAAGTTATTTTCACAGTGATGGTATTTTCGGTGCATTTAATGTCACTTAGAGATACAAAGGGAGAGTGATGACTTTTTAAAACCATGAACAGATAAAGGTTGAACAAAAACATAAGTGTATTAACACTTACATTTCCTCCATTTACACTGAAAATTAATATACACTTTTCATAATTTCTAATTTGTTGCTGCCTAGAAATACAGTGACCATTTACTACTTTGCAAAAACAAACAAATCAAAAAGCCCAGTTCAGTGTATAGGTGGGCCAGTAATAGAAATATTTCCATTATTGTTTCTGGGAACACGCAACTTGTTAATATGACCAAGCCTGTGATTCTGACTTCTGATGCTGCTGATAGTTTTCTATCAAGAATGCTAGCTACTAGGGCAGCAGTTCTCAAACTGTGGGTTGGGACCCCAAAGTGGTCAACTATTTTGTTCCATCAAAGTGGAATAACTATTTTGTTACAACTATTTTGTTGGGAAGCTCTAGTACCTCTGTGCTTTGGAGCAGGGACTTGACATTTGGCCAGGGGAGGGTGTTTGGCTGTGGTGTCAGGAATGTGCCTTTTGATTTCTCCATGAAAAGACCCACATTTATCTGAGTTATAAGCTTTTGAAAAATCTCATTTCACACAGTCTCTTCAGAGACTGGATAGAGTTTGTCAGCTCAATTCTCCAAATATTCCATCTCCATCTGGCTACTATGACAATTAGCAGGCACAGGAGTTGAGGATAGGTAGATTGTGTCTCCCCTAGGCTCTCAATGCTCTTCCTGTGGACATCCAAGCAGTGTGGAGGAGAAGAAACCCACCTGATTTGAACACAAGGGGACAAAAATCAACTGGGAAGTGCGGAGGGAGTAGATTTAGATGAGACAGTGACTGGCTAAGCAAGGAGACAGGGCCTGGCAGCTGGGAGGGGAAGGAGAGGGGAAACAGGCAAGGAAGGAGAGATGACTAAGGTAGGATAAAAAGCCTAGTGGGGAGATAGGGGACTGTCTAGGCAGGGGGACTGGGGTGAACAATATATAGTGAGCCTGGGAGCTGAGGTAGGCAGAAGACTGGGATTCAGACAGATAGCCCCAAGAGGGAGATTGGGACTGGCTCAGCTCAGAGGTTGGGATTGAGACAAGAAGTTGGGATCAGGGGTGGCGGGGGGATTGAGATGAGTTTCTTCAGAGGTCATGAGGGAATAGGACAGGGACAAGCTAGAGGAGACATGGCAGAAGGGGTCAAGTTTGAGGTGGAACAGGGGCAGAAGGGAGCACACTCCCCCCCAGAACCTGGAATGGAACCCAAGATTCCCAAATCTCACTGTTCCTTTGTTGTCAGTAAATATTTGCGTAACCCACTGGCAAAGTACGTGTTCCCTCCCCACTAGTACTGAGCCTCATAGAGGATGCCAACCTACTATTGCTATCAGTACTTCAGTCACTCAAATAGCAGAGATCTGTGCTATGGATCTAAAGGTGCCAAACTTGCTGATGGCCACGTGGATATCAATATGGTGCTACATAATAAAATGTGTGTTTTTCAGTTTGCTTTTTTAAAAACCTAAGTAGTTACAAACTACATTATGAGAAGGAAGTAGAGTGGCGGTTGGTCCACCCTCAGTTCAGGAAGAGAGGAAAAGCACAGGTGCAGATTAACAGAAACTACTGGCAAGAATCTTTTGGTCTCAGGCACATGAAGAGAATGTGTACCCCACAGTGGAATACACAGATGGACCAGCACTCAAAGAACAACTGCTCTTTGAGTAAGGTCTTTCAACCAGGTATGCACCAACCTTATAGGAGTATTATATAGACCACATTTCTCAGGACAGCCCAGACAGTTGAAGGGTGGGACACAAACATACCTTAAGCAGACCGAGGCTTGTGGGGCAGGTTAACAGAGTTCTAGGCAGTTATTAGGGGGAGCAAATATAAAGAAAAACCATATGATGAGGAAAGAGAGCTGCATTACATAAGAATGGCCATACTGGGTCAGACCAAAAGTCCATCTAGCCCAGTATCCTGTCTTCCGAGAGCAGCCAATACAAGGTGCTTCAGAGGGAATGAGCAGAACAGGTAATCATCAAGTGATCTGTTCCCTGTGGCCCATTCCCAGCTTCTGGCAAACAGAGGCATTGGGATGATGGGTGCCTCCTGTACTTCTTTGTATCTGGGGAGCCATGACAGACTTGGAGTAACACAATTGTTACAAATAAATAAATAAATTAAATTAAATCATAGTTTTAATTACCACAACTCTAATAGAGTTCTTCCTCAATTCTAACCTGGCTGTGTCATTTACGGGAGTTTCAGGCAAGCAAAGCTTCACACAAGTGCGTATCTCACCTTGAGTGAATTTCCAGAATAGTCAGGGTCAAGAAAGTCTTTAGGCCATCTAGCCTCTTGGCTGTGTAGGAAGCAGACCTCAATATTGATGCAATAATGGCTATTAAAATTATAATTATTATTGTAATTTTAGGTTATTACAAATTTGCTTGCACCGTTACTAAATTTTGATGCTTGGGGAATATGGTAGCTCATATGTTTTTGCTACTGTTGTTGTTTATTATATGAAACGTTAAAGCTAATTAAGGAAATTCCTAGGAAATCTCTGCTTTCTGTAAACCAGTAACAAGCATCAAAAGTGTCAAAGAGGATGACACTTCCATAGTCATAAAACCATATGTATTACTTCCACATGTATTTACAATTTCTGGGATGCAGCTTTACAATGCTATGCTGGAAGCTATTAATAGCTACCAGCAAATACAGACCTCCTTGAAGCTGATGGGTCCATTAAGCACATTTCATTCAGGCTAAAGGAAGGAGCAATTCAATTTTCTTTTGTGTAGTGACAGCTGAAACAACTGAAGCCACTGCCCAAAAGACTAGACAGCTTGACAAAGCCTGAGCAAAAGCTAAGTCGTGTGCCAAGGAGGTTCCTTGGAGACTGATTGCAAATACAGAGGCTAGGGCATTGATTGGTTTCAGCAGTGTATGTCTGTGTGAAGAGACAGACGGGAGCAGAAAGCCAGCAGACAGTGAAAGAAGTAATTTTGAGTGTGGCCCTGAGGGAGAACAGAAACAGAACTGGCTGCAAAGGAGGACTTGGAAATTGTGAGCAAGGAAACTGCTTGTTGTTTCTTCTTACTGTGTTCAGGGAAATGGAACTTTGTGTAAAATTTTTGTAAATAAACAAGGAAGTAAACAAGGACAGAAATTAAGGATTGCCTCAAAGAAATAACTGACTCATGTCATCCATTTCTCCTTGTAACAGAGACAATCTGACAAGACACTCAATATTGGCTAACCATTTGGGCCAAAGGCAAGAATAACTCCTATTTTGCTCTATTTTCTTGTATAGTATGTTTTGAAAGATGTTTATGAGTGATAATTATTCATGCTTTGTATAGAATATTTGATGGGAGTCTTTAATTGCAGGTTGAAAATGTGCTACAAATGATAAGCTATAACTTTAGGAACCATTTTATCAAAATACAAACAACCAGCAAGAGTAGAGTGACCAGACAGCAAGAGTGAAAAATCGGGAAAGGGGGTGCGGGGTAATAGGCGCCTATATAAGATAAAGTCCCAAATACCGGGACTGTGCCTATAAAATCGGGACATCTGGTCACCCTAAGCAAGAGTGACTTCTCAGAGAACAGGGCGCAGCTTGGTACACACATAATCATTGCCTAATAAAACAAAACAACCTCCTCCCACCACAAGCTGCAAGCTATTTATGTTTTAGAAAAAGCCGGGTAGTGTAAAAGAATGTGAGGATATTCTTTAGAGAAGAGTGATGTTGTCAAAGCTGTAAACTAAGTCATAAAAGTATGTCTCTTTACCTCTCCTTGCAAAGAGAAACACCTTTAGTTTTAAACTTACAAAAAGAATTCTAGAAATATCCTTATTGAAACTGATTTCGATTCTTCAAATGTTAAGGATAATAATTGTGAAAATATTTTACAGAAAATATTTTATAGACTATATTAGATACTTCTAACTTATGTTTCCTCATAACAATTCCTTCATTGTCCCTCAAATGCTTAAGATAGCATATTTGAGTTTGTGGGTTTTTTGGATGTATATTTGCAAATATTTGGTATCTAAATACAAGCCCTTCATATAATAAATTTCCTGATGCCATTGTTCTGTGAATAGTAAGATTTTATGTACACATATAGCTGATTACTAATGTAAGGAGCTCTGAGTATAAAAATGTTTATACTAATTGGGGAATTAATTATCTGGTAATGTTTAAGCAACTCCTTATCAAATTCAGGAAGACAAGAAAAACCTCTCCATGGATTGCTAAAAAGAAAAAGACAATAAATTGAGGACCATTTCAGTTTAAAGTTTCTCTCTTTAAGAATCTCTTAAGATACGGCTGTTTGAGAGAGCTGAAAGACAGATAGGAATAGAAGTATCTAGACTAATTTGAAACAAAATTTCAACTCCTATTCTACCCTGATAAAATTAAAGGATTATTGCAGAAAATTAAGTTAATACAAGAAAAGAGTTTTAACTTTATCTTTAAAGATGCTTTGAGAATTTCCACCAAAAAAAGACAAAAGGAATATAACTATAAAATTAAAGGTACAATCCTGCCTGCATATTGTAGGCTGTAGGATAGTTTCCGTTAAGAAGTAAATAGAAATTAGGATTTGGCCTAAATTAGCCTAAGTGTAGAGGAGTATGAGAATTTAAAGCTGCCAATGTGAGACTGTTGGAGACAGTAAAATGCGGAAATTGAAGTTAGCAAGGACATGAGCCAAGATTATGTTGCTTCTATGTTTGGTTAAAACTGGTTTGAGTAAGGTTTTTAATAATTGTTTTAAGAATTTTGGAATGTTTTATTAAAATGTTATCCATAGACAGTATGGGAAGGATAATTGTGCTGTTAATTTAAATAACGTGTAATATAAAGAGTCAATAAAGAGATGGTGATAATATAATTATGATTATATGGTAATATATGGTTAATGTTAAGTAGTATTATAATGGATTATAAAAGGAGTAGCCTAGCTAAACTGCAGGGGAAGCTCTAACATCTAAAGGGTGCCATTAGGTTCCAGAATTATAAGGCTGTACTTCAGTCTGTTGTCAGTGGACTGATCTCCCACCCATTGATATACTCAAAGATGAAATAGTGTAAGTATAATTATGGTATTGTATAAATGGTAATGGTATGTCTATTTGCTTAACTAATCACTTTCCTTTTAAATAAAGTTTGGTTTTATCATTGAAAGTGTCATCTTATGGTCCTCTACTAAATATATTTTCTGAAACCGACCTAACAAGAACATCCTATGAGGTTGTAGAGCCAATGAAAGGTGACAGCAGCTGGTATTTTAATCCAGCCAAGTCCCTGAAAGAGGTAAGCCTTCCACCTTCAGTGAGACTATGGAAAAGGAAGAGTATAAATTCCTCTGAAACCTTTAAGCGCTCTTACACATGCTTGCTTTCTTATGATCTCAGAACTCTGCTTAGCCTGTTCATCTCACCAAGCAAGCAACAAGACAGCTAAGAAGAACCAAGAAGCCAAAACACAGCATCAGGAAGTTTCAACCTTCAGTCCTAGCACTGCTTCTGTTACATGGCAACATTGCTGAAACCTCAGCAGCAGTGGGGAGATGGAGTTTCTAGAAGCACTGCCAAAGGACTAGATTTAAATTTTTCTTATAACAATGTTAATTGGCTATTAAAATGTTTTTGCAATCTAGGATATTAACAGCTTCTCCTGTTAAACACCAGATTGTTTAGATTGTGTAGTCCTGGAAAGGAGACATAAGATAACCTTGATATACAGAGAAAAAATTGTGGGATTTGATATTCATTAATTTGCCTGTCTAAAGATTGCTCCTTGAATGGTTTCTTTTAAGTGAGTTAATTTTTTTTTCTTCTTTGAGTAAGATTACTTACCTCTGCCAATTTATAAACTGTTTGTGTTATCCATGGTAAACCAAACAGGGTTCACAAATCCTTTAACAAATTCTTTTGCCCATCTATAAACTGTTTTAATTATCTGTGATTCACTGAGACAGGACTCACTACTGATTTTGAGAAAAATATACTTTGGTCTTAATTTACCTAAAGAGGTGTCCCCATTAGTGAAGGAGCAACTCTTAAGGTATAATTTGCATTGAAAGCTTTCCACAGAGACATACCAAAGAGATTGTATCTGAAGTAATCATTTGTATGCTTATGTACTGCTTGGTTTTATTTATTTTTCTTTCTTTCTTCTCCCTTCTTTAATACTAAAATAGTCATTGTTAGGGAAATTATTTTGCTTTTCTTTAATTATGGTGTCCCCTTAGGCATTGCAAGAACCCAGGTGACCAAACATCGCTGAACTGGCATTAGGAGAGACAATTAAGATTTGGTGCCTCTTGTTCCCTGTCTCTCTAGACTAGAATGTATTTATTTTATTTTTTTCATAATTTGGGGGATAAAATTACTTGAAGCGTCTCTCTCTCTCTCTCTCTCTCTTTCACACACACACACACACACACACTAGAGCTTCACCTCTGGCTGGACACTCCCCAGACCGTAGTGTTTGCGGCCAACTTCACTGAAGCCTCCTGACTGTGCACAGACTCTAGACACTGTACATGGCTTGGGTCTTTAGACACACTCTTGGGGTGCAGTTCCTCTGTCTAGCACTCCCTTCTGAGACTCTGTGGACCAACTGCCTAGCCACTGGAACCACTACGGACCCCTCAGACTCCATCATAATTTAAGCACACCCTTTCCCAGAACTCTCCAACAATGTGGGCACTCTGGGTTTACAATTTAACTCTGACAGTGAAAGCAGACAGACAGACAGATTTTGCACAGGAATCTAAACACCATTACTCTTTACTTGTGTAGCGAGGTGCTGTGGTTCCCTGCCACCCCGGAGAAAGACGAGTCCCTCCAGAAACCAGAGTGGGCGGAGCCAGGGAACTCTGAGCCCGCCCCACAAATGGTCTGGCGCTGCCCTGGAAGTCTAAAGGCCCAACCTCAGGGCTCACTGGGGAAGCAGCTGCCAGGGAGGCCAGATGCCTCCAGCCTAGCTCGCGAGTGGGAAAGCCCAGCGGCCTGCGGAAGACCTGAGGACTGGACTGGCCTGCCCCGCGCCAGCTACCCGGAGGAGGTGCTGAGCCTGCCCCGCGCCAGCTATCCCGAGGAACCCATGGTGCTGGACCCCCCCTGAGGACACCACCCTGACCCAGGTACCTCAAGAGGGGGAGTCTGGAAGTAGCCCGGGGGCAGCCGACCCAAGTCTGGCTGCAGCACTGCCAGAACCCATATCCGTGTGTTGCGGACAGGATCCCGACTGACTGAACAGCGGGTCTTCTGCCGCTGCTAGGGCCCCAGGCTGGGACGCAGTGGATTGGGCGGGGCTGCGTTCCCCCTGCCACCCAACTTGTGGGTGGCAGCCTCCCCCTCTCCAAGACCCTTTGGAACCTCGGGCCTGGGCTCACTGTTACTATACTGTTGTCGCTCAGCCCCTGCCTGAGGGCTTGAACACCTGACTCACCAGTGCTCTGCCCTGACCCAGGGCCTGGGCTCACTGTGTTTATTTGGACCTGCACCAAGGCCATAGAGGAAGACTCCCGCAGCCGGACTAATTCCCCATAAGAGCTATTCCCAAAAGGAGTGAGGCGGTGTGGTTCCCTGCCGCCTCGGGGAGAGCTGAGCCCCAGTTAGCCTCTCTACACTTGTCAATAGAGAAGTACATCCGTATGCAAAATAAACACACCTGTTTGCCTTTTCGCTGTCTCGGTTTCCTCACCACTCTGCTCAAGCCCAAAGAACTCTCTAGAGTCTCCTGGAGGGTCCAAGATCCTTCTCTTGCAATTCGTACCTTCTTTTCAGAATCGTGGAGCCTCCAGAAGTCAGCTAGTCTTCTCTGACTTTGGCTGGTTCCTCTGTGAAAGCCAGGACATGACTGCTATAAAAGCAACCCTGTCTCTCCTGTCCAAAACTTTCTGAGTCCCTCAACTTTATATATCCCTATACCAACTCCTGGTTTATTTGTTCTGATGCTGGGGATTTTCCACTCTCTTCTACAGAGAAGCTGGAGGAATTAGCTTCTCCCACTTTAAGTTGATCCATTGCCCCAAGATATTTCCACTTGAATAGATGACCATTAAGGTTTAATGACTGACTATTACCCCTACTCTGGCAGAGATGCGCTAAAGTCCCTGCCAGCATATAGTGGATTTAGGGTGACCAGATTTCCTGCTTTTATAGGGACAGGCCCGATATTTGGGGCTTTTTCTTACATAGGCTCCTATTACCCTCCACCCCCGTCCCGATTTTTCACATTTGCTATCTGGTCACCCCAAGTGGATTCCACATCCACATGGAGGCATTCCATGATACAACAATTTCATAACAACTAAGGCTCTATTTGAATTGCAGGATGATTGTCAAAAAATTATGGCTGAGTTGTGGACAAGCCATGGAAAATCACAGAAAGGTAATAATGGACCTTATTATTTGTGGTAATAAAAAGTCCATTATTACTTTTCTGTGATTTTCTGCTGTTGGCCAGCCAGGGCTGAGAGCGGGAGCTCCCGTTGTTGGCTGCCCAGGGCTGACAATGGAGGCTTCCACTGTCCCACTGTCAGCCCCACACATGAGCAGGGCTCCATGTAGTTTATTTCAATGTAGCAATGCAAGGGTTGCATTCAGCATGCTCCTTTTAAGTGGAGTCTTAAGTGGAGTGACCAGGGAAAAATCCTTTGAAATAGTCTTCTGTATTGCTGTGTAGTCTGGGGAACTCATACTATAACTATCAATCAATATATACTGTTTTTTCAAAATATCTGACTTGGTTAAAAAGGGATCATACGCTTAAAGACACTCCTGTCTGATAACTTTTACCTGCCATTGTTACAATAAACACCTAAAAGCTGAGACTGTAAGTCACCTAGGGAATGGGAATTTGAAGTCCAAATCTCCTGGGTGGCTTTGAAAATCTCAGCTGAAATTACTACATGGTAACTGAAAGATTAACGTGTTTTCTCTCTTCTTTGTTTGTTTCCTTTGCATGCACTTGTCAGTACCCTGTGTACAGCCAAAATCAGTCTCTCACTATAGTCAGTTTCCCAAGTTGTTTGTGTGGGTCTTTCATACAGAAACACAGCTGAGAAAGACATTTAGAACAGGAAAACATGTATATTAAAAAAATCACAAAGATTGGTTAAAAAAAACCCAACAACTCAGTAGCAGCTGTAGTGATTGAAAATGCCTCTAAGTCCATTTTTAGGGGGTTGCATGTTTATTGTGTTTTAATGATTCCAATCCAGACCAAATTTACTCAGTGTACAAGCAACATTTTTACTCACTGCCAGCCCTGTAAACTCGACCTGGGATCTGAAAGTCAAGCTGGATTATTTCTGGATCACATATAATTGCAAAAATATGTATTCTATATTTAACTTAATTCTGTTAGAGAGTGTCAACATAAAGATTTTTTTTAAAGGTGGACATCCTTTACCATATTACTAACAACACCTTAAAATATCATTAAAACTCCTATTGTTGATTTGAGCCATAGTGGAATCCAACTCACTTTTTTTCCACTCCTAGCTGTATTGGCTCTACAATAGCTAACAGATGTAAAGAATAGTAAAATCTTAGTTCTGTATTTACTTCCAAGTCTTATTTTCTTAGAGAGCAGTTCTATGAAGTAGGTGCTGGATCGTGCAACAAATTCCTGGTCGGATGAATCCTGTACTCGCCTAGAGCTTGTTGTAGAATCAGAGCCATAGTAAGTACGGTCTTTACATGGACTGCAATTCAGAGCCCACTGTAGCCAACAGGAGTCTTCCTATTGACGTCAGTGAGTTCTGGACAAGGCCCTAAGTAATTTTTCGGGTCATATTCTGTCTTTGAGAAAACATCAGTGGGTTCTTTATGTATCTTCAATATTCAGCACTCATGAAACACCTGTTCTGTATGAAGAAAACTCACGTCATACAACTACGTAGGTTGGGTTGTAGCGACTCATGCAGCTTGAACACCAAACCATTTCTCACTGTAGTACATCATCCAACCCACCCAATGTGTGACAAAGTTGCGGAGGAGGATAGAAGAGACCAAAAATGTTAGCACCTCTTTTCTCAGACATATTGATATAATTTTAGTTGCCCCAATGTAATTAAAAAAAACAAACCATGATCACCTCAATCTTTTTGTTTTTCTCCTTTACCATCTCGAAAAATGTAATTAAAAAAAGGGAAAAGCCATTCATTCTATCAACCTCACTGGCCAAAAGTAAAAAGGGTTCAAGGAGAAAAGGGAAAACAAAAATCCAAAATTTCAAATATCATTTGGCTTTCAAAAACTGAAAATAAAATTTCAGTTTAATTTTGCTTCAAAGTTTTCAGTAGAAACATTTAGAAGAAAATGACATTTTCCCACAATAAAACAAACAAAATAAACCTATTGTTTTTGATGAAAATCTGTATTTTAGCAGGAAAAACGTTCAGCTGAAAATTTTTGGCCAAATCTAATGGTGAATGAGGATTGATTTCTTGCATGATAACTGTTATTGGAAATATGTTTGAAATGGTACAAAAAATCTGTCAAGGGCTGACAAATCCATAAATAAGAGTAGCAAGAAAATAATTTAACACCATATGTAATCAAGCATAAGGACAAAGCCATGCTATGACTTTTAATCAAGGGGTAATGCACTTTCCGTCTGTCTTCTCACTCCTGAATATGTAATCAGCTAGTATTCTAGCTATTCATTTGTTGTATTTCTCTGTTTGTATTGTTTGCTTATTTGCGTTTGCGTCCTTTTTTTGGTGTGACTGAGACTGCTAGCATTCCTATCATGAAAATAGGGCTTCATTATACACTAGCTGACAATAGGTAGCTTGAGCCTCACCCTACATAAAGATTGTATTATATATTTTAATATAGAAAACAGTGTTCTTCTCATGTCCCTAGCTCGTTTCAAATCTCAGTTACAACCCACTGGTTTACTGTGGAAGAGATTACAACTAGACACAATTCTATCACAGTAGCTCAGTGGCTGCAGGTCAGGACCAAAGAGTACTTGAAATAAGTAACTACGTTGAGGACTATCATGAAGAGGGCATTCACAGTTTCAAACACTACTTCTGATCCCTCCCACTGTCTTCTCCCTCAGGACACTATATGGACTCTTATTTAGGACTCCAGACTTCCACTCAAAGTCTATTGCTAGTCTGTTAACACTTTCCACTCAATTGAACCAGTGGCTTAGTCAGACTTGTGTTGCTATTTATTCAGTTTCTACTCCAATGTCTAGAAAAAGAAAAAGAATTTGAAGTGGATTTGAAACTGAAGGAGACACTGGTAGAATCACACTGGTCAAAAATCCATTCTCCTAGCTGTCCAAAACCAGGGGTTTCATATAAGTTTGAACTGACACCATACTTTCATCTCCCACATACGTAGTTCACTGAAAGAGTGCCCCTTATCATAATTATCCAAGAATAGCCGTGCTTTATCATTGTTCTGTCTTTATTCACACCACAGGGGTTACTAGGGAGTTGATAGCACTGCAACTACTGAACGACTAAGCTATAACTTTGTAAGGTAGCAGGAGTAGAAACGTGAGCAGGAAGTCTTTCCATTCTTCCCTGTGTTAATTGGAAAAGGAGAACATTAGGACTTACCATTGTGTCAGTGAATGTACAGAAGATGTGATCACTAAGGTTCTGACTTTTGGACCCTTACTCAAGGGGCTTACATGCATGAATGCTATTAAATGTGATTAAGGGCTGAAAAATTGGGTTCAAAAAGTACTATAATATAAATAATTCTACCTATCTAATTCAGGTGTAGTAGAATCAGTACAATAATACCTAACCAGGCATCAGCCAACTGACTACTTAATTTGTTGATCATCACAAATATCTGCAGTTTTCACTCATCTGAAGTAAAGCAAATTATTTAGAATGATATCAGAATGCCCACATTAATTTCACCCATCCTGGAACTAGGGTTGAAATCCTGACCCTACTGAACCGATAAAATTTTTGCCATTGACTTCACTGATGCCAGGATTTCACCCTAGAAATGTATGGTAAGTGTTACACTGATCACAATCAACCAGAAACAGTAAAGTACTGAGCAGTAGTAACCATTATTGCTGTAAGTGCCAGAGCATATTTTCTCTTTTTCACTCCAAACCAGGCAGGACTATTCCAACAAACTAATTCTGGTTTGGTGTTAGTGAGAGAACATTTCTATGAAAGACATACAGGTGCCTATATTGGGACTGTGGTGAGTGTGTTTCACATCATGTTTTGTTCTGAAACCCTACCAATGGTTGCAGAGATAGGACACTCCACATATCCTCTGTCACATACTGGACATGTTTGTCACTTTTTTTGTTTAATGATCTTTGAGCCTTTCCTACGTCTCCGAGGATCTCCTTGCTGAGCTAACTCCACCTGGAGTGCACCGATGGACTTGATGTAAGACACTGCATGTGCTCTGGGATGGTTGGTGAGACAAAGACTTGGTACTTTGACCCTGCATTTTGTTTTTCAGATTCAAATTAGCCTCAAATGGTTCATGCATCTCTGTGATGATGGGCCTAATCCAGCTCTCAGTGAAGACAAATGGAGCTGGATTAGCCCTTATAAGAAGAACAATTTATTAGTAGCTTTAATTTAGCAACAAGTGCTCTGTCGTGTTATTCACACAACTTCCCCTGCTCTGTTCCAACTCAAGCACAGAGCATTTCCGATTTGAAGAATTGCTTTCCCATAATTAAATGAAAAAGAGTTAGTTGCAGCCCTCTGCACAAATTACTACCCACTGAATGCAGAATAATGTATTATAAGTAGTACTAGTATATTCTATTTATTGTACAGGCATCGATGTGTATTGGATTTGTTCTATTTTAGAGACAGTGCCATGGTAACTCGTCTCTCTTGACAAAGGCCTTATGTCAGAGCAGAACAGGAGTACGCAGAAACTGAATTTCAGGTAGCCTGTGAAATCAAGGCTGCTAGCACGAGGCTCACCGCAGAATCACCAGAAAAAACAAGCTGGTGGTGTGTTGTGTCCTTTTGAATGTATTGCTCACTGGAGACTCATGGATTAGTTGTATGAGAACAAAGGCAAAGGGGGAATAACATTTTCTCATTCTAAGGCAGAACTGATCAAATCTTTGCTGCATTTGTTTGCAAGATAAGTGTGCATAATTTAACAAATTATGAGTCAAGAAGAGCGATTGTTGACATAGATTAGTTATTAACAAGGTTTTAAAGGGACAATATCCACATAACTTATTTTAAAAATTAATATCCTTAACCAACGTTGCCAATAACATCTGAGGTAATTAACAATGAGAGATGTGTAAAATTAAATATACTTTCCCACCTTTTGGAAAAAGAAAAGGAGTACTTGTGGCACCTTAGAGACTAACCAATTTATTTGAGCATGAGCTTTCGTGAGCTACAGCTCACTTCATCGGATGCATACCGTGGAAACTGCAGCAGACTTTATATACACACAGAGATCATGAAACAATACCTCCTCCCACCCCACTGTCCCACTGGTAATAGCTTATCTAAAGTGATCATCAAGTTGGGCCATTTCCAGCACAAATCCAGGTTTTCTCACCCTCCACCCCGCCACACACAAACTCACTCTCCTACTGGTAATAGCCCATCCAAAGTGGCAACTCTCTATACAATGTGCATGATAATCAAGGTGGGCCATTTCCTGCACAAATCCAGGTTCTCTCACCTCCTCACCCCCCTCCAAAAACCACACACACAAACTCACTATCCTGCTGGTAATAGGTCATCCAAAGTGACCACTCTCCCTACAATGTGCATGATAATCAAGGTGGGCCATTTCCAGCACAAATCCAGGTTTTCTCAGCCCCCCACCCCCATACACACACAAACTCACTCTCCTGCTGGTAATAGCTCATCCAAAGTGACCACTCTCCCTACAATATGCATGGTAATCAAGGTGGGCCTTGTCAGCACAAATCCAGGCTTTCTCACCTCCCCCCCTTTTTTTTTCCCGGGGACACACACACACAAACTCACTCTGCTGCTGGCAATAGCTCATCCAAACTGACCACTCTCCAAGTTTAAATCCAAGTTTAACCAGAACGTCTCGGGGGGGTGGGGGGAGGAGGAAAAAACAGGGGGAAATAGGCTACCTTGCATAATGACTTAGCCACTCCCAGTCTCTAGTTAAGCCTAAATTAACAGTATCCAGTTTGCAAATGAATTCCAATTCAGCAGTTTCTCGCTGGAGTCTGGATTTGAAGTTTTTTTGTTTTAAGATAGCAACCTTCATGTCTGTGATTGCGTGACCAGAGAGATTGAAGTGTTCTCCGACTGGTTTATGAATGTTATAATTCTTGACATCTGATTTGTGTCCATTTATTCTTTTACGTAGAGACTGACCAACCCTCCAACCCTATCCCTCCAACGCATTATTAAGGATCTACAACCTATCCTAAAGGATGACCCAACACTCTCACAAATCTTGGGAGACAGGCCAGTCCTTGCCTACAGACAGCCCCGCAACCTGAAGCAAATACTCACCAACAACCACATACCACACAACAGAACCACTAACCCAGGAACTTATCCTTGCAACAAAGCCCGTTGCCAACTGTGCCCACATATCTATTCAGGGGACACCATCACAGGGCCTAATAACATCAGCCACACTATCAGAGGCTCGTTCACCTGCACATCCACCAATGTGATATATGCCATCATGTGCCAGCAATGCCCCTCTGCCATTTACATTGGTCAAACTGCACAGTCTCTACGTAAAAGAATAAATGGACACAAATCAGATGTCAAGAATTATAACATTCATAAACCAGTCGGAGAACACTTCAATCTCTCTGGTCACGCAATCACAGACATGAAGGTTGCTATCTTAAAACAAAAAAACTTCAAATCCAGACTCCAGCGAGAAACTGCTGAATTGGAATTCATTTGCAAATTGGATACTATTAATTTAGGCTTAAATAGAGACTGGGAGTGGCTAAGTCATTATGCAAGGTAGCCTATTTCCCCTTGTTTTTTCCTCCTCCCCCCAACCCCCAGACGTTCTGGTTAAACTTGGATTTAAACTTAGAGAGTGGTCAGTTTGGATGAGCTATTGCCAGCAGGAGAGTGAGTTTGTGTGTGTGTTCCCGGGAAAAAAAAAAGGGGGGGGGGTGAGAAAGCCTGGATTTGTGCTGGACATGGCCCACCTTGATTACCATGCACATTGTAGGGAGAGTGGTCACTTTGGATGAGCTATTACCAGCAGGATAGTGAGTTTGTGTGTGTGGTTTTTGGAGGGGGGTGAGGGGGTGAGAGAACCTGGATTTGTGCAGGAAATGGCCCACTTTGATTATCATGCACATTGTATAGAGAGTTGCCACTTTGGATGGGCTATTACCAGTAGGAGAGTGAGTTTGTGTGGGGGGGGTGGAGGGTGAGAAAACCTGGATTTGTGCTGGAAATGGCCCAACTTGATGATCACTTTAGATAAGCTATTACCAGCAGGACAGTGGGGTGGGAGGAGGTATTGTTTCATGATCTCTGTGTGTATATAAAGTCTGCTGCAGTTTCCACGGTATGCATCCGATGAAGTGAGCTGTAGCTCACGAAAGCTCATGCTCAAATAAATTGGTTAGTCTCTAAGGTGCCACAAGTACTCCTTTTCTTTTTGCGAATACAGACTAACATGGCTGTTACTCTGAAACCTTTCCCACCTTTGTGTGGTTACAGCACTCAGTTTGGACATCAGTCAGTTTCATTAGTGTTTAAAACACTTTCTACTGACTTTCATTTCTGGTTGTCGTTCACTAGCACAGTTTGGATTTCACAACACTACAAGTGAATATTTACATAAGAATGGCCATAATGGGTCAGACCAATGGCCCATTTAGCTCAGTATCCTCTCTTCTGACAGTAACCAATGCCAGATGCTTCAGAGAGACTGAACAGAACAAGGCATGGGGTTGCATCCCTGAAATCTTGGCTAATGGCTATCAATGGACCCATGCTCCATGAACCTATCTAATTATTTTTTTGAACCCAGTTATACCTTTTGCCTTCAGAACATTCCCATGGCAGCAAGTTCCACTGGTTAACTGTTCATGGTTTACACACTGGACTAGGGCTCAGGAGAGTTGGCTCATGGACTGTTTGTGTGATTTTAGCAGAGTCATTTAAATTTCTCAGTGCCTGAGTTCCCCATCTGTAAAATGGGGATAATAATACTGCCCTTCCCCCACCTTGTGTCTTCTTGTATACGTAAACTGTTAACTCTGCTGAGCAAGGAACTGTATATTTGTACAGCAGTTAGCACAATGAGACTGATCTCAGTTTGGGCCGCTGGGTGTTACTGTCATACAAATAATGAATAATATTTATATACATTTTTTACATGTACCTCCTGCTTCTCAACCAAATTCTAAGTTCTGTGACTACAATTAAACCTCCCTTTCAAATGTGCTTTAGATGGGACAATCAGCCACACCCAGTTCAGTTTGTAGCCCTTTCCTCAGGGCATTGTTTTAACCTCCTCAACACACAATTAAAAGGCAATATGAAATAATACAAAAAAGCAACAATCCTATTCTTAATTGATTGTGGGGTCCTTTGGCCTCTGGTAGTGAACAGGTCTAGATCTTTCAGCTGAGAGGGTCCCCAGGGCCTGCTTGCCCTATCACAGCTTTCTTCTGAAACTATAGGAGGGAGTACTCTCATCTGTCTCCTGGTCCTAGGCTTCCTCAGGGCACCGGGGCCCTCATTTACATCCCCTAGCTGGGAATCAAACTCAAACACTAGATGATATCCAGCTGGGTCAACTGCCTGCTGGGCTTCTCTCTAGACCAGAGAAGGCTGCTCCAAGCCCACCCTGGCCCTCAAAGGGGAAGACTCCTGCATGAGTATTGCACTGTAACAGGGCAAACGTTTTTGAATGTCTACAGTTCACAAGTGAAAGGAAGTTTAATGGCATCAGCCTTGTTCCTGCTACAAAATTGCCACAGAATTCTGCACATCTTTGCTGTGGTTACAAAAAGCAGATATATTATAACTCGTGGGCAAGATTCACCACTGCTAAAGCCCCAAATAGCCTCCTTGTCTCCTAGCAAGAAAGCTGTGCCACATAAGCCAAAACGGAAGTGCACCAAAGCAGCTTGCACAATACCTAGCTCCAGGTAGGGATCTCAGTCCTTCACTTATAAAAACAACATTTACCACCCTTGTGTTGTTTTAAGGGAAAGAATGCAATGTTTACTTAACAGCCTCCCAGGGACCAGAGGCACTGTGTTTGCCTTCCATCTGCTTTCTCTCATTTAAGCAATTTTTAGTCTACTTTGTTAAATTACATTTGTTGACATTGTTTCCAAACACAGTAACCAACACAAAGACATAAATGGAGAGAGAGATGACCTGAACCTATGACGTTTTTGTTTGCAGAGTTATGTTCATAAGTAACAGTTTGGAAGGAATTAGAAAAACAGTCACCTGGTCCATTGAAACCCGTGTGGATGGAGGTAGGGAATATGAGCTTCATATGCTCATCCTATTTTGCCTTTTGAAAGCTCCCACTTCCAGGTTGTGATTGTTTGAAATGGTAATTATAGGATTCGGAATGTCAGCAGAGCGCTTACATGAATAACTGAGTGCAGAAAATATCACTTGAATTGAAAACCAGTTTTAGAAATAGCAATCAAATGCAACAAAAGCAAAATGCGCAAATGTCTTACATGCAGGAATACTGCTGGGCAACCAGGTCTCTGAGTTTCATTGTTACCCACTCTGTTGCTAGGAGACAGAAGGACTATACTTTTAACATCTCTGTAATTGCTGGGGGATCTAGTAATTGGTTTGTGTATGTGCGTGTGTGCCGATTCCCAAAATATCTCAAAAAAGTGACTGATGGCAGTGTAGTGAGTTGAGTAGGATGCTAGAGGAACCTGCAAATTGAGATGATTAAGCCTAGCTCAGCAACATAATTGGAGGTCGAGAGAGTAGGCATCTGGGGCAGCAGGGCTGAATTTGCATCTTTCTGTATGCTCGCACTGTCAGCTTGTTTGGTTACGATGGGCTAACCTCAGAGTGGGATAAATGAGTGAAAGGCGTGGTGGCTGTTTGTGCCTCTGAGTAGTGTTTAAATAGCATATGGAACAATGTAGATTAAATCTGTTCACAACACAAGAGCCAGTCAGTACAATAAAGCCAGGACAGATAGCTCTGTGTTTTAATCTCGCAATCATTAAAGTAACAAAAACCATGCCATGGTATGCTTTATTAACTGTCTTGTAGGAATGCTGTGCCTAGCAGAGGGGTGGATGTACAGGGAGCCTTTCCCTCCCCCCATTCTGTAGATGGCCAGTCACAATTTTGATTCTGGTATTCCCAGTAACCAGGCCTGGATGGAGTGCCAGCAGCCATGCTAGGAACCCTAATGAGGGCCTGGAGGAGTGAGGCTAAGACAAGAATACGAAGCCACCCCTCTCTGCACCAGCTGATGCAGCTGGACTGGTACAAGGGGGCTGAATGCTGCTGCACCCTGTTAGAGAAGGAAACAGATGCTGCTTGTATGGGTACCCCTCCCCAGCATTGCTGGAGGTATTGTGCCAGCTGCAGGCACAAGGTCTCTGAGAACAGCTACAGGTGTGCAGACCCTCTCCAGCACCCCCACTCGGGGCAATAGCATAAAGCAGCTCATCAGATACAGAAGGTGTAGCTACTGAGCTACTTTATCATCAGTGGGAAATCAGTGCCTTCAGAAACAAAGCTACTGTATGAAAGGCCAGCTGAAAATGTCATAACGTGCAACGAGAAGACAATACAGTGTTATCTATCACACGTCAGGACTGCCCTTCCCCTCTGTAAGTCAGGGAGGTATCTGGTGCTCCCAGGCATTCATGGGAGTTTGCAGGGTTTATTAGCATGCACTCCAAGATCAGTGCAGAGAGGGGGTGCTAACAGAGAGCACTCCTTACATTCATGTGACCTCTACTACTACAGTAGTGTTGGCAGTGCACAATGCTGAGGAGTCCCCATGCCCTACTCATCTGAGAGCATGCAGGTTTAAGATGGTCAGAACCACAGGTGTTAGGTAGAGAGCTTGTTCTCACTTGCCTGAGATAAAGTGGCTTCATGTGCAAGGTTGAGTGCTTTCATCTGGCTCAGTGAAAACTTAACTCTTTTCTCCCAGTTTCAAATGCCAAATCTTGATTCTCTCAGGAGACCATATAAAAGAATGTAAGAGCTTTTTATAACACAATTCACCAAAAAGCCACAGCCTGTCTGAGGGTGACATCAAGTCATGGCTCAATCCAAACCTAGCAGAGCTTGTCTAATGCCTGGTGATCCTGTAGCTGATAACCTGCAGGAGCCTCTTCATTCCTTCCATATTCTGTGGTTTGAGTAAAAGTAAAGCATCACATGATGTCCCAATGTGATAGTTACTCTGGTGAAACATGGCAATTTATAACATAACAACTGACAGACATACACACACACAGAGGAATCTGCCCTGATAACAAGCGGCAGGCCTTTTCAATTACCAAACATGAAATTTGTTTTATGAACGATGCTTTAATAACTATAGATCAAATCCAAATTAATGCAATAAATAGTTTGGATCGCAGCAAGAGCTCTGTCTTGTGTCCAGGCTCCTCTCCATGGAGATCCAGTGGACTGCTGAAGAGGAAGTTCCCTTCTAGCAGCAGCCGCTATGTTGCTGCTCTGCAGCTGCCCAGCTTTGCCTCTCCCAAGGAGACAAACAGTGAATCCACTCCTAAACTGCCATAGGATGGCATGGAGGACACTGGGGTAGGACATAGGAGAGAAGGTGGTACTTTCCCAACTTGAGGTGTGAAGTCTAAACTGAAAGACCAAAATCCTGGGACCTCAGACAGGGAGACAGCAAGCATCCACCTGGAGGCTCTGGAACTGACTGACCAGAACCTGAGTTGTTAAGCCCCTGCTACTGGACCCCGTTAGGACTGAAGGAATCCTCACACCCAGAGAAAGCAAATAGGAGGTGGATACTGCATAACACCCCTGGTCCTTTCCCCCCCACCAAGCACCTTCTTTGAGGGGCTGTCATTGAGGCCAGACTGTTACCCCACTGTTACCTCCAGGGCTAAAGGTGTCTCCAGGGTCTGTGTGTGGGGAAGACAGAGGTCAGGATCTATGGAAGCAGGGATATCACTGCAAGACACAGGCCTATGTGTACTGAGGACTGGTCATGCTGGGACGGAGCTTTGCTATGCAGGAATAAAGGGGCATGAGGAAGCTATAGGATTTGACTAGTTTGACTCCCAGTGATGAAAAAAATAGAATTCTGAAGAAAAAGCAGGTGGGTGGACTATATTGCATACTGTTTCCTCTCAAGGGGAGGGAATGTTATTTAGCAAGTAGGGTGCAGGACTTGGTGTCAAGCATTCTGGGTTCAATTTCTGGTTCCATTATTGCATACCTTAAGCTTACTCACTATATTATACTTTTCTGATAATTAATATGAGTGTAATATTACTTATCTACTTATAGAGGTGCTGTGAGAATATGCATCTCCTCAGTAATAAGAAGGGAGAAACATACCAAGAATTAAGAACACTTATCAGCTGAAAGAAAGAGCAAGCAGAAAGCAACAAAGTGGCCATTTGATGGCCACAACTGTTTGGCTCTGCCACATTTAAAGGTCCAGCCCTAGAACTGCATGCTGGGAAATATGTTCCAATTGGAAGACAACCCTGCACTGGGGGAATTAGCAGGGTCCAGACAGTCATGAAGGAAAGTATTCCTACCCAAAGGACTCTATCTCTATGGTCCACACCATCACAAGTGATGTTTGTAAATTGGTTTGAGGTTCTGAACTAAAAGGTACAAAATTGTTCATCCTTATTATTCCAGCCTCAGCAATTCTGATTTTGCAGGACAGCTTGTTTGAAGTCAATGAAGTTATTCTGTGTTTCCAGCAGTGTGACTGAGAAGAGAATCTGAACCCGTGGATTTTTGTTGGTAACTTGTCTTCTGATTTGTTTAATTCTTGGGTTTGTTGATATCACTATTTGCTGTTAGTCTTAGTTGTGTCACCAACCTCCCAAATCAGCCTCTACCCTGGCTGAGTGGCAGATTCAGATCACTTTTCACTCTGTAAATGCTATCTCATACGAAAATATATTTCCCTCTTTTCATCAGAGGAAACAGTAACTTTCTACATGTATTTAAACCAACAGAATTCCATCATCATGTAATGGCAAAGCTGGCTCATCTTTAAGAACAATATAAGCCCAGCCTCCAGAACCACTTTGGACTAGTAGGCGTCAGTCAGGGATAGGTACAGAACATCTTGCACAAGCATAAAATGCTTCTCCCCATAGACCTAGTAACATTGTAGTCTTGAATAAGAGGCACACAAAGTACATTGAAGTGGTTTGGCCCATCTCTGCTTTACTTGCATGTTCTTATTATTGCTTTGAGCTCACAAATTGGAGCAGTAAACATAAAGAAGTTGCCAAAAGATGTTAACATATATTTAGTTGTTTTACACTGTATTTTTAATTAAGGTGGTTTCTAATTGGAACATGACTTTGAGCTCTAATATCTCCTCATCCACCTCTTCCTCTCCCCTGTGTACACATATCATGCACTTTGTTAAGAGCTCATTCAGAATGCGCTCAAGACACAATGAGTTCCTTCTGATTTCAGCAGCCTTACTGGTTCCTTATCTTGGCTCAATTCTATTTTTTTTGTTGATGTGTTGTTGTTGGTATATTTTTATATGCATATCATGGTCAGCCCAAGAAGCTAACATTAGCAATCCCCTCTTTTATTCATTGCCTCACATCTAAAATACTGCAATACTTGAGATCACACACTACCCCACAGTAGCCAAAGGGGCTCCATACAGATACAAGGATCAGTCCATGCTCTACAAGTTGGAGGGTCAAAGCCTTAGATGGCAAACTCTTTGAAACAGTGATTGTGTCATGTCTTTTTATTTGCTATGTTTGCATAGATTCTAAGGCCAGAAAGGACCACTGTGATCTTCTAGTCTTATCTCCTGTATACCACAGGCCCTAGCAATTCCCCAAAACAATTCCTAGAGCAGAGCTTTTAGAAAAACATCCAATCTTGATTTAAAAATTGTCAGTGACAGAGAATCCCCCACAACCCTTGGTAAATTGTTCCAGTGGTTAATTACTCTCACCATTAAAAATGCACATCTTATTTCCTGTCTGAATTTGTCTAGCTTCAACTCCCAGACAATGTTATATTTTCTTGGCTAGATAGAAGAGCTCATTATTAAATATTAGTTCCATGTAGGAACTTAGAAACTGTAAGCAAATCACCTATTAATCTTCTCTTTGTTAAAATAAATAGATTGAGCTCCTTGAGTCAATCACTACAAGGCATGGTTTATAATCCTTTAATCATTCTCATGCCTCTTCTCTGAATGGTCACCAATCAATCAACATCTTTCTTGAATTGCGGGCACCAGAACTGGAAGCAATATTCCAGTAATGGTCACACTGTGTAACCAAATACAGAGGTAAAATAATTTCTCTACTCCTACTTGAGATTCCTATTTAGATTGCATTAGCTCTTTTGGCCACAGTGTCACATTGGGAGCTCATGTTCAGATGATTATTCACCCACACCCCAAATATTTTTCAGAGTCACTGCTCCCAAGGATAAAGTCCCCCATCCTGTTAATATGGCATACATTTTTTGTTCCCAGATGTATACATTTATATTTAGCCATGTTAGTGTTGCCAGTACCCAATTTACCAAGCAATCTAGATTGCTCTGAATCAGTGACCTGTCTTCTTCATTATTTACCACTCCCCCAATTTTTGTGTGAGCTGCAGACTTTATCAATGATGATTTCATGTTTTCTTCCAGGTCATTCATGAAGATGTTAAACAGCTAATGGCCAAGAACTGCGTCTAGAGGTACTCTGCTTGAAACAGACCAGCTCAGTGACGAATCCCGTTAACAGTGAAATTTTGAGACCTATCAGTTAGTCAGTTTTTAATCCATTGAATGTGTGCCATGTTAATTTTATATTTTTCAAGTTTTTTAGTCAAAATGTTGTGTGCTACCAAGTCAGTGTATTATGTCAACATAATTACCTTCATCAATCCAATTTGTAAACTCATCAAAAAAAAGCAAACAAGTTAGTGTGACAGGATCTAGTTTCATCAAACCCATGCTAATTTGCCTTAATTACATTATCCTCCTTTAGTTCATTATTAATCGAGCCCAGTATCAGCCTTTTCATTAGCATGCCTGGGATCGATGTCAGGCTGACAGGCCTATAATTACCAAGGTCATCCTGTTTACCCGTTTCTAAAATTAGCACAACATTCCTTGCAGTCTTCTGGAATTTCCTCAGTATTCCAAGACTTATTGAAAATCAACATTCGTGGTCCAGCGAGCTCCTCAGACAACTTTTTTAAACCTCTCGGAGGAAGTTATCTGGACCTGCTAATTTAAAAATGTCTAGCTTTAGTAGTGCCTGTTTACCATCCTCTAGACACACAGGTGGAATGGACAGGGTATTATCATCACCATATGATGAGATTATGTAATCTGTTTTTTCCCCAAACACAGAACAGAAATATTTATTGAACACCTCTGCCTTTTCGGCATTATTATTGATAATTCTGCCATTTCCATCTAGCAATGAACCAATACCATGGTCAGGATTCTTTTTGTTCCTAATATATTTTAAAAACTCCTTTTTATTGTCCTTAACTCTGCTGGTCATAATTTCTCCTTGTATCTTAAAGCTGCCTTCAAGTCCCCTCCACATCAGGCCCGCTTTTAAACCAGCACTGCTTTCTCATTGGTGGGATTGTGGCTTTTTGGCCATCTGGTAAGATGTTCTTCAATGATTCTCCATTATCGTTGAAATGTTTCTGATTAAAATCATCCTCCCAGTGGGTTTGGCTGTTAATTGTTTTCTGCTTTGTGAAACTGGCCTTATTTAAATATTTTGTGTGTGTGTGTAATTACTCATCTGGACTTTATTTTGCTTGCACATTATAAATATGATCAGGTCATGATCGCTGGTTCCTAAACTACCATTAACTTTTGATTTCTGTGAAAAACAGTTCCTCTTTATTTGTTAGGACAAGTCTAACATAGAATTCTCCTGTGTTGGCTGCAACATTTTTTGAGTTAGGAAATTGTCATCTATAACGTTTAAAAATTCCAAGGATGTTTTAGTATTGGCAGCATGAGACCTCCGGCATATGTCACTCAGATTGAAGTTCCCCATGATCACATTTTCCCTCTTTGTAGATAGGTGCGTAAGGAGATAATCATGCTTTTCTCTAGTGTGATTTTATGTTATATAGCTAGGGTGACCAGAAGTCCTGATAAAATCGGGACTGTCCCGATATTTAGTTGTTTGTCCCATGTCCTGACCGATGTATGGTCAGGATGCCATTTGTCCCGATATTTTGGCGCGGGGCTGGAGTGGATTGGTCACCCTAGCTGGCAGACTCCCATGCAGCTCCTGGGAAGTGGCTGGCAGGACCCTGCAGCCTGTAGGCACTGGGTAGCCAGCGGGGTCTCTGCATGCTGCGCCCACCACCAGCGCCAGCTCTGTCGCGGCCAATGGGAGCTGCAGCTGTAGGGCCTGCGGGGGTGCAGGCGTGGGCAGCGTGCAGAGTCCCCTGGCTGCCCCGACCCTAGAAGCCAGAAGGACCTGCTGGCCAGTTCTCCAGAGCTGCCCCAGGTAAGTGCTGCTGGGATCCCAACCCCACCCCAGGTAGGTCCCTCTGGCTTCTAGGGTCAGGGGCAGCGAGGGGGCTCTGCGTGCTGCCTGCACCATGCAAACCCTGCCCCCACAGCTCCCATTGGCAAGGTTCCAGCCAATGGGAGCAGCAGAGCTGGCACTTGTGGTGGGAGCAGCACATGGAGACCCCGCCCCCGCCCCAGCCACCCCTGACCCTAGGACTCAGAGGGACCTGCCGGCAGCTTCCCGGAAGCTGCCCCAGGTAGGCGCAGCTGGGACCATGCCCCTGCACTTCCTCCCCCTGCCCCAGCCCTCCAGTGAGGAGGCAAGCAGCAGGCAGGGGCCTGCCAGGGGCAATGGAGCATGCATGACATGGTCAGATGCACACTGGGCCACCTGGCCCTGTGCAGCCAGCGTGCCCCTTCCTGTATGGGTATGGGCCAATGCTGCACCACACAGCTCCCTCACCCGACCCTCCAGGATCTGCTATGCCCAATGTCCCCTGGACCCACTATGCTCAGCACGCCTCCCATAGCCCTTCCAATACAACACAAATGCACAGTGCACTGCACACCACCACTGCTGCCCAGCACTCTCCCTGCCCCCCACAGCCCCACCACAACTGCCCAGCACCCCACAGAACCCACCCACTCCCTAGTTCCCCAACACACACAGATCTCCCCCTCCCCCACTACCCTTCCCCACAGCCCCACCACCACAACTACATAGTGCCCCACACAGACCCCCACTACCTAGCACCCCAAAACACACAAATCTCCCCCACTGCCCAACGTCCTCCACCCCCTCACAGCCCAGTGCCCCACCGCCGACCTCCTAGCCACTCATTCCCCTATGACCTGCCCCCTCCCCTGGTCACACTCACTGGCCCTGCTGGGAGGTGAGGTGACTGTCAGCTGGGCTGAGCCAGCAGCGTAGCCAGGGCTGGAACTGGGATCATGCGCCCCTGCCCCATGGCTTCAACCGGGGGCTGGACCGGGGCCCTACGCCCCCACGCCATGGCTTCTGCCGGGAGCTGGAGCTGGGGCCATGAACCCCAAGCAGGGGCTGCAACAGAGGCCATATGCCCCTTCCCCCCCTTGCAGCTTCCTAGGGCTGTGTGTCCCCCTCCCCCATGGCTCTGGTCGGGGCTGTGTGCCTATGGCTGCCTCCACCCCCCCACCATTGTGTCCTGATACTTTACTCTTGTGATCTGGTCACCCTATATATAGCAGACATCAACTAGTACCCCATCTTGTGCTATATCTGTTAGGACATTAATCCATAAGCATTCAAAATCATTTTCCTTTGAGTTATCCGTGACTTGGAAACAGGTAATACCATTTTGACTTACAGTGGCACTCCCCCTCCCCTTTTACCCACCCGATCCTTCCTAAATACCATATAACCATTGATTTGAACATTCCAATTGTGTGAATCATCCCACCAGGTTTCCATAATATCACATAGATTGAATTTATGCTCATAAATGAGCAATTCCAATTCCTCTTGTTTGTTACCCAGGCTTCTAGTATTTGTGAATAGTCAATTTAAGAATTTCTTCTCTTTTTGTCGTTTGGTTCCTTGATTAATTTTGTTCTCAACATCTCAATTTTGTGCTCACTGAGTTCTCAGATCATCCCTCTTTTTACCCTTCCCTTTTGCTATTAATTTAACCCCCACCTGACTGCTCTACCAGCCTGTCCCTGAGGAAATTAGTCCCCCTTCTACTGAGGTGGAAGCCATCCAAACTATACAGCCCTCTCTCCCCAAAGAAGATGGACCAGTGTTCCACAAAACCATAGCCCCGCACCCTTCACCATTTACCTAGCCAGAATCTTCCAGAATCTTCTGCCTTCTGTCTTCCTTTGCTAGAGAGACAGGAAAACTCTCAGAGAAGGTTGCTTGGATGATAACTGCCTAGCACATATTTGGACCCAATGCATAATAAATTTATTTTTATAAGTGATCCTGGAGGATCTAGTTTGTCAGAGTATGATTGGTCCTCTTTTACTTATTCAAATATATTTTTATTATTTCACAGGCTTTTATTATTCTTTGTAACATGAACTTTTCCACTGACCTCAAAAGAAATTATGTCCATTGAAATACTAACAGGAGTAATCAATAAGAAACTGTGAATGATTTTTTAATACAGTTATCAAGATTATTGATCTTACAGGTATTTGAAGCATTTAATACTCAGGATTGACAGTCTTTTTCAGCACAAAATCAATTGTGAAAGTTTCTAAAACAATAACAGCCACAGCAATTGGGTTGAACATCCAATTTTTCCCCTACAACTTTTAAAATAAGTTTATGCTCTCTAAGAAGAAAGAAACTGGAAGTGTAAAGGGGTTTCTGAATACATTATTAATATGTCAAAGACACAGCTGACAATCTTTTGCAAACCATTATTATATAAAGTCACACATAGGTGAGTATTCTTGGCTAGCAGTTTGTGGTGGGGAGATAACAAAAGGCTTTAACAAACCATTACAGTTTGTCCATCACTCACTGAAAATATTGAGATGATCTGCATGCTTGTCAGCCTCTCTAAGGCATACCTATGTGCAGTCAAAACCAAATTTTATCATTACAGTTGTCGGGGCAAAGATGATAACAACAATGCCAGTAATACGAAAACCTTAAGGTAAACCCCTCATTTGTAGGGATACTCTAAGTGCTGTGCATTCAGTAGCAGTGCTCTTAGCCAAGTAGGTGCTACAGAACAACAGCTATGACAATTTCTTGCTTTAGCAGATGGTCCTGGATCAAACCTTCATGATCTTGAGTAAGAACCTCATCCAGTACTGCTGGCAAATCTCCCACTGATCAGGTTCTAAGGGCCCCATGGTCCCCTCCACCTGATTGGCAATAAGCAAGGGTGCAGCTCTTATGCTTTATTAATTCCTACTGCATGCCTGACACCACCATCCTTGAGAGGGGAACTGCATAAGCTGGGCGGCCCGCTGCTACATGGTACCTTGGGTTGCTGTGCTGCTAGAGAGGTGGAGGAGTCCTGTTAGCACAACTGTGTGAACTGTCACATTGGCCTGGTCTATACTAAAGAAATTAAACCAGTGATAACCCTTAGAATGTTTGCAGAATGCTGCATACACATAGAGAAATACCCCAACCAGCGTAATACTCAGCTAGAAGAGGTTATCTTTTAGCAGGGTTAATAACTAGTTAAAGCTTAAGTAGTTCAGTGTCAGTGTGGATACAGGCAAGCTGTAACAATTTAACTAGGCTTCCCACTAGTGTCTCACAGTGCACATGTGTGGCCTTGCAACGTCACCTAGAATGTATGGCCAGGTTTATGTGAAATGGTTTAAGATAGCACTAGTGTGGACGAGGGGAAAAACATAAACCCACTCAGCATGGGGAGTGTGGATACACTGAATCTTTTCCACTTCAAGTGGTTCAGTGTATCCAGTACAATCACAACCAAGTCAGTTCTCTAGTGGAGCCAAGGCCATAATAGCTAGGAGTTTCATTTCAGCAATCAAGATCTGAGAGTATGACATACTCCTGCTCTATCTGCATCCTGCATAGTCACCATGAAATGGTATAATATGACCCTAAGGGTATGTCTTTACAACCTATGGAAGCAAGTTTCCCTAGGCTTCAGAGGCCGAGCTTCAGCCTGAGCCACAACTTCAAAGTCTGTCTAGACAGCTCTTTGTAGAGTGCTAATGGGAGCCTTGCTGGCCCGAGTCTGTCAGCCCACACTAGGAGGCTCGCTTCCCACTGACTGAATGATACATTGACAACTAATTTACTAGCACAGATCTTCATGCTATTTTCATGGCATTAGACCAGTCTTGTGCTGGGCTGCTCTTTACCTGATAATTTCCCTTCAGACTTTTAGAATGACAGCAAGCTCCTGCAATCTCAAGCAGATCTCTTGGCAAAGCCAAACAGTTGTAGCCATACAGTGGCTTTCCTATTGGTATCCTTTAAACCTGAAGGCTTTGTGTAACGCCAACAGACCCCGGTCGTCAGTGGGCGGGATCGAATCTGGGACCTCTGGAGCTTCATGCATGAGCCTCTACCATCTGAGCTTAAAGCCAACTGGCTGGTAGCTAAAGCTGTAGTGCAAACTCATTAATCTCAGAAAGAAAAGGAGGACTTGTTGTTAGTCTCTAAGGTGCCACAAGTACTCCTTTTCTTTTTGTGGATACAGACTAGCACGGCTGCTACTCTGAAACCTGTCATTAAGTTCAGTGTCTCCCTCTCTCTCTAGGTGGTCTCAGTGCCACTAGATGGGAAAGAACACCACACCCAGAAGTTGTGGGGGTTACACTTGGGTAAATCAATAACCTACAGTGGGATCTTCAATTAGGCGGCTGAAGCCATGTTGAATGTATAAACACTGCTTTTATTATATATTACTATTTAGGAGTTTCAGCTACTATACAGGCTGGCCTTGAATTAATGCTACATTTGTTCACATCATTTTAATACTACATTGGGACAAGGAAGAAACCCAAACCCTAATCTTAGCTAGTTTATTAGTGGTGCTGTGGATTATGAGACACATTTTGAGAACATGCACATAAATTGTATCCAGAAAGTACTTTCACCTACTGATAAGCACCTTATTGCAGGACAACATATGCTATATGGATAGCTGTATGACAAACAAGTATTCACATGCACATGTACCCAAATTTTCGAGTGGGTTCACTTTAGGACTTTTTTAATAGCCCTAATTGTGTAAATACAGGTAGCAAATTTCATAAATATTTTGTATGTGATGCTTCTTTCATCTTATAGGAGTATAGTACCTGAATGTTTTTTATCATTATTTTAGACTGTAAATATGTCACATTTCCAAGCACATTTAGCCATTCATTATTTACCACGTTTTTTAAAACAGGATTTAAATAAAAGAAAATACCACACAATGTTTCATTAAAATTGTATACATTTTTAAAGTAATCATCATTGTATCACTTACAGTCTTTCTTTTGGATGACACTGTTTATTGAAAGACATCATTTGTATTAAATACACTGTAGTACAAGAGACTACCCATGTCATGTTGACAGAAGCTGGTCACATGATTCACAAACAAATCTTTTAACACTGATACTCAGGCATCACTTCAAAATCAGCCAAGATGCAATGGATCTTTTAAAGCAATGAATTTCTACAACAAACTGCAAAACAAGAACCACTAAATATCTGCACAGAGACATCACAGTGAAAAAGAAAAAGAAAGGAGAAAGATAGCTGTAAACACCAGGTCACAGTTTTAGTGACAAATATAGAGATTTATATTTATATGTAGGTATCTCCCTCTCTCTCTCTCACTCTCTCTCTCGAGAGTGGTATCTAGAAATACATATATATAAATATATATATGAAGTGTAGGTAGAGAGCAGGGCTGGGGCAAATATTTCATAATAACTTGAATCTTTCTCTATTGGTGATGTAATTAAATATCCATACTGAAGTGATTTACTTGTATATAAAATTCTCAGCTGCTTGTTCAACATTTGTTTTTCTTTAAGTTACAGAACAATACATATAAGCTGCAAGATATAGGCCTCTGAAAAGATTTGATTTGATTGTTGTTCTCTTATGCCTTCCTGTCCATCAGCCTTGCTAGAAGCAGCTTCTGCTATGCTTGCCCAAAGTATTCTGTGTTTATAAAATACATTTCAGCTAATCTTCACTCAGAACTTTTTACAAGCAAACAAAAAAAATCCATAGACCTGGCCTAGAATGCATAGACAAGAAAATAATATACCCATCATTTCCCATTTCTTCTCCTGAGACGTACTTTAAAAATATGGCAAAATAGTCACTTGGTTGCTGTTGTGAAATTCACAGTGTTTTCCCTGCAACATTGTAGACTTTTTTTTTTTTGCTTCATATTTGTGATGAATGTAGCAAAAAATAAAATAAAGTAAATTAACTAAGGCTCTTCAAGGACCTCTTGACTCAGAGCAGCAGTGGTTCATCCCAGCCCTGACAACAAGAAAATACAGCTTCCTGTGCTATCCAAACCTTTATCTTCAGCCAGAAACCCCAACCCCCCTTCCCACCCCCACATTCTTACAACAATATTTGAATTTCTTTTACAGGCTGTACCAACCTGGAGACAGTCTTGTTATTACGTATATGCACTGTAACTTAGTCAGCCAGTGTTTGCTTTATTGGGGTGTTTCTTTTATCTTTAAAGTGTTCTGTGAAAGTCTATATCAAGCGCAACAAAAATATCGCCAAAGAGCAGAGAGAGAGAGAGAGAGAGAGACAGAAGTAATTTATTGAACTGTAGACAATATATAAATATATTGGTTTATAAATTAAAATGAATGAACTCCTATGTAAAAAGAAGTTCCATCATGCATCATGGGGTACGGTTGCTTTACAAATACTGTTCGCTACAGCTGGTTGCTGAGTTCTGCAGCTTTACTGAGGGTAAAGGAGAGAATGTGGGAAATTCCCAATACTAGCTGCTGCTATTCTTACTGCAGGGTTTTGGAGTTCTCACCATGGGTCTACCAGTTGTGTTGCAGTCTGAAAATTCCAGCTCATTCTTGGAATTATTTTGTAACTGAAGAGAAGTGCAAAATGCCATTGGAGCTGTCGTGCTGCTGTTGAACAATACAACAATAATAGCACAAAAACAGAAATTATTTCAAACCAAACTTTCTTCTAGGAAGTTTGAAGCCAATCTGTTCATTTCTCTGTGAGAAATCAATGAATATTAGACACTAACGGAGGGGCTGCTTTTATACAATCATTTGGGAAAAAACGTTGATTGTTAAAAATATCTCTGGCATTTTAGTACTTCCTCCACCCATGCGGAACTGCATTCACATAAAAATCATTAAATCTTATAAACATAGAAAAAGAAATACCAAAGGAAAAAAAGATTTTGGTTATTTAGCGGACTTTATTAATAACACTGTACCCTAATTATCATGTTAGAATATATGTATATGTAAATTTATACATATACACACAATCACACATACTGTATACGTATGTCTGCATATGTATAAATCAAATATTTATAACACACATATACATATATGTATATACCATGTATATATACACACCCTATGTAAACACATATATATAATATATATTATATATATATGATCGGTTTGTAGCATAGTCCAGAAAGATTTTGTAATGAGCCTGATTGTCATATTTTCTCAGTGTACAAGATTTAGCTGAAGTTGCAAGCATGACAAATGTCTGTACATACACTCACCCCTCATTGCCATTTGAACATACTTCTTTTTCTCTTTTCCATTCATTTTGCTACACTTACGCACCTTCTTATGAATAAATGCAAAAATTGGTTTAGCTTTAGTTAATAGCTAATCTACACTAATTATAGCTTTTATGGACTACTGTTCACATGTGTGATATAGGCCAAGTTTATCCATATTTTTGGCTCTGTAGAACATTTGGTCCTTTAAGTTTGACATACTGATGTGCTGTTGCACAGTGTATTCTAACACACTATATTTCCCCCATACATGACTCTAGTATGCTCTTTTAGTAATGAAAAACGGATGCCACTAGATCAAATTGTATTTTTTTCCCTTCATTTTTAGTATACATTCCATCAGTTCTTGCAAAACCTACCTGTTTGCTTTCAGGTTCGGGTCATTGCTCAGAGAGAACAATATCTTGGAGACAAAAAGGATACATTTTTCTAAAGGGCATAAGGAACTATGACAGAATACAACAGGTAGGAATTTTGTACCTCCCTTCCCAAATACACAACCCTTCCCTCCTCACACTAAAAGGGTAGTCTCAGTGGATTTCAACACTTTACATTTTCTTTTCCACTTTCTGTTATATTGAAACTGAATTTCTTAAAAACATAAAACTCAGGCCCTCAGGAGAATGGGTTTCCCTGAATGTTCAATCTTTTTTTAACAGGGCTATTGCTATTCAAACTTCTAAGACAGCCCAGATAAAATCTTAAAGCCTATTTTGTATGAGTCCTCGTCTGGCTTTTTTTTTTTTTTTAATTTCCAGTTTTAGTGGTTCAGAAATAACATCTGGTTTATTAAAGAGATACTGCATATGGCTTTATAGTTACATTATTAAGTTTATTTTTAATGTTTTTTTTCACTGACACAAGGTGGGTTCAACTCCATCACTGCCAAGTCAATTGTTTTATTTCTGAAAATGTTCAAAATCTCTGTGAACTGGCTTTAAAAGCCACTGAAGGAAGAAAGAAAGTGCTTTAATAAATAATATATGCAAGCAAATTATATATTAAAATATTATGGGAACATTTACAAAAATAAAATGCTTAATGTATTAAATAAAATAACCACAACACAAAGATGAAGAACTACTACTACTCTTTGATCTGGCTCATAATATTTTTTTTTTAAAAAAAGGACAATTTTTTTGCAGCAAAGCCCCCTCACAGAGGGTGGCAAATGTTCTTGAGGAACAGGTAAGATTTATTTTCATTTGTAAGAGTTCATAAGAAAAATAATCCTAAATCTAAATTTTAAATCTTCAGCATCTGTTTGAAAAATAAACATAGATGCCCATGCACTTGCCATCAGCACAGTGGCCATGCATATATAGTATGCACACAATGCCTTTCCAACCAGATATAAATAAATTACAGAACAGTGGATGCTGGGAATGACACCACTATATCAACCAGAAATTGGTGCTGAACTCAGTGTCTGTATGCTATGAATGTCAAGTGATAACCGCAGGATCACATCTAGCTGTCTCCAGGGACTTAATTCTATCACCCCTGCCATGGCTCAAACATAATCTACTATTTCCATGTTTTAGATTATTTGCGTAGTATCATATCTGTAACAATGTAAAGACATCTGAATGTAGCTAATGACCTCCATTAGCTCCCTCTAATTAAATATATGTTATACCTTTATGGATTTGCTATTCCTATCAGGGTGTACAACAAGATGAGCAATAGTTTCTACACAAAGGGCATTAATCGACGAAGACCATGCACAATTTTGCTTGCACAGTGAAAAAATGGGAATGGAGAAGGAGAGCAGTAGGAATATGCTGCCTGACAAGCACAGTATCTACAGCTTGCCTCAGCATCTACAACTTGTCCTGTCTGATCAAAGTCCTCAGCTTCAACACTTGACCCTGAAATGCATACTGTACATTAATCAGCCTAGCTTCCGCCTGTATTACCAAAGGCTAGCTGGAGAACACTTTCATACCAGTGCTATCACAATATCCTACTCTAAGAGAAGCCGAGGGATTGTATTTAGCATATCGTAGTGTTGTGTAATCTAGTGCAATGCGGGCAGCATCTTTTTCTTTTTACCATAGACCATTGTACTGGATCTGGTGATGAAAAGTGCTAACCAAGCACACTCTTTAAACAATCCCTTTGCTCCTCAGACAGGCTCCCAGAGGAAAGCACAGAATCCTTTCCTTCCATTATATCATTTCAGTGTTTTTGAGCAGGGTTGGATGCCATCTGATCCCATGGTTCCTCCATATAGTGGAGCACACAGCACTGTTTTCTTTCTATCTGGCTTTATCTCAACTAGAAATAAGCTTCCAATAGAGAACACCAATCTTCTTTTTCCACCCACACGCCGAAGCAAAAAAAGTAGAGGTGAATCAAGAGAAACTCCCAGTATCTGTGCAGCAGAAGTCACAAAGTTCGAGTCAAATATTTTTTTCCCTTTTTTCATCCACATCAAAGGCATGAGTACAACAAGGCATTGTTAGTTGCGGGCAATCTGGAGTGTCTGCTGATATAACAGATCAGGTTTTTAAGGCCTTTGTCTATGCAGAGTTACAATAACGCAGAAGCCAGATTGAATAGAAGGAGAGAGAAAAAATGAGAGAAACAGAAAGAGAAAGAGAAAAGAGATACATTTCAACAATGTCAAAAAAGTCAATACTCTGTCTAAAGATGGAGAAGTGCACGTTGCTTGCCCTTTGAAAGCTTCTCCGCATCTTTGTCATTACTACTGTCAGAGTTAAGAACATATTTTGATGGAGTTCAGCGGCCGTTGAACACATTCATTCACGCAGCCCATAAGAGGAAATGCTAGGAGGCTCTAGCCTAGAATATCCAGGTAAACTGGAGAAGCCTTGGCCAAGTTCTGAAGGAGGGAATGGATTTCTTTGATGTTGAGCCTCATGTGAGGCTCCCGTTGCCAACAGCCCAGCATCAAGTCGTACACTTCCTTTGGGCACGTGCGAGGTCGCTGCAGAACTCGGCCCTGAGTGATGCACTCGATCACCTAGTGAGAGAGCAAAGAAAGAATCAATGGAGCAATAGCTAGGCACTAGCCTGCCTTAGCTGGGCAGCACCGCCGATGGGACTTTGAACGTCCCGGTTGGCAGTGCTGACCAGAGCTGCTAGGGTCCCTGGGTGCTGAGCAAAGCAACCCAGTGCCTTACATGGCATGACCTAGTACTGGGTCACAACCCGAATTCTGAAAAACACTGGCTTAAACCACTTCCAAAGTGACATCAGCTAAACCAGAAAAAGGCAATCTGGAATAAGAGGGTCCTCATGGGGTGTGGCACTGGTATAGCTATAGCAGTTTAAATTCATACTTTGCCTAATACTAGTACAATTTTCCTCTGTAGACAAGCCCTGAGTGTGAGTGAATTTATTTCTTATGAAAGGGGCTAAACTGGCAGCCCTGTAGACTGAAATTCTCTGTCTACAGAACTGGTAAATCACGGGCAACAATGGTATAAGCTTCCCAAATCTGTTCCATCAACCTCTCAAAATCCTAACTTAGAGGGACCAATGCCCTTCACCCTACTTAACAGGGTAATTCATTCTAAGGGTTTAAGTTCAGCTCCCACACCCACACAAGCCTCTGTTGAGACTGAGCACAAGTACCCTAACTATTGGCAATTGTGGTAGGGTTTGTGATACAGACTCCATACCCCTCTCTCACTCGGAACTATCCTCTCCCACATGCTCATAGAGGCATCACAGTGGCAGGTGGTCAGCGACTGGAGATACAAGGGGTCATTCCTGGCAGAGTTTTCCTGAGCTTCAGAGGACTTCCAGATCCCCTCAATTTGTTATAGACTGGGGTGGGACAGCAGCACTGTTCTTGAGTCACACACACTGGTTGATACCTGTAATAGAGACTGCCAGAGGTTGGGCTGAAGATACTCCAGCTCCTTTCCTTTGCACGACTGCAACACTTGTCACCTCAGTTTTTTCTCCATACTCCAGGCAGGTTCCAGCCTACCTCACAACTTTCTCATATTCTACTTGGATAACACCCTTCTCTCTTAGTGGGAAAAATTAAAAAAGCCAGAGAAAAATGGACCCAAAACATGACACTTGCGGTAATACCGTAAGTGTTGACAAGTGTGTAGTGATTTTTATAGTAAATAACATTGCAGCTTGTGTGCTATCCTTTCCAATCAGAGAGTGATTCCCTTGTGGCATCCATATCTTTAGTTAAACTCCACCATCTCAAGCACATTTTGTTATCCACAGTGCATTATACACACCTCATTGTTTGAGAGCTGATACCATGGCTGTTTGCCATAGGTGAAGATTTCCCATAAAACGACCCCCAAGCTCCAGACATCACTTTCTGTGGTGAACTTCCTGTACATGATACTCTCAGGAGGCATCCAACGAATGGGCAACATGGTGTGACCACCAACCTGATGGAAAAGAACAAACTTGTTTAAAATAATTCCTATGGGTTCCTTGTGAAGATGTGCACAATGGATGCCAAACTAAGGGAGTGGATATTGATATTTTGTATTTGTGCCCATTAACTTTAAAGAGCTCGTAAGAAAGAAATTAGCAAGATATTATTTCCTATTATCATAAATTCATCTCTTAATCAATTCAAATAGATGGCAATCACTACCAAGATTGATTTCTCAACATTGTGGTACCTTCAAAGAAATTATTTCTGAATTATATACTGATTTTTTGGACTTATTTAGCACCTTCTATTCAAGGGACTCAAAGCACTACAGAACAAAACCTAACACCACCCTAACACACTCATTTTACAACACAGAGAGACTAAGGTATCATGTAATGAGTTCTGTGCAGACATTGCCCCGTCCTGCACTGAACCCTATTGACTTCAAGTGAGCTCCACAGTGGTCTGTCCATATGGAGCTCATTGTAGAAGTAGGGCCAAAGTGATTCCCAATTCCTTGCCTGATCCACAAGACTTCTCCCTTTCTCCTATGAAGAACTGAACATGACCTGGGAGGGGAGAATTGATATTCACCTATAGAAATCTGCAATTATTCATATATTTGCTTTGACTGTGTTCATGACCTTTTTATGTTTACAGTTCATAGATATTCCAGTGAATAAGCTTTACTATTCTGATACCTGATATTCTGATATTCTGACAAATGAATTTTCCATGAATATTCTAGTGAAGAGTGCATTCCAGTCAACTAGACTTTGAGAATAATGAATTTTTAAGTTGAATATTTGCCAAAATTAGAATGTCAAAATGTATAAACAACAAACTGTGATTTTCAAATTGCATAAATAACTAAGCAACAATGTGAATTTCAGTTTGCAGATTTTACAATTGAATCTGCAATTCAAAACTCATTCTGGTGTTCTTTAACTACATCAGTCACCCAATCAATATCATATCACATATCTAATTATGACCTTCATTCTGCATCCACCCAGAGGTAATTGAAGGACTGGGGATTGACTAATGCCATGTGAATTTTTTAAATATTCACAGTGAATTGCTAATGAATTATTGCAGACCAAAATTTATGCACTGAAGAAATCTACAAATAATTTTCAATAATTAAAATATAAAAGAATTCTGCAGTCTGTTTTTAGATAATTTTCCAAGAGAAAAAGGTGCAAATTTTATTGAATGATTTTTTATTACAAATTATTCACTCTCTTCTAGATAGCCTAATCCCCCACCCCCACTCTTTTGGATTAACTAATCTGCTTAATAAAGATCTGTAACTACTGGAATCAGACCCTGATTCAGCAAAGTACTTAAGCACATGTTGAACTCCTTAGGAGTGCCTTTCTGAATCAAGGCCTGTATGAATATTCACAAAGCATTTTTTATTTTCTTAAACAGTTGCACTTTCTTAACACTAGGATCTTCTTTAACCTTGATTCTTTTTTAAAAAAGTTTTTATTTCCATTTTCCAATTTATTTATTGCCCCTTGATATGACATTTCAACTTGATCATACAAATTAACAAATCCACTCAAGTACCTTTACAAATGTAACCTAGTGAACTATCGTGATTTGACACTGACTGCTAGAAGCTGGGAGATGGATCACTCAGTAAATTGCCCTGTTCTATTCACTCCCTCTGAAGCATCTGGCATTAGCCACTGTTGGAAGACAGGAGACTGGGCTAGATGGACCATTAGTCTAATCCAGTATGACCATTTTATGACATTCTGATTATCTCTGAAATGGAGCTGTTGTAAAAGGCTCCAAGAATATTTTCTTTTTAAAGGATATATAATTTTTGATTAATATATTTTCTCCTGTCCGATTATTTAGTTTATGAAACCACATCAGGACAAATTTTTCACTTTTCAAGATTCCAGTCTTTCAAAAGATCATTCCTCCTTCTGGGACTTTACATAAGTTGTTATAAAAAATATTTTCCTTGTTCTGAAGTCAAAACAGCAAATGATATGTGAGCCTAATAAAAGTTCAGTCAGGGTTCAGATTACTTCTAAAGCAATTGGTAAATCTTTTCTCATGTATTTGTCATGCTTCAGTGTTAGTGCAGCACATCAGAAATACAATCATCACTGTTAGACAGCGCAATCATGCTGCATACATTGCCATAAAAGACCTACACCATTATTGATTCCATAAAAATACACAGAAGTGCCACAACCTACCTAAGCATGTGTTTTATTAATAGGCGCTCTTTTGCTGCCCCCAACCCAGATAATGTGGGTGGAGCATGTCCACAGTTGGTGCTCTCGCACCGACAGAGAGAGCACTGCACCGGGGGTAGCTAGCCCACTGTTCAAATCACCACCTTCTGACACTAGAAGTTCTGGGAATGGATAGCAGTGCATTATGGGGGTGGGGTCACTGCCCCCATGATGCAGTTTTCTCTGTCCCATCAATCCATGAGCTTCTGACGACGTTTTGTGCCGTTTTTCAACTTCCCCTGTAAACTTGGCATTCGCCATCTCTGCCTGAAAGCACAGATCCTGCGCTGCTCTTCAGATTTGTAATAAGCATTATGAACACAACACAGCTGATCCTGCAGTATTTCATGAACTGCAAATCTGAAAATGAATTGGTGGTGCCTGCCCTGTTATGTGCTGCCGAAAGAAACAATTCAAGATCACTGTTGGCATTCATGGAGCAGCTGCACACGGTGGACCATCATTACTGGGCTTGCGAAACAAGCACCAAGTAGTGGGATTTAATTGTGATGCACATATGGGATGATGAGCAGTGGCTGCAGAACTTTTGGATGTGCAAAACCACCTTCCTGGAACTGTCTGCGGAGCTTGCCCCTGCCCTGCGGCACAAGGACACCACAATGAGAGCTGCCCTCGCTGTGGAAAAGCGAGTGGAGATCGCTGTGTGGAAGCTGGCAACTCCAGACTGCTACCGGTCAGTCGCGAATCAGTTTGGAGTTGGGATGTTCACCATGGGTGTTGCGGCGATGCAAGTGTGCAGGGCCATTAATTGCCTCCTGCTACGAAGGACTGTGACTCTGGGTGGTGAATAGTGGATGGATTTGCCGCCATGGGATTCCCTAACTGCGGTGGGGGGATAGATGGCACGCATATCCCAATTTTGACCCCAGGTCATCTTGCGACAGAGTACATCAACAGAAAGGGCTACTTCTCTATGGTATTGCAGATGCTGGTAGATCGCCGGGGTCATTTCACTGACATCAGCATATGGTAGTCAGGGAAGGTGCATGACTAGGGCCCAACCAAATTCACAGCCTATTTTGCTCAATTTCATGGATGTAGGATTTTAAAAATCATAAATTTCATGATTTCAGCTATTTAAATCTGAAATTTCATGGTAACTGTAGGGGTTCTAATCCAAAAAGGGGTTGTGGGGAAGGGGTTGCAAGGTTATTGTAGGGAGGGTTGCGGTGCTGCTACCCTTATTTCTGCGCTGCTGCTGGCGGCGGTGCTGCCTTCAGGGATGGCAGCTGGGAAGCGTGACTGCTGGCTGGGAGCCCAGCTCTGAAGGCAGAGCCACCGCCAACAGCACCGCAGAAGTAAGGATGGCAAAGTATGGTATTGCCACCCTTAGTTCTGTGCTGCTGCCTGCAGAGCTGGGCCCGCAGTCAGCAGCTCCCACTCTCTGGCTGCGCAGCTCTGAAGGCAGCAGTGTGAAGTAAGGGTGGCATGGTATGGGGTATTGCCACCCTTACTTCTGCACTGTTGCTGGCGAGGCGCTGCCTTCAGAGCTGGGCTCCCGGGCACCAGCTGCCACTCTCCGGCCACTCAGCTCTGAAGGCAGCACAGAAGTAAGGGTGGCAATACTGTTACCCACCTAAAATAAGCTTGCGACCCCCCTGCATCTTCCTTTTGGGTCAGGACCTTCAGTTTAAGAAACACTGGTCTCCCCCGTGAAATCGGTATAGTATAGGGTAAAAGCACACAAAAGACCAGTTTTCACGGGGGGAGACCAGATTTCACAGTCCGTGATGAGTTTTTCATGGCTGTGAATTTGGTAGGCCCCTATGCATGACATGCACATCTTCAGGAACACTGGCCTGTATAGAAAGCTGCATGCAGAGACTTTCTTTCCAGACCAGAAGATTCCAACAGAGGTTGTGGAAATGCCCACAGTAATCCAGAATGACCAATGAATGTGCATTTAGCAGATTAAAGGCTCACTGATGCTGCCTTTTTGGCAGGTTAGACCTCAATGAGGAAAATATTCCCATGGTCATAGCAGCCTGTTGTGCTCTGTATAACATTTGTGAAGCCAAGGAGGAAAAGTTTCCCCAGGGTGGAGCATTGAGGTGGATTGCCTGGTGACTGATTTTGAGCAGCCAGACACCAGGGCTATCAGAGGGGCTCAAAGAGGGGCAGGGGTATTCGAATCGGGGATGCTTTGAGGCAGCATTTTGATAATGAGTCCCAATAATGTGTCTTTCTGTAATGCATTCAGCCAAGCATTGTTTACTTGTCACCTTGAATGATCCCTGTAATGATTCCTGCCTGCGCGTTAATTATAGTCTGTCAATTGCCACTGTGTATCAATTTCTGCTGCAACAACTGTGTGTAGGACACAAATAAAGAATCATTTAATTTTTAAGACTAAATTTTTATTAAACAGCAACACACAGATTTCCATTTCTTACACGGGACATGACACTGAGCAGCATTCTCTCAAATGAGGCTCTCACAGCTGTGTGTAAGTCCAGCTGTCATTATGGTACATGTCCTTAGGGGTGGAGTGTAAGGGGTACTGTGACAGGCAGGAAACATGTGAGGAATGTGTGTGGGGAGTTTGGGGAGGGCATGGAATACAGTTCTGTATGGCCTGCAGGGGGAGTCAAGCATGGATGTATTCCGACTGCAGTGCAATCAGGGACCTGAACATCTCTGTTTGGTCCTCCATGAGCTTTATCATCTGCTCCTGCTCCTCTATTATCAACACCTGCCCATTTCCTCTCCTGGCTATCCATTCTGAATTTTTTTATTCAGATATTTATTGTCTCTCTCCATGCTCTGTGCTCACTATCAGCATGATCAGATAATTGCAACACTTCTTGAAACATGTTCACCTCCTTATCTGATGGAGGTGCTCTGCTGGTGTGTAGGAGCTGGCCCTCAAGGGCACATCTGCAGAAGCAAAAACACCCAAACAATACACAGAGTCAATATTGTGAGTGCACTCACAGTCCTGAATCATAAAAGTTACATAAGCCTCTTTCTCACCTTCCCTTGGCAAGTATGCAGTACAGTGAGAGCACTAAATGTGGTGAGGGGGGAAGGTGCAAGAAGGGATAAAGGGTCTGGGTGGTTTCAGAAGGGGATCACTATATGTGCTTAGGGACACTATTGTGAATACTGGCACTGTTTTCCGCAGGCGGGGATGATTGAATCTGATATCTCACTGCTGAGGGTAACCGAGGATGCCAGGGTGCATCTCCTGCATATGTGCGGCTTCAGACTGGGTCTGTATGCCACTTGTCTGTTTGCTGCTTTGGTTCCTGCAGAAATAATTGCCCATTGGTGCGGCAAAGTTTCCTGCAATGGGAAAAATAAAAAAGCAGCTCTGCCAAGGAACCGTCGGCAGAGGATTGCAGAGTATCTTCAGGAAAGTTTTCTGGAGATCTCTATGGAAGATTCCTGGGAAATCCTGATGTGCATTAACAAACTTTTCTGCAGGGTCCCAACTATGTAGCTGCACTGTGGAATGAGAAGCAGATATAAACAGTACCTAGAGTGTTGTTAATTTCTATCCCTTCTCCCAGGTGCACCATCTAACAAAATAAAGGACACCTCTGCCTTATGTCACTGTGCAACATCAAAGCAAAATGAGTACTTACTGGAGCTCCCCTCTCCTGCTTCAGGTGTGCCAGAGCCAGAGTACTGGGATTGGCTAGACCCCTTCAGAGTCAAAAAGAGGTCATCGCTTGTCACGCCTCCGGATGACCCTCTCACCTGTCCCACATCCTCCCCCAACTTGATCTCCTAGTCCACCACTTCGTCATTGGGGTTGACTCTGCTAGCCACTGCCTCCAGTTCCCCCAAAGTATCCATGGGGCTTATGGCAGTGGAGGTGGGGTCGCGGCTGCTGACAGCGTGCAGCTCTTGGTAGAAGCAACATGTCTTCAGTGCTGCACTAGAGTGATGGTCGGCCTCCCTTGCCTTCTGGTATGCCTGCCTCAGCTCCTTAATCTTAGCACGGCATGTCCCTTGTTGCATGTCCCTTTCATGCTCTTTCGCCTCCATGCCATGAGCCATCTGCCTGTAGATATTAAAGTTCCTATGGCTGGAGCAGAGCTGCGACTGCACAGCTTCCTCTTCCCACAGACCCAGCAGATCCAACGAGTCTGGTGTAGTCCCGGCAGGAGCACGTTTTCTGTGGAAAGCCAGCATGGTCAGAGGGGAAGATCCTCTGTGAACTCTCCATGCCAAGCAAACAGGAAGTGGAATTTCAAAATTTCCAGGGCGCATGCCTGTGTACCTGGCTGCAGAGCAGTGGAGTTGAAACTGCTGACCAGAACGGTCATGATGGGCATTGTGGAACACCTTCTGGAGGCCACTTAGGGCAACATAAGCAAGTGCAGTGTCTATACTGACACTGCATCACTCTAACTTGGTCGCAAAATGCTCTATGCTGCTCCTCAAAGTGGTTTTATTATGTTGGCTAGCAGGAGAATTACATCGGTGGGAGGACCATTGCAGTGTGTACACCTCCACTGTTTTGTTGATGAAAACTGACTTCTGTCGACAAAACAGTGTAGTGTAGACAAGGCCTAGGAATCAACATATGCACATACTTCAGTGCACTGCTGAATCAGGGCCCATTCATTTCTGAGTCACAATATACCCATCTGGCAGTATAAGGCTGTTGTAAGGCTCAATTAATTAATACGAATAATCCTTGGCTGAAAAGGCACTATTAAATTAGGGGAAGTATTGTTTTAAGTACAAATATCATTAATATCAAGATATGTGAACAAAGATCTTGCTTCCTAAACTAAACTAATGAAGTAAACAGCTCCACCCTGCCACATTTACTTACTGTAAGAATGATAATTCATTAGAAAGACAAAAATGTTAGTCCCTTAGAAACACACAGTCACTTGCCAGGCCAAAGGGCAAGTGCCAGTAAAACATGATTAGTTGTAAGAGGTTTTTGGTCTCGTTAAATATTAAAGCGGCTCTTTGATCCTCTCATCATACAGCATCCATGATTGCTTTGTTTCAGCAATTTCTTTGACTTGTTCCTTAAAAATTAATGAAAGCTATAAACTGTGAAATATGGTTCTCTTATTTATTATTGTTTATTTATCTTATCAGTGATATGAAGTTTAAAAATCAAATTAAAAAAAGAACTTTCCCACTCTAATCCCCAGGGCTAGATGCCTCAAAACCACAGTATAGTTCTAGTAGGACTGTGCGCTGATTTTATCAGAATCAATCAGGAAAATAAATACCATTGGTACAATTATGATAGATGAGTGTAGTGCAATGACTATTTTGGTGACCAAAACTTGGCTGCCACAACTCTAGCTGTCTGCTTTATCAGTAAAAGTAAGACTGATTCATCAGTGATTACACTCGCAGAGAAGGCACTTCCTGAACTCATGCTATTCTTGCCAAGCTGCATTTGGATCAGATATGACCCAGGCTGTGAGATGTTCAGCACAGCCTCTGAGGAGCTGAGTGCCCTCCACTCCAGTTGGACCAAATCCGGAAAGGTATAGTGCACCTGCAACTCCCACTGAAATCAATGCTCAGCAAGGTACATGTTACCTGTCAGGTTTTGGCCCAGTGGTGCAATATATATACTTACTTCTTTATTAACTATCATGAATTAATGATTCAGCAATAAGTCCCCACTTCAGAAACACATCATGACCTAGGGCAGTACCTAAGTATGTGTTTTAGCACATGCATCAGTGCTTTCCTGAACTGAGACCTAAGAGCTACCACAGCAGCCCTTTATCAGCCCAGTAAGAATCACTGAGTGAGTCGCCATTGCCAAGAGAGCTTTAAGTCTTTATTTTCTTGGTAAGCTGAAGGGCCTTGTTATTGTTACACACTGTAAATGAAAAGAAGTAGAATGAATTTTTGTTATTGTTCCAAAACTATAAAAATATCCACGCTGCTTACAATGTAACAGGATTACTCTGGTGTCCTGCTAACTCCTCTCCTGTCCACAGGGAGAAGTGAGTTGGAGTTTTTCTGGGACTACAGGAGCTATTGAGTGACATCCTTGTCCAGCTCATAGGAACAGAGCAACCTTTGCAGAGGACTCCTGTGTCCTTACTCCTCCCTCTGGTCCTCTATCTGGGTAAGAGAGACTTTGTTTATATTTTTGGGTCTTGACTCAGGCCAATGTAAGCGGACTTCCATTGAGGACTCAGTGCCCTCCGTAGGGGAAAGTTGAGGAAAGGGGGTTGCGTCAGTGAGGGATGCCTACAAATCGCCCTCCTCTGGGAGCCTGTAACTGGCCAACAAACTGGGCAGTGCTGGCTTGGAAAGGAACATAACCAAAGCACCTGACAAATACAATTAATTAGCATAGTCTCAGGTAGGCTCCACTGATGGGGCTTCCCATGGAGGGACGAGGCCCATTTAAAGCTACCCTCCTCTGGTGAAATCCTAAAGGAAAGTGATGGTGAGAGAGCTGCCTAGTGTCCCATGGGGTGAATTGCCCTGGTGTGCAATAGCTCTCACTAGTGCAAGGGTGTTCGCTGTACATCGTGTTATATCAGAAGGGGTGAATTGAGCTCTTTGTATCCAAATTAATATATATATATATATATACACACACACACACATACCAATCAATATGATGCATATAGCTTAAAGTATTCCATTCATTTAATCA